>NC_054750.1:3667500-3987500 GCF_018143015.1 Lytechinus variegatus
AAGAGAAAGAACAAACAGAGGAAGGAGGTATATTTTTACATAACAGGAATATTCATTTCAAGGTTAACATGGCTGAATTGGTCATGTATACAAAGTACAAATAATCGACTTATTACATATTTCAAACATTAAAAAGTAGCAACATTTGTAGATACTGAGATAAGAAATACATGTATGTATGTTGCTAATAAGCCAAGACTACTTACATGTAGGCAATGAAATTGAATTTACTTAAGATAATGAGGAAGTGGTAAAATCAATAAAGAAATAAAGACAGAAGTGAAGGAATGTTGGAGATGGTGAAGATGAAGAAGGGTGTGAAGAAACATTAGAAGGAACAGTAGAGAAAAATGGTTTCAGGGAGTATTGGGGTGGATGTAAGGAAAGAAAGAATCTATTGAATTAAATTAGTAGGGCAATTCCATAAAATGTGTACATCTGACCCCCTATATGTGGGACCTTCATGAAATTTCCAGCTCTGATTTCTTGTTCTTTTGACAGTCTGTAATGTTGTCAAAGGACCATGACTTGGTCAGTTTATGAAGTGAAGTAAGACTTGAGATAAAGGGTTGGACGTACAAAAAAGTTGATGATTTTATGGAATTGCCCAGTAGGAACAATATGAGAAATAATGCTCACTAAAAGTGCATATTATTATTAATTATCTTCCACAGTTATTTCAGCCAAACTCTCCCCATCTTGGAGGAAGATAGCACGGTACTGTGTATATCAGCATGGAACGACCAGGGGTACGAGCATACAAGCAATGACCCCTCCCTGCTCTACAGGATAGAGACTATGCCAGGCCTTGGATGGATGCTAAGAAGAAGTCTCTATAAAAATGAACTGGAACCCAAGTGGCCCACCCCAGAAAAGGTAAGATTTGATGATTATCACAATACTGCTCCCATGTGATGATGATGATAATGGTGGTGATGATGATGATGATGATGATAGTGATGATAGTGACGATGATGATGATTGTGATGATGATGGTGATGATAATGATGATGATACTGATGATGGTGATGATGATGATGATACTGATGATGGTGATGATGATGATGATAATGATGGTGATGATGATGATGATGATGATGGTGATGATGATGATGGTGATGATGATGATGATGATGATGATTATGATTATGGTGATGGTGAAGGTGGTGGTGATGATGATGATGATGATGATGATGATGGTGATGATGATAATGATGATGATGATGGTGATGGTGGTGATGATGATGATGATGGTGATGGAGATGATAATGACGACGATTATGATGATGATAGTGATGATAATATGTACAAATATTCTTTCTTTCCTTGTAAGATTAATGCCTAGAATACACTGGATGCATCAATAATTGTATAGCAACATAATGCTAAATTCAAGGCAATCCTTTTAATAATGTCCATCTCCCCCTTAAGTCCATCTCCTACCATCACTAGTCTGCAAGCCCAGACCCTTGGTTTTCACAATTCGCATAGTGCATAATGTAGAGTCTGAATTAGTAAGAATACATGTAAGTTTACTATGTACTGTGGCTGGCTATTTGACACAGACAAAGCCTTTGGCGCCTAGTCTTAACTCTAGACTTGTATAAGTGTCAAATATGAGTTTGTGCTTGCAGATAATACTATCACCAACTCCACTTAAATCCCATTCAGGAGTATTATTTAAAGGAAGTCTGTCAACTACCAAGTATTGTTTGTATGGACATAAAAACTTCACACATATATTCACTTTATCTTGCAGCTTTGGGATTGGGATATGTGGTTACGGCTACCAGAGAACATGCAAGGAAGGGAATGCATCATACCGGATGTGTCAAGGACGTATCACTTTGGGGCAAAAGGAGTTAATATGAACAGCTATTTCCAGGTTTGTTGAAGATGGTGATCTTATCTGTAGAGCAATGCATGTCATGAATATTGAGAGTGGAAAAGCTTGAGTAGTAGGGATGGTGACAGGCTTGAGTAGAAAGCTGGTATGAGTTGAAGAGGTGAGAGAGGCTTGAGTAGATGAGAGAAGCTTGTTTGAGTCAGCGAGTGGAGTAGTAAGGCAGCAGGAGGAAAGAAGATCCTGTGACATTCTGTGACTTTTGTATGAAGTTGAATACATTTACCCTGATCCTGGAGCGTTGTGGCCCAGTGGATAAGTCTTCTGACTTTGAAACAGAGGGTCGTGGATTCGAATCCCAGCCATGGCGTAATTTCCTTCAGCAAGAAATTTATCCACATTGTGCTGCACTCGACCCAGGTGAGGTGAATGGGTACCCGGCAGGATTAATTTCTTGAATGCATGAGTGCTGAAAGGTAGCTCGAGCTAAAGCCGGGGTAATAATAACAATGCGCCTCGGAATATTTCTAGATAGATGGCGCTATATAAATGCCTATTATTATTATTATCCTAATATTCAGTTTTTATTTCTGTAACCTCTCCCACCCTCCCCAATCAGGATCTTTATTTCAAGAAGCGGGCCTTCAACACAGCACCTCACGCCAAGCTGAAGGACGTGGATAAGATGGTCCAAGAAGAGTACGAGAAGGAGATGCACCGTCAGATCAGTCAGGCCAAAGTCCTTGATCATAGGTTATCACCGTGCGACGAGGCCTTCATCCCCGATTCGCCCAACGGCGGGGAGACCTACGTCATGTATATACGTGTCTATAATGACAGAGACTTTGATACCTGGTTGTCAACAGCTAAGGTAGGTTTGACTGTTGTTATAAGCTACTGAAATCCTTGCATCTGATCGGCTCAAGAGCAAATTCGTCACTGAAAATCGCTGATAATTTGCATCATGAAACATCATGAGAGCTTGCTAGAGGCTTGCCAAACATTGCAACATGTAATGAATGCAAATTGGATATCAAGTACTATCATTTATTGCTGATTGGTCAAATGAATAAAAATACCTTGTTACTAAAAGAAAAGAAATATCCATTAATTTTAATAATAAAAAGAAACATGCATATTAAAATCAAACTGAGATCAATCTCAAATTGTGGACTTAGAAGATAGCAATAGCAATGATCTCAATCCAAGTCGTTCTTTTTGTGAGACAGGGATCTGTTGTTAAGGATCATCATGTTAAAGATGGCCGATTTTCAGCTCCTTTTCATGGTTTTCCAATGTTCGGGGAGTTTAACCTTCTTTCTCTCAAAATTAATGCTCACTGTAAACACATTGCTTCGTCAATAAAGAAAGTAAGAAGATTTAATGAAAAGGAATCACAGGCTTTTGTGTGTATATCTTTGTCAATAAGTTTTTGTTTTATTCTTTGTCTTTTCAGTGCTTCCATATATGGGACCTAGATGCCCGCGGTTTCCACAAGGCAATGTGGAGATTATTTATGAAAAAGAACCATGTATTCATTGTTGGAGTGCCTGCCTCGCCTTATTCGTAAGTCATTACCTCTGACTTTACTCGGTTCTGTTCAGTTCACTTTAGTTCAGTACAGTACAGTTAATTCAGCTCAGTCCAGTAAAGTTCAGTTTAGTCTAGCATAGCCTAGTTCAGTACAGTTCCACAAAGCTTCTGAAGCTTTTGATTGGCCATGAGTAAGATTGCAATAGAATTATTGATCATTGATAAGTTAAATAAAACAGGGACTTTATTTGTTTACAAAGTAAACACAGTACCTTGTACACCAACTAACAAGTTACCTAATGGTACATTGATCTGTAGTGCTGATTCAAACCTTACGTTTAATAGCACACAGGAAAGTCTATAAACATGTTCATCCAGCCCCGGCCGGCCATATAAGAGCCATTTCTGCACATGATTTGTCTTTATTTTCTAGTTCATATGAAAAGGTTTTTGTGCTCTCTTATTACAATGGATTCGGTAGTTCATGAAGTGACATGAGAATAGTCGCATGTACAAAAAGGTTGATTATCCTTTGGGATTGCCTAGAAGATTAAAATTTATCATGCAGTATAATTTTGTAATAAATACATATATTATTCTGTTCCCCTCTTCTCTTTTATTCATCTCTCTTCTTCCTTCTTACTCGTCAATTTCTGTACTTTAGAAAATACAAGCCAACAGACGTAGAACCAATCTATATTGAACAGAAGAAGGAAGGAAAGACCCGATGACCTATGATGGAGAGAACGTAAAACTTCTCCGCTCTTCTGTCATTCCATCCTCTGCCAAGGCGATAGTACCATTTATTAAAAAGAGATAGAGGGAGAGAGAGAGAGAGAGAGAGAGAGAGAAAGAGGATAACATAACTTATAGACATTATGCGGGGGGCAGGGAGAGAGAGAAACAGAGAAACTAGAGTGAAGAAGAGAGTGGGAGTGAGAGAATGGGGAATGAGGAAGAGAGAGAGAAGAGAGAAAGAGCAGGAGTGAAAGAAGAAAGAGAGAGGGAAGAAGGAGAGAGTGAGGAAAAAGAGGAGAGAGGGAGAGAGAAAGTATTCATATGAGCAGAATAAAAACATATTTATATGATGGTACATGTATTTATCTATTTGTATAATTTGAATTTTCACACGTTGCCTTGGATTATACACAGATGTATAATAATACACAAATGTATGTCACAAATACTTTTTTAAAAATCATTGTTATTATGTCATTGTTGATTGTGTCATAATGTGCAAGTATTGATGAGAGGTGAATGAATCATCGAATGAATAATGGATTTACCCATAGAATGCGATTTACCAATTTACAATCCCAGAATGGTTTCAAATGCATGTACATGTGTATCCTACCTTTTTACAATAATATTTATTTAAGATTTAAACTTATATATAGTCCATATGTGATTCAGCCGTGTCCATTATGAAGTTATGGGAAAATAAATCATGGTAGATCCACTTTGACAACTGATCAATTATTAATTGCCAAGAGATTACAAAATTTTCAATTTCCATAAAATATTGAATTTTCATGTCAAATAGACCCTGGTAAATAAAATAGGATTCCCCCCAAAAACAGTTTTGATAATTGGACAAACATCATTGAACCACAGATTTTTCAGGTAGAATACAAGGCAACTCTGCGACTTAAATTCAACCAGTATTTTGTATAAAGAATTACTGTGATTGGTGTGAGCTTCTTTCGTGTGATTATTTGATATGATAATGACCAGTACTTCTACAGTAGAGAACCAAAAACCTTTAGCAGTAGTGTTATGGAAACCTTTGATGAATCATGCTAAGTTATTTATTATTGTACATTTAAATGTGGATGATGTGGGGTTCCATTTCATCATGTAACAATAAAATTTTTTGTTAATCTTGATGACTTCTCCCAGGCCTGGACAGCTTCTCACGAAAAACTGTGAGCGTTGTGGCCCAGTGGATTAGTCTGCGGACTTTGAAACAGAGGGTCAAGGGTTCAAATTCCAGCCATGGCATAATTTCCTTCAGCAAGAAATTTATTCACATTGTGCTGCACTCAACCCAGGTGAGGTGAATGGGTACCCGGTACGATAATTTTCTTGAATGCATGAGCGCTGAAAGGCAGCTTGAGCCAAGGCCGGGGCAATGATAACAATGCGTCTCGGAATAGAATATTTCTAGATAGATGGCGCTATATAAATGTCTATTATTATTATTATAATTAAAAATTTAGTCATTGATTGTCAGTGACTAAGTTGTTCCCAGCCAATGAGATGTAGCTTATAACAATCGTCAGTGAAAATCACTGATTGTTTTATACAATGCTCTCCTGGTGCATTGTGGATACCTGGTGATAAAGGTACGAGTTGATGAACCGAGGCGGGTTTTATAATCAACCAGTAAATAACTATATCAACCCCGAGATCATGGGATCAAGTTCAATCAATAATTTTATATTGTTTTTCGTCAGTACACACATTTTACGTAGGTTAAGACATTATTTTGATTGAATGTGAAACTACTTTTTTATCATCTTTCAGTTACTTAATAGCCAGGGTAATGCATTGTTGAATTTACTTGTAGAACCACACCACGCTTCACTGTTATAGATCATACATTTTAATCTTCTGTTGAAATTCTTGTGTGTGATAGAAAGATCTTATGAAAAAATGTTGTGTCTTATGTTGTATGTGAAGAGTTTCTTTTGAGGCAGGACTAAATCATTTATCGAGGGAAACCGAGATGCTTGCCTGTATTTATTTAAAAAAATTATTTAAGTTTCGAATGGAGGTTAATTATGCTTTTTTTAACTTTGAAAATGAAAAAAAAAATTCTTTTCAAGAAAATGTGAGGAAGAACCACTAAGAAATTTAAAATGTGGCAAAAAAATGAAAAAAAATTGATTGGCTCAGAATTTTGATGAGGGTTTGTCCTGTTTGGAGAAGAAACTCTTCATATCTATCTGTACATGTTATGTAATCAGTTGCATAGTGATATTTAATAACAAAATGCGAGAACAAATCATCTGTAAGAATAATGATTATTGTGTGTCGAGAATGAAAATAGTTCAATTGCATTTGTGTGGATACGTAGAGCCCGGTGCTCAAATGGTGCTAACCCTATGCAAATGTGAAATTAACAAAATTAGCATAACAGTTATTGTCGCCATTTTGTGTCCAGTATACCTTAGCTAGCAGGCTTTGCTTTGGGATATAGGACTTGACTAATGGATCTATGCGATTTGAAAAGAGAAATGATATTGAATTGGAAGTAAATTCATACGAGTACTAAACTTTATATTATTGTAATCTAGGTTGTATTGGAATTGTTAGGCTATGCCAGTGTATGGAGGAATATAGTGAATGATTTGTCAAACCCCACTCAAGCATGGTGCAACAAAGTTCTTCAACAGTTCTTTAGTGTGCTCAGATGGAGTGAGACAAATTTGATATAATAACTGTGCATTATTTGTCTCAACGAAAGAATTGTCCTGTTAAGTTGACAAAGTCATGACATGATGATCATATTACTTGTTGAATGATGTCATAATGATGTCATTTTGCGCTAATCTTTCGTAGAAATGGATCGATCTGCAAGTATTTATAAGCAATGCAATCCAAACTGTCTTTTCCCTTTAACTATTGTTGCGTAATATCTTATCGACCTTGCACAAAAAAAAACTGAGATATGTTGCCAATTTTTGTTGTGTTATGTATGAGCAACCCATAATGTTTTTTTGTTTCATGACCATGGTCAATTATATTTATTATAGTGGATATATGCCTAGAATGCATAGATGTTTAATTCATTTGTAGGTATATTGTATGCATTTAATACCCATGTTGATGTGATTTGAATTGGTTTGTAACTTTATCATCAAGCCACAGTGTATATTATCTTTTTAACAAGTCAGTTTTGTTTTCTTTACTTTTATTTTGAGTTCGATGAAATTCTTTGTATCAATATTTTATGTGTAGTTTGAAAGAAGAAGAAAAAACTCAAAACCTTGCTACCTCTGCCGTCTTGAGAATCACAGATGTAAATTTTGTTTTGGCATAACCTCTTGATATAAAGTGTCCTTTTTATTTTAGAAATATGTTCTTTCCATTCTTTTATTTGTAATATATGGCATGATTTGGTAGGATAAGTCATTTCGGTCCTAAATGTTTGTACTGATGTAATTTTGCCTTTATTGTAATAAAATGGCCCATCAATGTGAAAAATTAAGGCAACACCAACTTCATCATCGAGCATCTGCAAGATGACTTTGTTTCAAATATTGTCTTGGGCCATTTTTCTTGTGCCCATTGTCATATGTGTACAACACTGAGGGGCATTATTTAGTCAGTGCATTGGTACATGTACGTGTAAAGTTTAGGTACAGGGATATAAGTAATGTTTTGACCAGAGATAGGTTAGGAGGGGCGAGCTAATGTGTATTAACAATTGTCTGACCCCCCCCCCTCGCCCGCATTGATTTTCCTGGGGGCTATTTTTCCCAACCTACATGTATGGCCTACAATCTGCAATATTGGATTCAATAGGAATTTCCTTGGTCTCTTTTGAGCATTCCTGTATTTCATCCAGATCCCTCATGCAATTTATTCCCCAGACCTTCCCCCACCCCCTCCCCTCCAACCAAAACCTTTGTCTATTGAGATTGTTCCAGCATAATTGTAAAAGTTTATAGGGTGAACACCCCCCCCCCCACACACCCTGTTGGTGAAGATCTCCAAACAAATTTTTGTATCATAACCCAAGGTGCACAGACCCATCATTGAAGAGTATGGGTTTGGAAAGCCCCCCCCCCCCATGAACATGCAAATTCATTTGAAATGCACAGGTTTATATTCACTGTAGAAAGTTTGTTCTTTTCAGCATTGTTGAGACGTTCAAATTTCAGTCTTTGTGGCTGTGTCAATGGCTAATTGCTTGGATCTTCATTCAGTTGGAAGGCTTGAAGAGATGATTTAATTATACTTGTCATTTTATGCTCTACATTGTAAATTTCTAAAGGGTTGGGGATGATGACCAGCTAACCCATGAGCTAATACATGTATAATCTTTAAAGGTATTGTTTATGTTTGTGAGCAGCCGATTTAAAATATTCTCAAACCAAGATGAAACATGTGTACAAGTGCATGTATTCGAACTAATAAACCCTGAAAACAACCATTATTGAGAATGAAAAGCCAATACTACAAGGCAAACCCCGCTTTTGTAAATAGGCGTCTTATAGACACCTAAATAGTACACATAAGTGTATGGGGTGAAATTAAGATGGTGTTTCCGGTCACTTTATATTTCAATTTTTGAAGCACTAAATGATTATTTTCGAACACAATTTTGTCTGGGCGTCATTTTTGTTACATATCACAGACACAGGTGACAAGTGTGACCTAGCTCAGATTTGTTAAAAGTCAAACCAATGTTAACCAATCACTTTAACCTTATTCTGTCGCTTATATATATACATATATATATATATATATATATATCTATTTGGGAGTACATGTAGTTATCCCATGGACTTAGGTCCATGGTTATCCAAATCCTTGGTAACTGAAAATAAAAATATCTATGGATACCCAAACGTCACTGATTTCTGGATTTAATGTTCCATTGAACATTGCACACAGTTCACAAAGTTTTAATTAAAAGCCTTGTGACCAAACTTTATGATTCTTGAAAAACTGGACAAACACTCCTTTGAAAGATCACCCCCTCTAACAAATTTAATGAGATACCATTAGTTATGTAACAGTTAACACATATATTATCATTCATGTTGATATGTAATTTTTTAAAGTTCCTTTGTTTAGTTTTTAATTAAGGTACACAGGTGCACTACTACTATGTTCATCTATTTTTTTCTTTTGAGGTTTTAAGTTTGTATATTAGATGTTGATTTCTTTTCCTTGGAAAATATTCTATATACTTTGTAAGAAAATTATGTAGTATTATTTGTGTATGATGGAAGAAAAACCTATTTCACATGTATATAATATTTTTCTTGCTCTTTTTTGTATCATGCTTGAAGAATAAGAAGAAAACTCACTTTAAATACAATTGTAAATTGAGTCTTTATTTGTGTATACACTGATAGGAATCAAGTACATCTCGGGGGGGGGGGGGGGGGGGAATTTGTCCTTCAAGGACAAACGTCCTCTGGGATAGGGGTTCAATACATAGATATATAAAAACTGGATGTAGCAACAGCTCGCTCTTTTAAAAGTTCTTCAAAGGTTAAGCGCGCACAAATTCTCACTTTTTACTCTTTTTACTTTGTGCCTGTTGTCATGCTGGTATGGCCCCATATACTGTTGTATATGGTAATGGAGTACTTTTCCTGTAGTTTCAAGGTTGAGTGTGCAGCAGACAAGCACCATCCAGCTTTTTTATATCAATGGTTCAACATGACCTTGTACCCTCTCAACTGGGAAAGCCAGCTATGCTGTTGTTTGGTATATTTCACCCAAGAAGATGTATACTCAACAGATAAATAAGTTGATTTTTATGAAAGCAAAAAAAAAAATGGAAAAATATTTGTGAACATTTGATGTAATTTTTTTAAAAGGAATAAGGACTAATGAATTTTTAAAAGTTCATTAGTTACATCATGCAAGCAGTTTCCTCCCCCCCCCCCCCCACATATTTTGGAATGTGAATTCGGCGAATTCCATATTTTTGATATGATGAATGAAAATATTTTTCTTATAGGAGAAGGTATGAAATGAAATATTGTTCTATATTAAAGGGGAAGTTCACCCTGACAAAAAGTTTATTGTAAAAATAGCAGAAAAAATAATAAAAAATATTGCCGAAGGTTTGAGAAAAATTCATCAAATAATTAAAAAGTTATTAGAAGTTCAATTATTTGATTTGTGACGTCATATGCGAGCAGCATTCATACATAGCGAATGGTAAAAAATCAAAGAAATGTCATTTTCTCAGAAAATTGAAAATGGTTTTCACTGTACCTTTTGTATATAAATAGACAAATCATTTCACACCCGATCATGAATAGAAAACAAAATTAAGTCATCAGGAACCATACAAAATTTGAAATTCATGCATTTTATATTACATAACACATGGAGCAGCTGCTCGTTTATGACGTCACAAATCCAAAACTTTGAACTCTAATAACTTTCTTACTTTTTAACGGATTTTCCTCAAACCTTCACCAATATTTTTTACTAATTTTTTTGCTATTTTTACAATAAAGTTTTCTTCAGGGTGAACTTCTACATTAAGAGAACATGTTTAGTGCAAATGCATTCTTGATGGTGGTGTTATTGGCTTCTATTTAATTGGGGTTGATTGAATCATTCAAAAACCTTTTCCAAACAGTAAAAATAAAATCTATTTAAATAACTGAACTACAAACCACACCCTGAGTAAATACAGTTCATGCCCTTTTCTTGATAATCATCAAAATGAAGTGTTTTCAAGCTCAGTTCGTTGCAAGGTTTAATACATGCATAAGATTCATACAGTGTATATAATTTGTTAATGACATTACTCAGAAAAATGGCAGTTTCTTTAAAAGACTTCAATTTGATTTTAAGAATATATATTAATTGAAGTACCGGTATCTTTCTTAATATTGTCAACCATACATTATAACAATAACTTTGCATGTTTGGGATAAGTGTTTTTTTAATTACGGAATCCAAAATTCATGACATTAAAACTAAACCCTCTATATACCACATAAAACCAAATGAATACACCGATCTACCCCTTGCTAATCCTGATATCCCATTGATGTTCCATGGCTCATATCACTGTCATGAACTCTAAAAAATTAAAACATGTTTGAAATGATTTGGCATCTTAAAATCATCATTGTCTCTACTCCACATCCAATAGCTACCCTGTTTGTTGCATAGTCACATAATAATCAACAAATTAAATTGGAGAATAATCTTAAACAAATCCTCTGATATTGCTACACAATTTTACTTTTAATACGCATACAGTGTATATATAACTCCAGAACGGGAAAAAGCGATTATTACCCACCTAAAGGCCTTCGTGCACCTTATGACTAGTCCACATTCTGACTTTGGAACAAATCGCATTTTGCTTACATGTATATTCTGAAAATGTGTGTATGAAAAGTATACTACCGTACTTTTATTTGAGGTTCATATTAACAATAAGAATACTAATACAACATTTTTGGATGATTGTAAGTCTTCATTTTGGAGTAAAGGCAAAATTAGTTTCAAGTTGTTGCCAATTGTACAATTGCTATAATGTCATTATGACAAGGTAATCAATTCACTTTTATTCTATAGATACAGTTGGTAATATAGTTACAGATTTGAACATGAATATTTATTTTAGAGCATTAAACAGTAAGCTGTTTCATGTCTCAATTGATTATCTAAATCATATTTTACTACGTTTTATTTTCAAAATCGAGTCCCAGACCAATCATAAGGTGTGCGGTGGCCTTAAATGTACCTGAAAGGTGATCATGTATTAAGAGATTTGGTCCGATTCAGTAGCGTAATTAGCCAATAAATTTAAGGAGGCAAAACGTGGGGTAAGGCGCAAAATTTCTAAAGAATAAAGGAAGTGAGCAAACAATTGTGACATTTTGAATGCAAAATAATATATTTCATTGCTTTTACTTTTCTTTCTCTTATATTCTGTAGTCATGGAACTACTGTCTGTGTGGAGTAGATGTGACTTCTATAAATCAGTAACAATACTATGGCACCCAAAAAATTGAAAAAACTTATAAAATCAAGTTGAAAGTGAAGAGGTAATGTTTAAAAGCACATGACGTTCATTACATACAAATAAGAACAAGTTGCACTTGGCAGGAAGTAGGAAGTTAAGAATGCTATTGCTAAAATGTACACCCACTGCTAGCACAAGTATTTCAGCCTATAAAACGGATAAAAATAACATCACTTACTACAGTACAGTTCATTTACTGGTATCAATTATGAAAACAGTGAAACTGATGAATAGGAATCTTCACATCCTTGAAATAAAATAAGATTCATCATTTCTTTAGACTCACTTTATTTCTCTGCAAAGTTGCGAAGTGAAATAACTTCCATACCACATTATTACTTCTAATAGCCAAACATATGCACTATTAACACAAATACAAAATTCCACTGTAGAAAAATACATGTATTTGAAGTATAGAAAATCTGAATTAATCTTATCTGAATAAATTATGATAATAGACCTAATGGATAGACGTCATCCTGCCAACATCTTCAAGGCTACACTTAAGCCATTGACTTGGTGATCTGCAGCTGGCCTATCTCTGACAACTCCTTTTACATGTATTCCTATATCCTCTGAGGGAGGGCGCTATGAGATTATGAAGTCTCATGCATAAGGTCTATAATTGATTTACTATAATTCACATGATATACAAAGGCTATGTACACTTGCACACACACATGTTATAAACATATTAAATAAATCTGTCACCTTTTCAGCCATTTCTTATATACATACACTGTAAAAGCTTTCATTAAAAATTGCATATTGATTGAAAAACTTTCATGAAACTAACAACCCATATAAAAATTCTTCTTGTAAATCTGTCAAAAAGTAAGAGCCATGACCTTCCTGCAGGATTCCAGCAAGCAGCTTTTCATAAGCAATTCCACATTTCATCACAGACGAAACTGGTATATTCCTCGAAAAAAATGCTGTAGGTCCATTCTTCCATCAATAGACTAAATCTAAAGTGGGCTGGTAGTCCGGCCGCAATATACCAGGTCTAGAAAAGTTGGTCCAGCTGGATTGTACGTCCGTGCATCTACTGGTAGACCAGATGCAAAGGTGGACTGGTCTAGAATGGCTGGTCCTGCTTCAAATATTCCATGCTAGTGCTGTAAGTCCATACATTTAGTGATAGACCAGGTCCGAAGATGGATTGGTCCCGCTAGAATCACATTTTGGCTGGTCCTGCCTGACTATTTCTTGCTACTTCTGTTAACTTCATACATTTACAGATAGACCAGGAGTAAAGATGGTCTGGCCCAGTCTGGATCACATTTTAGCCACCCCACTCTCAACATTTCCATTCTGGGCTGTCTGGTCCACTTTAGCTGGAGGTTGCTTCTCGATGAATGTGATGTATGAGTATACTATACTTCCAAACACACTGCGAATAGATGAATACAACAAGATACAACTATGAAACAACTCAGGGAGGCTACAATCAGTAAGAAATAATAAAGAAATAATATTGAAGATGATCATTGAAAAAGATGATGATCATACAATGACGATGATAGTGATGATACAATGATGATGATGATGATAATGATGATGATAGTGATGATAACGATAATGATGATGATAGTGATGATGATGATAGTGATGATTATGATGATAGTGATGATTATGATAATAGTGATGATGATGGTGATCATGATGATGACAGTGATGATGATGATGATGATAGTGATGATGATAATGATAGTGATGATGATGATAGTGATGATGATAATGATAGTGATGATGATAATGATAGTGATGATGATGATGATAGTGATGATGATGATGATGATGATAGTGATGATGATGATAGTGATGATGATAATGATAGTGATGATGATGATGATAGTGATAATGATGATAGTGATGATGATAATGATGATAGAGATGATAATGATGTGATATTTCAATTCTTTCAATTTTCAATTTAGTTATTGAACCATTATCAGGTACAATACAATTGCACAATTACACACCAATATTAATTATCATCAAACAAATTGCATATCAATACAAATACAAAAGAGAATAAACCAGCAGAATAGGATGAAGGTTTGGTGAGCCTGGAGAAAGCAGAGCTTATAAAAAGGGGCCATCAAGTTAAAATACACACTAAAAATATACAATGAAAAATGATAATTACACTAAATACACTGATGTAATAGATCGAGATGATGATGAGAATGAAAACAATAACAATAATGATAATAACTAAAGCAACAACAATAATAAGAATAAAGATACAAAACGATCACGAGTATGGAGAAAATGTGGAAGAGAAAACAATCCCTTATTGATGTTTTGGTGATAATCCAACATCAGGCATTGAGTTGCACTACAGTGGCTACAAATGACCTGTGATGGCCCGGTTTGTTACTAATTATTCACTCATTTTAGCTGCAGTTCAGACCATCTTCTTACCTGATGTTGAGGCCTATGAAGTTTGTCCAGCTGAATATATAATCCCCTCCTATAAACATCCCTGCATACGTCACACACAAGTTCTAGTAGGGTAGACGAGAAGAAATGCAAAAAAAAAATGTAACCAATTACTGTTTTAATTAAGTGTTAAAACGGGACGTTCACTCTGACAAAAATTTTGTTGTGTTGTAACCAGAAAAAAATTATTTAAATATACCGATGAAGGTTTGAGGAAAATTCATCAAAGAAAGTTGTAAGAATTTCAGGTTTTGGATTTGTGATGTCATATACAAGCAGCTGCCCAATATATTATGTTATATAAAATCAATAAACTTAAATTTTCTAATAGTGTATGATGGCGAAAAAAAATCTTTTAGGAGCGGGTATGAAATGATATTTTGTCGATATACTGGAGGTATAATAAAACCAAAACCATTTTCATTTCATTGTTTTACTACAGTTTGCACAATATATGGAGAAGCTGCTCGTATACGACATCACAAAAAAAATGAAATTTTAATCATTTTCTTAAATCTTTGATAGATTTTTCTCAAACCAATACTACCAATACTTGATTATTTTTCTGCTTTTTTTATCAATTAACATTTTGTCAGGGCAAACTTACCCTAAAAATAGAGAATAGTAGAAACAGTGGTGAATAAATCTTGCTGAAATAGTATAATTTTTGTGTGTCCATAAAAATATTCCTTAAAAATTATGCCTATAGCAGCTTTATTTTAGTAAGCCAGTTTCATGCACACCATCAGAGGTTTCCAATGTGTGAAGTGATGTTGCTTTCATTTTTTTTATTTTTTAATTTCATTAAAAAGAAATGCCAGTAGTTGCAGTTAACACTGATTTCATAAGTCGGTAAAACCAGGCTTAATTGTCAGTATATCATCAAGGATCTAGATCTGGTACAGTTACATTAACTGAACTATGTGAAATCTTGAAATAAACATGTACGCTGAAAAACGTTCACACTGAAGATCACCAACACAGATAGGCACACGTGGGACAGCGTATTATTATTGCTGGAATAGAGACCCGACGGAAGTGACTGAATCCGCGCTTATTTTTCAGCAATTACACAATTTCTCCCAGAATCCTTTGGCACATATTTTTTATTCATACAAACAGACACTTGGGTGGTCATTATATTACATGTAGATTCTGTAAAAAGTCATTTTGAGATCGTTACCAAAACTGGAATTTATCTTTAAATGAAATATCAATATTTCAAGTTTTCTTTTCAATCACTATTTTAACACAGCTGTCTTGTACAACGTGATATCTATTGCTATTCTGATATTCATATCATGGAAAATACATTTTACACACATGTGTGAGAATTATTTTATTGCTATTATTCATGTCTATGTCGTTATTATGTACTGCCATCAATGTCACTCTATACACTTTGTTATTTGCACTATTTTTTGTGCCACAACTGTTCGCTTGAAATTAAATTGGGTGATAAATACAATATCTATCAGGGGCCCGTTTCATAAAGCTGTTCGTAAGTTAAGAGCGACTTTAAGAATGACTGGTGGTCCCTTTTTATGCGCTTAACCCTCGCCAATGAATATATCATTTACCACAAGAAAGAATCACCGGTTGATCCTAAAGTCGCTCTTAACTTACAAACAGCTTTATGAAACGGTCACCTGAACTTAAGATTGTATTACCTTTAGACATCCCACAATGGTTGTAGTTAAAGCTGAGTTGAGACCAGTACATAATACAATGGAATACATCAATACAAATCTGGTGAGAAAAAAAAAGAAAGAAACTGGATGGATTCTCAACTACATGTACACACAGTTGAAAGCTGTGACCTTTGACCTAATGAGCTCAGAGATCCTAATTTTGACAATGCATTGGAGATATACACTACATATGATTAGATTTGTTAATTCTATTTTTTCAACAAATTTCTTTATAAATGCACAGAATATCGTATCATTATTATGTTAAAACACAGGATAGTATTTTATCATAATTATTGTCATTGCCCAAATATTCTATGTAACATGCAAAATATAGTTTTAATTATAAATATTGTTATTTTTTCAAATTTTCTATGCAAACCCAATGAAATCAACAATGTATCAGAGCTATATAAACAAAGAATAATATTTTTATCATCAATATTCCAATTCTAAAATTTTCTTTATAGACATAATTGGATCTATACAAATGAATATCAATTTTATTATCAATATTATATTTTTTTTTCAAATTTTCTGTGTAGACATACTAAAACCTTACCCCATGACACAAGAGAGAAAGAATAACAATGCAAATGTATTGTCATTCCAGTGTTGAAACTCCATAGCCTTGTCTAGATCACCAGTGAAGTAGGAGACGGCCAGAGTCGGAAGAATCATAAAGACTGCATTGTAGTAGAGGATACCATACTTACCCAGCTCCTAGATAGGAAAATAAATGTGAAATCTTTTATGATATAAAGATTTACCAGTGCCAACCAGCCACCCCAAAACAAGCAATGGGTCACCAGGAAAGGTTCTCTGTACGCAGCTAAAATAATAAGTCTTCAAACAACTAAAAGTTAGAAAATTAGCTTCATATCTGAAAAGAAATCTTTGTTCTTTATACTTTCAAAATTTTGAAGTGATTTTTTTTTGTATTAAATACAGTACTTTGGTGGGTAATTGATGATCAATTTTGACAAGTTATATATCATTCTAAAGGTAAGGATTTGCTTTTTCAAACTCAACAAAAATATAAATATTCATTTTGGGCGACTTATTGTTGTTGTTTGTATCACCAAGTCGTGGCAACATTTTTCTTTTTTGGTACAAAACAAATTAGATTCTTTTCTTACGTACCACTTTATTTGAATACATTTTCAAATACTTTTACATCAATTCAAGCAGATAAATAATCTTTCCTATCAGACATTGTGACCATGTAACAATATATTTGGTAAAGCTGTTAAATTGAAGGCTCTTGACTGAATGATAAGAGACATTGGCCTTCATGTATAACAATATTTGTTTCCTTTGGTATAAAAGAAATGAGCAATTATATTTGTACACTGTACCTTAGAATTGAGTTTCTTCTTCATGACTACACCATTAGCGGCTGTGAAGACATCGTTGGTTAGAATAAAGAAATACCCTAATGCATCAAAGGCCAAGTCATCGCTATGAGAAAAAGGTGAGAGAGAAAGAAATTGGTACTCAGAAAGAAGGGAAGAAAATTATCAGGGTCCTATTTCACAAAAGCTTGTTTTCAGAATATCACTTCTAGCTGGAGGAGGCTGGGGGGAGGGCCTCGGAGGCCCCCCTCGAAGTTTTGCGCAATAATTTACATGTATAATGCAGAAAGCTGTGGGTGTGATGATTTTACATTTTCTCCTTCAAGTCTCCTACATCTTATAAAGAAAACTCTCAACATATGGATATGCGGTTCCAAAGATATGCACAGTATTCTACATGTAAATTGCTCAATCAATTTCAATACATTTATTTTTTCATCCAATTATCATATTATCAAAGATTTTTTCTGCTACTGATTCAAATAACTTGATTTTATGCTGTTTATGATCACATGAGTGTCACAGACAGATTTCCTTGAAAACACAATGAAAAACAAAAGGTAAAATAAGAAATTGCAAAAACAATATAATACATATGAAATCAATCTGATATCCAATTTTTTTTCCAAGCACATTTGCCGACAACACCACAGAGGGTTTCTACACCCAAATTAGCACATTTAGAGCTTTAATTAAGGAGTTAGAGCAAAAAGTGTGATTCTGCATATCAATGAATTAATCAGCATCATTAACTAAAAGCAATTTTTATGAAATAATTACTATACAATTTTGTAGATTAGGTTACCCAACGTGCACATCAATTTTTTGCTCAACCTCACAGTCAATGCATCCCCTCCCAATCACACGGTCTATGCCCCCCTCCCTCCAATATGATCTCACAAATATTAAAATTTTCTAAATACGGGCAAGTCCAAGAAAAGGTCACCCTAGAAGGCAAAATTTCAACACCACAGATGGTTTCTTCACTCAAATAAGCATATCTAATAATCATATTTAGAGCTTTAATTAGGGAGTTAGAGCAAACAGTGTGATTCTAAAATTTTTTCTAAATACGGGCAAGTCCAAGAAAAGGTCACCCTAGAAGGGAAAATTTCAACACCACAGAGGGTTTCTTTACCCAAATAAGCATATTTAATAAGCATATTTAGAGCTTTAATTAATTTTTATGAAATAAGATACAAGTTTGTAGATTACGTTACCCAACGTGCATACCAATTTTTTGCTCAACCACACGGTCAATGCACCCCTACCCCCTCCCAATCACGCAATCTATGCCCCCCTCCCTCTAATATGAACTCTCAAATATTAAAATTTTCTCAATACACTAACACTTTACACTGTACTTTGGGGGTATTTTTTTAGATTTCCAATTCTATTAATGAGTGTTATTTAATCTTTTTTATAAAGACTATTAGTTACCTGGCTGCAATGATGGCTCCAATTATCATAGAAACAACAACTACTTGTACTCTTGTCGAAGCTCGTACTCTGAGGAAAAGAGAAGTCAAACTTTATTATTAATATATAGAACACTTACTGAGTGATCGAATTGGTGACCTGTTCCATGAAAGTTTGAATATAACCCGTGCATCTGAAGGCCACTGCACACCATATGACTGGCATCGGACCCGATTTTGAAAAACACTGCATTTTACTTATTTTCATGTAAGAAGCAGAACAATCTTCTTTGAAAATGATCATAACTACATGTATTACAGTACATATATTAAATATTGAACAACATTATTCGTAGTAACATCCTAATTTGCTAATATTGCAGTTAAAATGTGTACTATTGATGTTCCAACATTACAATTCCAAATTGATATTCCTTTTATACCGATGAAGATAAATTTTCAAATCAACATTCATATAATTATTCAGAACTTTGTAGAGTAGTTTGTTCCATGTGTTTATCTTCTCACCGATTGTTAATGTTATACATGTAAAGTTTTATCCCAATTTTGGGTCATAGACTAATCGTAAGGTGTGTGGTGGTCATGAACAGTCTCCTGAAGTGTTACAGTTCATAAGACAAATGCTTGGGTAAAAATTTATTTGGATTCTGATTGATGTTCAAGCATGGATGGGTTCAAATACTGATACATGAACAGCACACGCACCACCCGCACACTGTACCATATAGTGCACCAAGAATACCACCACAGGATCACCACATCACCTGAAGCACTAGCAGCACCTGACACAGCGCAACCCTCTCACGGACAGCATGTACGCTTTTTGGGAGAGTACTTCTTCAAGGTACAACACTTACAAATGGTGTTTCGCACCAAATGCTTGGTGAATCCAGATTTTTTGAATTAAATAACTGAATTTTGCAAGCATTCATGACAGCACAGTATTAGTAATGTGCATTATTCTTTTTAAATAGCAGCATCTCCCCGCCCACCCCCCAGCAAAAAAAAAACTTTCCTTACGTTGTTTACAAAGAC
The DNA here is from genome assembly GCF_018143015.1 of Lytechinus variegatus. Taxonomy (NCBI): domain Eukaryota; kingdom Metazoa; phylum Echinodermata; class Echinoidea; order Temnopleuroida; family Toxopneustidae; genus Lytechinus; species Lytechinus variegatus. The sequence goes on from NC_054750.1 coordinate 3,687,588, forward strand.
AAATGAATCAACAAATCGTTTAGAAAGTTTGATGCAACTCACCCCAAAATTAAAAATTCTGCTATCATAGTGAATAATATAGAAAATCTCCTGAGCACTGTGAACATAGGAAGGCTGTAATAGAGAGAATAAAAATAAACCAAAGAAAAAACATACATTATTCATTCAAAATTGATAGCATGGTGACAAATGAGATGTATTTTTGTTCTCCTGTGAATATGGCTCCACATGAAAATTTGGACGAGAATGATTCTTGGCAAGAAATTATCACTACCTTTCAGCTTGAAACATGAGAGTATAGGTTCATCCAATACAGCATCAGAAAATGTTGAATGCAACCTCTAATTTTGATATAAATCTCTTCTGTGATTTACCATGAATCAATGGCAGCTGATCACCATACGCTATGGAAAGGTGGCAGATACAAAATATCAAGAAAAGGATTTCAAGTGATTTACTACATATAAGTCTATTACTGTACATAAAATTATTCCCAAGATCTTAAACGCATACAAATGATTTATGTTTCTTAGGAATGTGATACATCAAGGATTGAACCATCTAAAATGGCGGATAGGCGAAAGACATTGACTGCTCAGAATGATGCCAAAAAGCCCTCAAATTATCGATAAAACTTCATCCAACCCTAAAATAATGCTAATAATGTGAAAGGTGAGGATGCATTTATGCTAAATATGTTTGTTGAAAGATGCTATGTTAATACAGTCATTTAAAACGGATAAACGCGGATTTTAAAGCGTTCTTGGTACAGTGGTAGATACAAATTTTGACCAATGCGAGGATGTGACATTGTTAGAATGCATAAAAATGCGTAGACCTCTATTGATTATGTTCTTTTGTCGACCATTAAGCTATTTTTAGCATGATATCGACAGAGAAATTTATCAACGATAACACCTTAGTATGTAGTCCCCCCCCCCCCACACCGGCAATGAAAACTGTCTTGATAACAGAAAGCACCAGATCAAAGTATCACAAAGCTTTTTAACAATCCATCTTGAAAATAAATTGTGCTTGCTACAAATTTTGGAATAAAAAGAGGCCCCCTTGTGGGCCCCATCCCTGGTCGATCCTAGATTCACCATTAGACGTGGTATACTTACTTGAGACGTTTTGTGCTTCCTAAACCAAACACAAGATTCAAGATGTAGATGAGAGGTAACGGCCATATCTGAAACAAATAATTCAAATAAAAATGATTAATCTCTTGTATCATCCAATATCCCACATATCGTGTTGATTATTGCAAGTCAATGAAAATATAGCTGGACCTCATACATGTTCACTGGGGCCGAGGACAATTTTGCACTTGAAATGTGCAAAACATTCCATTACCGTTGGTTTCAAAACAAAAAGTCATTTTGGAATGAACAGAAGTAAAAAAAAAAAAAAAAAAAAAAAAAAATTTAATTTATTTTTCTCTTCTTCATTCCAAGAACCCCCAAATCATACACATCATTACCAAACTACATCCATATTCAGTTGATTTGCATTGGTACATGACAGTCAGCAAGCAAAAAAACATCCCTCTACATGTAGATAATAGGCCTATCATAATTCAATTTACTATATTGAAATCCATTATTATTTTGTAATTTTGTGATCAAGGGGTAAAGATGATATAGATACTGGACATGGTGGCTCAGTGGTAGAGCACCCGCCTCATGAATGTGAGGTAGTGGGTTCAATCCCAAGAAGAGTCATACCAAAACTTTCCAAATGGGACCATCTGTCTCCTCGTCAGGCACTTGATGTAAGAGAATGGAGAAGGGTAATGGTAACATGGTATGTTATGAAAGGCCCGCTGGAAGTCCAGCTTACAGCTGAAGTGGCTACCTTGGTTAAAGAGTTTTTATTATAACAATAATGATGATGATGATGATGATGATGATAATAATAATAATAATAATGATGATTTTTAGTTACCTTTCTTGGGATCTGCCAGTTCCAGTCAGGGAAGTGGATGATACCCAAACTTTTACCTAAGAACAGAATGACAATTGTTGACAGCATCTACAAGAAAGAAAACAAAAGAAATTGTTGTTTGTTAATAAAGTTTTACATACTATATGACATGTATTATCTTTTCTTTTTAATATCATGTAGTATATATTGCCCCATGAATTTATAGCATAAATGTTCAATGTCACATATATATTTACAATCAGAACGAATCAGTTCCATTCTGGATGTAGGTCCCATTTAATGTGTATCAATCAAGGCATAATTTATTAATGATTGTAGGTAACCATGTCAACAAACTTTTTTTTATCATTCAGCATATTTTGTCCTACGCTACTATAAAACACTAAGGAACATATCACATCTTATTCCTAATTCTTACAGGCCCTAAAATTTTGAATATCTATATAAAAATATCCGTCCATGATGAACTGATCACTCTCTAATAAACAAGCCATATTCCAGTTTTTGTTTAAGTCAATTGATTATCTATGATAGTCATTGATATCTTTATATTTTCGATCCAACTGAACGTCCAAACTTAAATTGAGTATTACCAAAGGACAAGATGCAAAATTTCTTGTTAATCACTTTTCTTAAAATCATTTTTCAAGCAGAAATTTGATAGCTTACCTGGCCTAAGCCAACCATTTGAAATGAAGGAAATCTGTAACGAAAAGAGTAATTATGAATAAGTGTATAACCAAATATCAATCTTTAAAAGAAACTTGTATAATCACAATAGCATTTATCCAGTTCAAAAAATGAGCACAACATGTGTTTGATTAATGAGAACAATCATATATATGGATTAATATGCACAACTGAAAAGGTATGAAAGGAACATGACAGAGAGATAGAGAAGAAAAAGGAGAAAGAGGGGTGTGGATGAAGCATTTTAGTAAGATATAGTTACACTGTAGAAGAAATTAATATCACCACTTAAGAAATTAAAGTAGGAAAAAAAATTATCTAAAATCACATACATGCAAATCTACAAAACACAAGTCAAGACGCAGTGTTTAAAACATGTTTCTTTTTAGAATCACAGGGGTTTTAAAATGCTGTAACACAGCATTTAAAATGTGCCAACCCTCCACAGAGCAGAACAACTCGACAGAAGATAAAATTTTCCCAGCAAAACCATGGGCAAATTGTGAAACCAATCATATGATCACAAGGGCATCCAACATTGGTCTACACCTGTCATGACTTATTGCCTGCGTCAATAAATTTGCGCTGGATGCCATTGCCATTAGTTGCTATTCTGGGCGCCAATGCAGTTTCTCACCACGGTCACCGGCCGTTACCAGCATGCCTCACCACCAGTAATAAGGTTTATCGCTAATCAAAACTGATATGCATCATCATGAGATCGAAAAGGGGGCAAGTTAGATAGCTCTGCACACTGCGGTCTCTGCCCCCTTTTTAATCCTATAATGCTTTGAGGTGCAGCTCCCTCTGATGATATTTGAGGATTCGCGATAAACCTTTAATATTGTTCTCAAATGTCATGGCTCAAAGTCACATTTCGAGGTCAATATACCCACCGCTTTTCTGATTATCGCGATCGGGAACGGCTGTATTTTGGCTACGATCTCAACATCATTGTTTGAACCCTCAGTCAGACATTGCTTCGCTTGGCCTGGCTTTGCCGCGCGCCGTAATGTTGATATGGACTAAAAGTTAGCAACCAAAAGATTCACCTGCAGTGAATATTTCATATCAAAATTACAGCAAAACTAAGCGAAGCAGTGTCTGAGTATTCAAACAATGATGTCGAGACTAAAGCCAAAATACAATCAGCTGTTAACTGGATTTAGAAAAGCGGCGGGCATATCATCATCAAGACCAAAAGTTTGTCTCTGTATTTTGGTTGTTCCGCTGAACTACATTGGCTTCACTCACCAATACCATGAATACAGACTGAAGAGTTGTTGGCCTACGTATAGACACTGACTGGTATACTGAACTAACGTTTTATAGGTCGCGATTTGAAACTTTTAAACGACGGTCATTCCTGTTAAATCATCATCAATGACAATATGATTGTTTATTGAAGAGTCGAAATCGAAATGTGACTGAGCTGAGTGAGTCTTGCCATGACAATGACACGGTACTGGTACTGGTTAGAACTACCGTACTGGATGGTGGTGAGGTATGTTCACTGGGCCGAGGGTCAGGCTGCATGATCCTGCATCCATGATCTTGAGCTCAGCTTCCTCATCACGTCGGCGGAACTTCTCCGCGAGTCACGGCCGAGAGCGCTGCGGTGCCTGTGCCCGTGGATTCAATTTGAAAACCTTCGACGTGGCGAATCCTGCGGGCAGTGCGGTCGATCAGCTCTGCAAAAATGATGCACATTAACAACGCATAATTAATGAAACTGGCACATGAAACTACTAAGACTTACTTGTATGTTGTCAGGACCGATTTATTGATGAAAACTATCAAAATTGAAGATAATCCATAAAAGACTGCAGCCAGAAATCGGCTGAGACGAGAAGGGGAGTCCCCCATCACCTGCCCACCTTCACCTGCCATACTTGTTTTTCCTGTGGGGCCGGGGATGATGGTGGCCTCGAAAAGACGAAAGTAAATTCGTAAAATTGGTCGCCCAAGCTGCTTGAAAACGGTCTCGTATACTCTAGTAGGCCATATGTGACATACTCTTCGCCCAGGCCGGGTACCAGCAAATAAGAGTTAAATAAAAAGAAGAAAAAATAATCAACAGACAAACGGGTCATATCCTTATTTTGATTTTTTGCTTTACTTAGGGAAAATATGAAGGATAACTTCTTTTTTTATCACTTAAAATTGACGGAAATCGAACAGCCAAGCAAGCTGGGTGGATAAGTGCAATGTAATGCAGACGATCGTAATTATTCCTTCTATTCATCTAACGAATGAGTGGGCACCCTAAACAAAAAAGTAACCTTTGACATACACTTTCTCTACCTTTGGCGTCCTATAGTTCAGAGTGTGTCTTGAAACAAACCTGATAATTTGTGGACTATATATTTCAATGGTAAAATTTTCATCCAAAACCCGGTCTTTCTGGGTCCCCTTATATAGTCCACTTGTGGTCCATTTAGCATTCGCAGTCGTGTTGGACTTTGATGTATAATGTTTTTTCTTCAATAAAATGTGTCAAGTTTAGATATTGATTACAATCATGAACAGTATATGTTTATGTCAAAATGCATTGCTTGATCCATAGTAGATTGAACGACCAAGAAGCAATCTTTTCCATTGTCATCAATTATACCTTCTTCTTCTTCTTATTATTATTCTTTTTTTTGGGGGGGGGGGGGGGGGGGACATTTTTTTGTTCAAATATGCAAACAAGCGACAAGTTGTCGACATAAGTATCCAAACGACATATGAAAGGTCAACGTGGTCAGATATGTAACTGAAGAAATTCAATAATATGATGATGTTTAAAAAATACAAAAGACATATATCTACTATCAATATACACTAAATACCAATTGTATTACTTTTTTCGAAGGACAGGAGTGGGGGGGGGGGGGGGGTCCCACGGGGTTGCAAAACATTTAATAGTTTTCTCCACTAATGTTTAAAGTGATAACTAATTCAAATGAGGCCAGTTGAGCAATACTATCGCATTATTATTAACATTAGGTCATAATATATATTCAGATTTTTCTTTTCGAGGTTCCATGGCTGAAATAGCTGAAGAACGAAATGAAAGGAAGACTAAACTTATGTTTACACATAGTTTTTAAAGACTATAAATCATTGACTTAAACAGATATTAATGCATTATAAAGTCTCCTCGTCCTATTCTATATTTCCTATGGCATTATGAAATGTACCAGTATAATTTCAATAAAATCAATTGCGTCATGCTTTAACGAGTACCAGTGGAATGTGAATACTGATGGATACAAAATATCAAGAAACTGTTCTAATCATCATTTTGGCACATTAAAAATGTAATAAAAAATACCCCCGGGGGCAGTCAAATGTATTGCTGTACACATGCGTGACCAAATTATTTCCAAACACACCCTAAACGAGCTTTTCCCTATGTGCAAAATAACCCCCTAAACAAGTTTTTCGTGGGCGTCATTTACACATTTTGGCCCCTAAACAAGTTGTCGCCAGAATATGACCCCTAAACAAGTTTTGTCTACTTGCTAACAATAAGCTTAAATAGACAAGCATATATTCCAGCGCAGTTAGGGTTCGATCGGGAAGGAGAACACTTTTCAGAAACAAGGAGGAAAAAGCACCGGGGAAAAAGTTTGGGGAAAAACATACCCCAAACACGTTTGGCTAGCCTTAAAAAAATATACGCAATCATAAAATGAATTGTACCGTCTCATGAAGGAACATTGTATTTCTTATTGGAAAGAGCATGCCTTTTTGACTCTCTTTACATATAATTTAGACTTGATTATTTCTCTCTCAAGAAAACAATTGTAATTATGCTATAGCGTCAATGAGGCGCCGATTATCTAATCACCGACTCAATGGAGCACTATATTTTTTACCAAAGGTTATTCTCTAGCTGCTGTTAAGGTGCTAGCATTCAAGGAATTAATCCTGCTGGGTACCAATTCACCTTTACCTGGATTGAGACCAGCACAATGTGGGTAAATTTCTTGCTGAAGAAAAAAAGGTTTCAGAAATTAACATATATTATTCGGACTTTTCTGATTGATGTAAGCCCATAGTAAAAATCATTAAAACAATGAAGTTCTATATGATTTAAAGTATATTTTACAAGACACAAATGAACCAAAAAAGGAGAAATCGTATATATATTTATATACTAGTAAACAACATCGGAGATAGGGACTAGGGAAAGAGAGAAAAAAAGGGGGATATAGTTAAGACCTAAAATGACAACAAGTGGAATGCCTCTGGCCGTCTCACCTGCATCACGCGGTTCAATATAGCAGCAGTGCTCACTTTGAATACTACTCTAACTCGCACAAGATGTTCAGTGATACATGGTTACTCTTATTTCCCTTTTTTATGAACTAGACCAATAAACTTACAGAGATATGATGGTTATTCAACAAAAAACCCCAACATGGCCAAAGTTCATTAACCTTACATGACCTTTGACCTTGATCATGTGACCTGAAACTCGAACAGGATGTTCAGTGATACTTGATTACTCTAATGTCCAAGTTTAATGAACTAGACCAACAAACTTTCAAAGTTATGATGGTAATTCAACAGATACTCCCGATTCGGCCAAAGTTCATTGACCTTTGACCTTAATCATGAGACCTGAAACGCGCACAGGATGTTCTGTGATACTTGATTACTATTATGTCCAAGTTTCATGAATCAGATCCATAAACTTTCAAAGTTATGATGGGAATTCAACAGATATCCCCAATTCGGCCAAAGTTCATTGACCCTAAATGACCTTTGACCTTGGTCATGTGACGTGAAACTCATGCAGGATGTTCAGTGATACTTGATTAACCTTATGTCCAAGTTTCATGAACTAGGTCCATATATTTTCAAAGTTACGATGGGAATTCAACAGATATCCCCAATTCGGCCAAAGTTCATTGACCCTAAATGACCTTTGACCTTGGTCATGTGACGTGAAACTCATGCAGGATGTTCAGTGATACTTGATTAACCTTATGTCCAAGTTTCATGAACTAGGTCCATATATTTTCTAAGTTATGATGACATTTCAAAAACTTAACCTCAGGTTAAGATTTCGATGTTGATTCCTCCAACATGGTCTAAGTTCATTGACCCTAAATGACCTTTGACCTTGGTCATGTGACATGAAACTCTGATAGGATGTTCAGTAATACTTGATTAACCTTATGGCCAAGTTTTATTAACTAGGTCTATATACTTTCTAAGTTATGACATCATTTCAAAAACTTAACCTCAGGTTAAGATTTGATGTTGACGCCGCCGCCGCCGCCGCCGCCACCGCCGCCGTCGCCGTCGGAAAAGCGGCGCCTATAGTCTCACTTTGCTTCGCAGGTGAGACAAAAACCTCGATACTCCACTTATTTCCTCTGTCAAATCAAGCAGTCTAGCGCCCTCTTTTACAATATGATACACTGCTTTATCGATGTTCTATTTAAATTTAAAAGGCAAAAATGCCATAAGCATGGCCATGCCCATTATCTTAAAATACATTTAACTTATCAAAACTAATTTATTGAAATGCTTGTGAAAAGAGAGAAATCTCATACTTCACATACCCGAAATTGTTCAAAGTAGCGTAGGGCTTGAATTTCTTCTTGCAAAATTCCAGTGTGAAATTATATTCCTTAATTTCATTGTTTGTCGCTCCGTATCTTGCATCATTAGCGAGTTTTGCAACCGCGCAGAAAGAATTCAACACAACAGTATATGCATTGGAATTGCCCAACAAATGATAAAGAACAGCAGGGAGGTCTTTGTCGAGAACTGGTGCACCGGAACAGCAGTTTCGTCCTTAAGTTTTGGAGCTGTCAGCTCCAGGACGAAACTGCTGTTTTGACACACCTGCTTTGACAGTCTTCTTTGTTATGAAGGGCATTTGATGATATATTTTCTACGTTCTTGAAAGCGTTTTGTGTCGCAGTGTGAAACCACCCTAATTTTAATATTCCATCCACTTTTCAAGGTGCTTCTCTCTTTTCTCTCACTTCTCTTCTCTCTCTCTCCTTTATTCCTCCACCTTCCTACTATCCCATTATTTCACCCTCTTTCTTCTCCCCTCTCTACCCTTTTTCTCATTCCTCACCCTTCCTTTGTCTAGCTGTCTTTCCCTCCTTCTTTTTCCAATCAAATATCCATTCTCAAATCCTGTTCTTATCTCTTCTATATCATTTCATTGAAAAAAAAAATTATTCACATTGCTGGAAAATGTAATATTTATCAATATTTCATTTAATTATTCATTCATTTATTGTTATTTCATCTTTTATTTTATTTATTCATTTAATTATCATTAATTTTTTTAGGGGGGGGGCATCATATTTATATTTAGTTTTTATTTTTTTTTTGGGGGGGAGCATTTGAAAATAATATTTCCATCCAAACCTGAACCTTACTTAACAGAACATGCACTTTCTGTAAATAATCTACATGCATATTCAGCACCACAAACAAATGATAACACTTGTAATTTATACATCTTCTTTGGCATTTTTCTGACATTTTAATTATAAAAAAATATTCCAAGACATTAAAAATCATGTGATTCTTGATCGAGCAGAAGGCAAGATAGGAAAATATTTGGATCCAATCCAGATATTGAGTACCAATATCTAAATGCAGTTGCCTTTACTGTGACAGTATTTCTAATAAATCTGATTAAATTGTGGTACAAATTTACACAAAAAGTGTTTGTTAAAGGGGAATGAAACCTTTGGAACAAATAGGCTTGTGTAGAAACAGAAAAATCATCGAATAAGAATAAAGAAAGTTTGAGAAAAATCGGACAAATAGTGAGAAAGTTATGAGCATTTGAATATTGCAATCACTAATGCTATGGAGATCCTCACAATGGCAATGCGACAAGGATGTGTGATGTCACTGATGAACAACTTTCCCTTTGGTGTGACTATAAAATACCCTCAAAATGTCTCTTTTTGCTTTTTCTTATGATAAAAACTCTTTATCCATGATATATTCTTAAAAAATATGTATTACATGCCCTCATGTAGACAGAACACATGATTTATGGATAGATGTGATAAAAGAGGCAATTCTAGTGAAATATATACTAAAGTAATGGGGAGAGTTGTTCACAAGTGACATCACACATCTTTGTCGCATTGCCAATTTGCTATCTCCATAGCATTAGTGATCGCAATATTCAAATGCTCATAACTTTCTCATTATTTGTCTGATTTTTCTCAAACTTTCGTTGATGTGTTTCTTTGATTTTTCTGTTTTCACACAAGCTATCTTGTTCCAATGGTTTCATTCTCCTTTAATAATTTAACAGCAAGAATATTAAAACAGCATCTGTATTTCACAAATTTAGCTCTTGAAACAAAATACTTTTTGGGTGATATATGGCCTGCCATATTCTAGTTTGACATAAAATATACATGACTTCATTGGTTCCAGAATGAGATCAGTCAAGGAACATAGGTAACTAAAGTCTCAGGAAAACACAGATTCAATCGGAATTTCACCGTAAATGGTTTGGTGCAATTATCTGAAAGCCTGTCAATGTAGTCTTGGTCCTTGGTCACAAAGATATAATTCACCACTTCTATGAGTTAGTTTGTAACTTATGCATTTGTTCTAAGGCTTTGGAAAATCTACATGAAGTGAAAGAATTCATGCCATTGATTCACAACATGAGACCAAGCTAATCGTAATCAAATTTAGCAGACAGTATATGAAAATGAAGACCAATGGTTAAGGTGATGGGACTAACTATCATTTCAAGGCAATTGGGGGAATTTTGGATGCTGCTACCATTGTGAAAAGCTGAGGAAAAATTCTATTTAAATGAATAACAAGATCAAATAAGGAATCCCAGTCTTCAAGAAAGAAATTGTTAGTAACATTTGATAAAGATGGTTTAGTAATCAAATATAGAATCATGCTTTTGATTTAAGGCCAGGCTATTAGGCCATAAATAAAGTTATTACCACTTACGGCTCAGGTACTATTGCCAGTTTGCGATGTCAGACGCTGAAATTCACGGCATTTCTGCCTAATTTCATGAAATTGGTTGGAACCATCTTTGGTAATATGACTGGGTTTAGACAAATCACCCGTTCATATTATTATGATGAGGTCATACAATACACTTTCACATTCCCCAGATATGATTAATGTATTATAGCTCCTTTAATACTTGAGAGATCAGTGAACAGCGGAAACACCTCGTTTTGTTAATCATGTGATCCAATTTTCTTTATTCACATAGCAACATTCTAGGTAAGTAGAATATAATCAAAATTGATAATAATAATATATAGGGGAAGGCAGGGTAAGTTGAGCATAGGGGCAAGTTGAGCCACCACCCCCAGGCCAATAATGAATGAGTCAGACATTGTGGTGGCGTCATGTATTGATGACCCATTACATAACCCTTTACCCAACCATATTGTTTTAATGAACTCATCCTGCCTTGTATCCACTCACCCCACCTGGGTCGAGTGCAGCACAATGTGGGTAAATTTCTAGCAGAAGGAAAACACGCCATGGCTGGAATTCGAATAATAATATATAGCATTTATGAGGCGACGATTTATCTAGTTTCCTATTTAATGGCGCAATACATATTACCCCGACTGTAGCTCCAGCTGCTAAAACCCACGTCCCTTTGATTGAAAGACTAGAGTAATACACACTAGACAATAGCACCCCCACATTACTTAATTTACCTGCAAAATACACTGATTCACATATGCAGTTGAGATGTTGGGTGAAATGCACCCCCCAAAAAAATACCACATTGAAAAAACATTTCACTATTTGAAAATGTATTAGTTTACCATATTATTCAAAGCCATTTCCTTTTGATCAATCAACTTTAAAAGAACAGTTCAGTTGTTTTGAGATTACCTTACCAGTATTCTCCTAATCTATAATGCAATAAATTATGTGTTTATCAACTTGATAATGCTTTCTCCTCATATAACACTTCAACCTCCTCCATCTTTCTAATGGAGTCTATTCCACCTCCTTGTGCTAAACCCTTGATTTCAATCAATGTGATCTTTTATTGGACTACAGGGTACGCAAAAGAGAGTGAGCAGAAATCTTCGATCACCCTGCCTTTTAAATATCCAGTATCGACAATGGATAGCCCACTTTGGTCCATTAAGATCAGCTATAGGCCAGATGACAAGCAGCAACCCTCAGTAAACCTGTTGTTCAAGTCTGTCACATTTGACATAGGCCTCCTCTCTGTTGTTCTAAAGATTGGCACAGAACAGTTCAGGTCTCTGCTGTAGCTCTCTAAATGTATAGAAAATCTGGGCCAAGACGCTGTTTAGCATCCCTCGGTCTATTTGGTGTTCTAGTCTACTGCATCTGTCATAAGCCTTCTCTGTTGATCTAAACATTACTAATTCCTGATCCAAACTGATTTGGCTTCTTTAGAAGCTCTATGGAGGCAGCTCTCGGTCTACTTGTTGCTCCAGTCAACCTTGTCAGTTTTGGACTAGATCTGGACAGCTCTCTTTGGCAGCTCTGAGAATACATGAACTCCAGGACCAAGACTCCGTTGTGCAACACACAGTGTCCTCATTGCTCAAGTCTGTTAATAATAATAATAATATAGGATATTTGTATTGCGCACATATCCACCTTGTTAGGTGCTCAAGGCGCTCCTATATTACCCGGCTAAGCTAGGCGTTCATAGCGCACGCAGCTTTTTAAGGAATTGCTTCCTACCGGTACCCATTCACCTCACCTGGGTCGAGTGCAGCACAATGTGGATAAATTTCTTGCTGAAGGAAATTACGCCATGGCTGGGATTCGAACCCACGACCCTCTGTTTCAAAGTCCGAAGACTAATCCACTGGGCCACAACGCTCCACTGTTGCATCAGTCAGACGACTTCTCTCTGTTGTTTCTAATCTTGTCAATCTTGGACCAGAACTGGACAGCTCTCTTTGGCAGCCCTGAGAGTACTCCAGGGCCAAGACACTGTTCTGCAACACTCAATCTCCTTGTTGCTCAAGTCTGTTGCATCGGTCAGTGGCTTTCTCTCTGTTGTTCTCTGGCTTGGCAGTTCTGGATCGGAACTCTATTCCCCTCTATGGAGCTTTGAGGACACATCCAACCCAAGATGCTGTTCAGTACACCCTCAGTCAACCTGTTGCTCAAGTCTGTTGCATCGGTCAGAGGCCTTCTCTCTGTTGTTCTCAAGCTTGGCAATCCTGGATCCAAACTGAATCGCCCTCTTTGGTAGCTTCGAAGATGCGCCCAGGCCAAGACGCTGGGCTGCAACTCTCAGAAGAAGCTTCTCACCAACCCCTCTTGGAAGATTTAAATCAGCCTGTAATAGTAAGATGGACAAACAAAATGCATATTCGTTGATAGAACCCTTCACTTAATTGATACATTGTATCTACTTTTTATTGTAGTATGACATTAAAGAGGAATCCAACCTTGGTCATAACATGTTGTGTGAGAGACAAAAAAATATGTTAAACTAAATGGTGAAAGTTTGAAAGAAATCAGACAAGCAATATAAAGAACATTATTGTTGTTTTAAAATTGATTCCTAAATTGGCAACTGACTTTGTACATGAAATCATGCTTTTGAGCAATTTTGGTCTGACATGCACTTTCATAATGCTGCATAATTTCTAATTATGTATCCAAACTCACAATAGGGTGAAAGAAGTTGTACGAAACTTGAAAGCAAAAAGTCAGCAAATGGCAAGATGAAAACTTTTGCACAACAGATTTATCATGAAAAATACTAAAGGGGCTGAAACACCCCCATCCCCAGGTAAGTAACACAGTAGGTTAATTTCTCATAAGGTTAATCATTATAATTACAACTTTTATTTACAACTAATTTCAAACATTTTCAAATAATTTCAATTAATTCAAAATAATCACAAATGATTTCAAGAAATTAAAAAAATTGTCAAATAAATTCAAATAATATCAGACTATTTCAAATAGTCACAAATGATTTCAAATAATTTCAGACTATTTCATATAGTCACAAATAATTTCAAATAATTTTTTAAAATTGTCAAATGATTTCAAATAAATTCAAATAATCACAAATGAATTCAAATAATTTCAATAACTTGCAACTTCAGTTGGACATACCTTGAGGTTAATAGGAAGACTGTTGAGAAAGGAGACAACGTCTTCATCTAGGTAAGGTAGCCGAGACTCTCTTCCATGATCAGATATTACTCTACAGAAAGTACAGAAGATTTGAAATTAGAAAATTTATTTATTTATTAATCTGTTTATTTATTTATTTCTGATATTTTGTCAGGGTAGCCCATTAACCAAAAAGCAATGATCTCCCATGGTGCCCTGAATAATAATTGCATACATTATGCAAACAAAATGCAAAATGTATATAGAGAAAGGTTTGACATTGAAATTCATAGTAAAAGTTGAAAGTAAATGTACAAACAGATCAATAATAGACTTAGCACAAGCGAAGCGCAAACGAAAATGGGTACCTTCAAATAAATACTTCAAAAGAAAAAAAAAGAAAAAAGAAGCTACTTAATACAAGTAATGTCAAGGTGGCAATTAAAAATGCAAAGAGCATTTCTTAGCATATTTTGAAAATATCAAAGCTGAGATGAAATATGCATGGATAGTCAAAAAACATATACAATCCCCGAAACCAAACAACAAAATGGAAAATGTTGTATAGGTTATAGACAGCTAGATGAGAAAATTCAACATGGCCTTTGGATATAATCGGACGATGGTATTGTTAGTATCATATTCAAACATCAGCCTAGATCTTCACTTCTCAAATAATAATAATGGAACTTACAGTGAAAGAAATTCAGATTTATCTTTTAAAACTATAAATAATAACAAACTATAAATGAAATCTGTACAGCATTGTAAAGTGACAAAATCAATGCTTTATCTCATCTAATGAGAAAGCAGAGTAGCTTGTACAAGAACCTGAATGTAACATGGAACGCTCATCAATGCTGTATAATTATGATCACACTTTTACGAAAAATAAAGATTGACATGAATTTAACAACTTTTAAACAAACTTTCATGTGAAACAGATTTTTTAAACAGTAGGCACATTATTACACCATTTGACTTCATGATTTTAAATCAAAGGGTTTTTTAAAGAAAGAATATTGATTTTGAAAGTGATTTCTAAGAGGGGTTTCAAAGTTATTATTTTTTTTATATCTCCGACAGAAACGGACCCTCCCTGCAAACAATCAAGGTATGAAAAAAATGGATTAAATTGTAATAATATAATAATAATGATATAGGGTATTTATATTGCGCACATATCCACCTTGTTAGGTGCTCAAGGCGCTCCTATAATAATAGTACATGTAATGGATAAGGAACAAAATCACAAGTGAGCTTCATGAAGTCTATGTAAACATATATTTTCTGGTTTTTACACTTTCAAAGAGAACAAATTTCAAATAAACTATCAAAAAAGGAAGAAAACACACAGAAAAAAAATGTTGATGTGTATCTTTGGGAACAGGGGCAATAGATGAATCCAACTTGCAGATAAGAAAGACTATAAACACAGGAAGTTATGACACATTCGAACAACTACAGGTGATTTACGAGCTGACATTAAACCATGGACACATGTCAATAGCCCACATTCTTAACATTACTCCCGAGACACGTTAGACCTCATTACACTTCACACAGTGACTCTGCACATGATCCCGTCATACAAGTAAACAAGTCAGCCATTAGGGACTCCCCACGATAGTTTCTGAACAAACATAGATCGTCTCAAAAAGGCAATAAAAATAAACAATGCTCTTTTAAAAGTTACTGCTTGGGAGAGGGGGGGGGGGGCGTGGATCACATTAGTAATAGCAAAAGGATTGGTGAATGCACGGGTCATGTGGTTAATGAACTAACACAACACAGGTGTCTGGTGTAACTTAAGGGTCGTAAACTGTAACCAGGTCAGAAATTTGCGAAATACAATGCTGCCCTCTAGAGTCTGATAAATAATAGGTTCTACGCCTTTGGGTGTACCTTCTCTACATCTGACTGAAATAATTCATATAAATCTAAATCAAATCACTTCTTAGCCTTATTGATTTTTATTCTTCCCAACACTGCCTTCTCTAAGATAAGTGAAGTTTCACCATCATTGTTTGAAATATTAGTAATGTATTCAATATTTTTCCCCAGGCTGCTATTCATTCAACCTTTTTACTATCGATAGCTGGCCTCTGCATTCACATTGTTTTTTCTTAAATAGGAGGAGCCGTGGTGTAGTGGTTCTGACTCTCGCCTTGTAAACAGAGGTTCGTGTGTTCGAATCCCACCGCGGTCTAACGTCCTTTGGCAAGGCGTTTATCCACACTTTGCCACTCTCGACCCAGGTGCTAAATGAATACCCAGTAGGATGCGAAAGATATTGTATGTTTGATTTTGCCAGCGCCATAATGAGGCTGCGATGAATGCAAGGAATGCTCCCCAGGGAGTGGAAATTGTGCACTTTTCGTGCGGGATTGAAATTAATCCAATGACGGGGTAATAATATGCTGTAACGCGCTTTGAGCCATTCTGGGAAAAGCATTTTTTTTAAATTGGTTATTATTATTACTTTAAAAATATGAACTACGTCTATAATCTAGTCATGTTTGTAATTTAGTCAGGAAGATTGTATGTATTTTGTGATCATTGTTTTGAATTTGTAATTATTATAAAAAATAAATGCAGAAACAACTGCTAAGAATATCAGATTTACTACTGAGAGTGAATTAAATGTACATGTACATCTCACATTCAAATGATGACACATAAAGAAGTCCTCTCCAAACTCTCATCTAACTAGTAAAATATAGAAACTATCCTTATATCATCTGCAGTATACTGAAAGGACTTTTCTGTAAGAAAGGGGGGGAGGGGGGTTTACGAAGGGGGCATTTTTGTCTAGATGCATGGATAACAATAACAAATTTGACACGCTGCGGCTAAATGGATCTCTGGAGGATCGTGGGCTCGAATCCCAGCCATGGTGTAATTTTCTTTGGCAGGAAATTGATGCACATTATGCTGCACTCAACCCAGGTGAGGAAAATAGGTATCTAGCAGGAATGTATTCCTTAAATGCTTTCGCTCTGTAAAATACTACGGGGACACAGCCAGGGTAATAATGTCCAAGTCCTTTGGAGGTGTATAGGGACAATACAACATATTGTGATATGCACTCTACAAGAGCTGTGTTATTATTATTATCATTATTGTGTCTTACCAATTGTTTGACACCACCCCCGTCCATTTTTTTATCTCGTCAAAAAAATTCCAGCAACACTCTCACTAACCTGTCATCTCTACCAAGATTACGAGCAGAGATGCGATCCACCTCCATCTTAATTTCTTCTATGAGACCAAGCCAGCCTTCTGACCTGGAGAATGAACAAAAAAAGTCGAATAATCATTACTGCTGACCAACAGATTCAATTACTGCATGTAATACAAATTCTAAGTGAATGTTACTTTTGAACGGAACAGCACAGTGCTGCGATCCCTGCCCAGTTGCCTATATACTCTATAAAAGCATTTTCATCAGTTTGGCTTAAGGGTCATTTATCAGTGCATCGCAACAACACTGAAGAGCTCTGCCGAGCGTTGCAATCTAGTGCATCAGCGCACCAATTCATGAGTACCCAGAGGACAATTTCATCAACATGTTTCTTTTGACAAGTTGTCAGATCTGATAAATTTCTTTGATTCTGATTGGCTGAGACACACTGTTACTATGGTAACTGACAGATAAAACAAGGACTTATCAGATAAAACCTCTGACAAGTCTTTTCACGAATCACTTCCCAGGCCTTGCCTCTAGATTTCTCTCTATTCTGATGGTGCTTCCAAGGGCAGCTTTTGACTTCCATCTAATGGGGGGGGGGGGGGTGCTGCAAGAAACTTGCAATTGATCGTAATTCATTCTTAGGTCCAAACTTCAATTTAAAGTCATGCATTTTATTGCAAATATATACACAGATAGGAGATAAGTCATAACTTAAAAAAATACAGTCTAGACCCTTTGCTTATCACCAACATCATCATCATCATCATAACATAATCATCACCATCCTTATTATCACCATTATAATCACCATTATTATCATAATCACAATCATTGTCATGATCAAAATTGTTATCATCACCACAATTTCATTATCATTAGGCATCATCATCGCCATAATCATCATCATCATCATCATCATCATCATCCTCCTCCTCATCATTTTCATCATCCTCATCATGATCATCATCGTGATCATCATCACCATCATCATTATAATTGTTATCACAATCACAATCATTGTAAATCCTCATCACCATAATCATCATTGTTGTCGTCATCATCATCACCACCACAACCACCATCACCACCTTCACCTGGTATACATCTTCCAGTTATTTACAACTAAGATTTGAACCCAGAACTTTCAAACTTGAAGACCAAGGCTTAGCCAATAGAGCTTTAACGCCCCTTCAAATGATTTTTAACAAACTTACTTGAACTTTGATCTGTGTCTTGAGTAACCAGCTAGCTGCTCGTCAGCACCCATGCCTACCAACACAACCTACACGTATGGACAAGGTTTAGAAAATATTGATAAATTAATGAAGTTAATATTACGGATACATGTACACTCTATCTTATCTACATGTTCATAAGTGTGTTGGCTCAGTTGTTAGAGCGTCCATCTCACAACTGGGAGGTTGGGAGTTCAAGACTTGGCCGTGTCAGGTCAAAAAGATCTTAACAAAAAAATGGGAGTCCCTGCTACACTGTTTGGCACTCAACCAGTTAAGGATAGAGCAATGTCGATCTGGCACTGCACAGTGGCTGCTGGGCGCACAATCAATCGGGCAAAGTGAATTTCAGAGTATTCATATTTCAGATTTCTATTTCGAACAATAGAATATGGATTTCATTTTTTTAATTTTCATTTTCACATAAGATTGATTTTGTGACACATGTAGCTATTAAATGTATACAAGATTTTTGTTCTACCTGAAAAAAAAAATATGCTTGCTCTAATATTATCTTTTTTTTCTTCATTTTGACCCCCAACAATATAAACACACAGGCTAACTTCTGGCACATAAATCAAAAGACTGTAAATTTGATACAATGACTGCTTATCCAACCAGCCTTGGACATATGTTCTGCACCTGGGTAAATTTCCAATTAATGTTACACATACAATGACTGCCAAAGTAAGCAGAATATTAAACTTGAAGTCATTGCGGATAAGGGCTATTCCTATCTCATTGCACAGTACGTGTACAGTTAAATTGCCTTAAAAGTTTAAGCAAACACGATTAAGCTTGAAGTGTTACTTTGATGTGCCCAAAGAATTGATAAGGGCCATCATCTATCCATGATTCCATGAATGTATCAAGCCCATGGAGTGCCTTGAAGTGTCATTATTTTGATGTGGGCTTTTGTCACTTCATTAACATGATATTATGTACACTTTGATTGCCGTTAACAAAGTAAACAGGAGCGACTTTGACGTGCCACTTTGATGCCTCCCAGAACCAATTACGGGTCATCATATTTTCATTAATAATACATACAATGACTGTAGAAGCAAGCAGAGTATTTAAACTTGAAGCATCATTGTGATAAGGGCTATCCTTATCTCATAGATATATCAGGTACAGTTAGATTGCAAAGCAAATAAGAGTCACTTGGAAGTGTCACTTTGATGTCTCCCAAGAACTGATAAGGGCTATCACCGTTCTAGTCACTCATGTCATTCATCATGTTCACTGACTGTATTTATCACAGTAAGTCGACGTAACTTTGCAGTGTCATTTATAAAAAACCTGGAACTAACAGATCACTCCATCAGATCATGATGTTATACATCAAATACAGCTGAGGTACCATATTTCAATGCAATTTGAATTGTGCTTTTCATGATTTGAGATGTACAAACTGTATTTACTATGATGTTGTTGTGGAAATGAATGAAATGAAATAAAATCTTACGATAATATAAGACTTTACTGTCTTCTTGACACATGCGTCATACGTCCTTCCCCAGACCAGCATCTCAAAACAATTAGTGGACAAGTTCAGCAGGGGTTAATGGTTGCATTTGCGATCCACAAGATGGAGTGAAACAAAGACAATGAAGCACCATCGAGCGCCAGAACGACCCAAGCCAACGTTACTCACAGGACATGCACAAAAACCATGCTGTTTTCCTCAATTTACCCCAAAATAATCATGACGGACTTAAGCCTTTCTTGTACTTGTTGTTCTCACATATTCAATTTGAAACCTACTCTGGGATGATGTGATAAACTGAACCGGAATGTCTAATACCCCAGCGAGGGGTCATTAAAGACAAAGAATGTTGGATGTTATCATCCCAGTGAGAGAACATTGTGTCATCTCATCATCATAAACATCAAATAATGTTGATGCAGAGAGTGCAACAATCTCATATAATTCCACATTGTTTGGAGAGAAGAAAGCTTTTGAGGTCACTGCCTGATAAGCATACACATATTCATTGCATTCTTTGAACATGAAAATCCTGAAATGTTGAATAACTAATATTGGAAATAGAACTAAACAAATATGCATGGATTTATATATGAATGAACAGAGTTCATTCATGGGAAGCATTTCATGAGAAACTTTGTCAGTAATTTTCACTGAAAATTATCATATTAGAAATTCAACATCAAATAAAACCACAGCCAATTATATTCAAATATATGTATACAAAGCGTAAAATGCATCGTGCTTATATATATAAGCACTACCGGTATGCCTTTTACGCTTTGCGTTTTGCGCACTGTGTTTCTAGATGCTGTTGACTAATAAATTCATCATTTCCTGATCAAGCACTATGGGTGAATATTTGATCTAATTTTTCTCTCTACGGTTGTTTCATTCACCTTGCATTTATATTTTGCCATCAAACTTCCATGTACCTAACAATGACCTTTGACCTTGTGACCAAAGATTCTGATCAGAATATCTTTGCTCCCATGTATTAATAAACCAACTTTGAAATCGTCACTTTAAACACTTTTTAAGAATTCAACACTAAAACTAAAAGGGACAGACGGACAGAACTGGACATCCCGAATACCTAATGCCATCGGAGACCCATCAAAGGTAGGCGGAGAAATAAAAGATTCAGCAAGATTATCAGGAGGCATACCTTAGCAGGACTGTTATAGGTTTCATCAATGCAGTTCGCTCTGTGAGACCTGGGAGTGATCAGTCTGCCTTGGCCCCTGGCAGCAAACCAGATGGCGCAGCCAATGCTGTCGTCCAGGACAGTATCTTGAGGATAGATCAGATGGCACAGACACTCGGACCTGCAGTAGAAAAAATAAACATTTGATGTATATACTGTACTATTACAAGGTT
The DNA here is from genome assembly GCF_018143015.1 of Lytechinus variegatus. Classification (NCBI taxonomy): domain Eukaryota; kingdom Metazoa; phylum Echinodermata; class Echinoidea; order Temnopleuroida; family Toxopneustidae; genus Lytechinus; species Lytechinus variegatus. The sequence continues at coordinate 3,708,634 of NC_054750.1, forward strand.
TTAGAAGTTATTATAGTTCAAATACGAAGAATATTCTGTCTGACTGATGAAAAATTAAGAGTGTAGTTATGCTATAAAACACACACATTCTGAAGTCAGGTTTAATTTAAACTCTAGTCTAAGGCTATGGATAACCAATCATGACATTAATCTCTAATAGTACAGGTTTAATGTATCAACTCATTTGACACTCGAATCATACTTTACAGACCGGAATGATAAATAAGACAATTGTCTTCATCAATAAAGAATTAGGAAAGAGTAGAGTAAAACACCAGAAACATTCCATGTATTCAAAATTTTGACGTTGTTGACTTTCCATAATTTTAGCACAAAGTTAGACCCTGGTCAGAGTTAATCCCGACTACAGAATACGGGCCAAAGTGTCATTCTGTGTTTCACTGATCTTCAAGTAAATATCTGGAGCACATGCACAATGAAAGTTTAGTGCACCATGTACTATCATTGGTAAAAGTGCATTGCCCCATGTACTACCAGATAGCGCGGCAACTAATGCTGTCATCCACAGCAGTATCTTGAGGGTGAAGATTAGTAGGCATTTTTTTTCTTCATAGTATTTGTGGATCAGCACCACAATACAGTCTTTCATTTACCAATCACTACAGACCAGGCAGATCTTTGCGCTCATCCACCTCTGGCTTACTTGTCATTCCGAAAGTTTCAAAAACTTGGGGGGAAAGATCATTTGCTTTTGCATGCCCCACTTTGTGGAATAGCCTTCCTGAAGACATAAAAAAATGTACCTCTGTCGAAACTTTCAAAAATCTTCTAAAAAACTTTGCTATTTAACTCTTAACTCTTTATGCGCCTTGAGCACTCTAAGAGTGGATTTGGTGCTTTGCAAGTCTCATCATTATTATTATTATTATAACTGGTTGGACCTACAGTTTGTTGACTGTACGTTGTTGTACCTCTCGGCACATGGTATGAATAAATGTCAATACAGGTTGATTACCAATGCGTGTAAATACAGTAAACAAAGGAAGGATTTTTTTTGCCTGATTATTTCAAGATTAAGTGTTAGGCTGAAAAAGATATGTAGTCTAGATGAGGAAAACTGACAGATCTGTACACCAAAGATAAAAGATAATCATAGGTTATCTTATATGTAACATACCACCCATCGATAGATGTAATCAGTAGGCAATTACATAGAAACATCCAAGGTGAATTTGATTGTATTGTTACTGTAATCAAATATTTATATTCTGTATCAGCTAAATGTCTGATCAATGACTTTTTACATACATGTAGCCTGCCCTATTGAAATAATAAAAAGAGGAGAAAGAAAATGGTAAAAAGAGGAGGGGGATAATGACGAAAAAGGAAGAAAGAGGAAGAAGAAAAAGAAGAGGAAGAAGAAAAAGAAGAGGAAGAAGAAAAAGAAGAGGAAGAAGAAGAGGAAGAAGAAGAAACAGAAGAAGAAGAAAAAGAAGAAGAAGAAAAAGAAGAAAAAGAAGAAGAGGAAGAGGGAGAAGATGAAGAAGAAGAACAAATAAGAAGATGGAGACAAAGAAGAATGAGAAGAAGAAAAAGAAGAAAAAGAAGAAGAGGGAGAGGGAGATGAAAAAGAGGAGAAGAAATCACAAAAGTCGCACAAGCGATAGAACCCAACCGAGGAGGAGGAGTAGAAGAAGAAAAAAGAAGAAGGGGAAAGAGAAGGAGAAGAAGAATATGATGATAGTAATGGTGATTAAGATGATGATGATAAGAAAGGGAAAAGAATAGAAGAAGAAAATGAAAAAAAAAACAGAATATGAGAACAAGTTGCATAAGCAAAGAACCCAAACGAGGATTAGGAGAATGATATTTAAAGAAGAAAAGATGATGACAACTACTAAGAACAAGAAAGAAAAAGGAAAGTATATTCCATATTATGCACTTTTATCCATACAATACTCCATTTTTGGCAGGAATCCTCCCCTCATACTTTCCACAACAATAGCTTAGGGAATCTTCATGGTAACGCCTTCCAGATGTTCAGGACATCTTTGGTTTGTTTCTGGCTCACGTCCAAATCCCTGAGGAATTGTTGTTACATCACATTCATGTGGCTTCTGCCAAATTTCAAAATGTTCCGAGTTCTTAAAGGTCTAACAGTAGAGAATCCATCAACTTTACTGAATGAAAATGTGTGTATTCTTCATTATTCGTATCCATTTATGTTACTTTTTGCTCAATAGCAAGATAATTGAAAATCATAATTCACAATACACAGACTAGCCTTTTGTCACTTTTCATTGGTATGAAGTTTGACTGATTAGTTGTGACTGAAGTTTGGTCAATTATACTAGGTCTAACTACCTTATTCGTTTGCTTACCCATTAACAATATTATCAAACTATTAATATTTCAAAACGGATACAAAAGGTGCATTTGAATACAACTCTACTTGTACACTCATAACAGAGTTTCATTGTTAAATTTGTTTACAATTAAGTTTTAATAGGTTTCATTGCATTAGTCATTCAACCTAATATTTGAAATCACTCCTTCAAAATAGGAAAAGCTGCCGTCAGCCCCATCTTTGAAAATATTAAAATCTTTGAAAATATTAAAACCTTGAAGAATGTCAAATATCAATGTCCCTTTCTCCTAATTTTACGATAAAGGTTGGTTCATATTTAGCTTTAAGCAATCCAATATGAAGCCTAGGGTCTCCATCCAACTGTTTGTTCATAATCTCCTGGATTCTTAGAAAAAACTTTCTTCCAACATGAGTTGGATTGCTGAAAAAACAACCATTGTTTGACATATAGCTTCTGAATGTCAGGCAGATGTCAATTAGCAGAACATTCTGCCAAAATGAGAACAATGGCTCCTTAATAAAATATCAAGTATTCTTGGCAATCAACTCAAGACAATTATGACCTTGATCGTGTACTTGTACATGTACGTGCTAGCAAAAAATCTGGTTTTACACTTGGTATGATAAACTGCTTGCCAGGATGAAAAATGTCATAATGATGATAGAAAACAAAAGAATGAATTTTAGATTATGGAACAATAGTTGAAAAAATAGGATGTGATGTGAAGCATTTGGCAATAATCTCTTTCAGGAAACAAAGAAATAAATGGGAATGAAATATCTGTCATCTTGTTATTCAATATCCGTTTGCACAGTGGGCGTGGATGTTCCTGGAAATCTCTCATAAACATTTTAAAATCCCTAAGCAAGGGAATATAGAAGTTGGGAACATATCTCAATAAGCAGATTTGATGTTCAGACCTAAAACCAACCTGTAGACTAAACTAAATTTTATCAAAAATTTCGAGCATACTTATCAAACAGAGGTCGTTCTTGATAACCTACATGTAACATCATGCTATCAGGTATGTTGTTGCTGTATGTCGGGATAAGATGGTAATTTTAGGATCTAGCAATAAGTATTTGATTAATCAATTGCAAATAATACCATATTATATTACAAAGCACAATCATCCACAATTTATTTTTCGCCATATTGTGCATGACTATTTGGAAAAACTGGAGCAATAGACATTTTTATCTTCTAAAAGATGTCCGGACATCGTCCCCACTCCCATAGCAAAAGGGAATTCATGAATATATCAAAATAATCTATTTTTCAGGGGTCCCAAAATCTGGAATAATATACTATTAGAAATAAAATCAAGCCCATAATTAAATTGTTTTAAAAGGAAAATGAAACTTTTTTTTACTTCAAAACTATTCACTGGTGCAATAATTCATACTCCATAAAATGTTTGTGTGTGTTCAAATTTGTAAATAGGTGTCGATGATTGTAAGTATTCATGTGCAGTACCTTAAATCCTTATCTTTTGTTTAAATCAATGATATGTGATTTGGTTTATATGTTTAGAGCTTGGCTTTTATATAAGGCTTAGCCTTCCTTCCACTCCTCATACCTTCAGGTCCGTCCAAGTAAAAGTAATTCTTCATTCTGTTTTTTTTTTTACATTGTTTGCTTATTTTTTATCATCATAATTATTTGTTTTATATTTTGTCTATGTTGTGTCTTTATACTATGTTTGTTTTTAATGAAAGTATTAAATAAATGAATTGAAATATCCAATGCCGCCAAATTTCTTCAACAGAAACATTCAAGTCCCAGTTGAAAACTTATTTGATCTCCCATTACCAGTTTAATAGTGTGTTTATTCAGGAGAATTCAAATTATGTTCTTTTTCATTTTCTATTGTTGTTGTGTATTGTGTTTATTTTTCTTGAAGCGCCATGAGCACAGAAAGGTGGAATTGTGTGCTATATAAGTAGCAACCATTATCATTATTATTTTTATAAGAAATGAGAAAATATTGGTGAAGGTTTGCTGAAAACCAATCAAAGCATAAGAGAAGTTTAGTATGGTTAAATTTACTTTTGTTTGTGACTTCACTGCAAGCAGCTTCATCATATATCATGTAATACAAATTCTACAATATCAATAAAAAAATGGAACATGATGATTGAAATATATTTTACCTACAGAAGGGGAAGGGAAAGATGTGCCTGATAATATATTCACCGCACAAAAAAATATCTTTCAATATTTTGAGAAAATTGCATTAAAAAAATATATATCTCGTGACATTGAGGGGCTGCTCGTCTGTGACATAATAAGCATTAATAATAAGCATTAATTTATATAGCGCAGCTTGTTCAGAGCTCTTTTTACTTATGTCTACACAGCATATTTTCTTAACTAAAGAGATATGTTTCTAATTTTGTTTTAAAGAGAGCCAAGGATGGAGAGCTTCTTATATCAATTGGCAGGCTATTCTATAGTTTGGGGGCAGCAAGTGCAAATGCACGATCATATACAAAAATGCTCATGTTGTTCCTACTGACATCACAAAATAGAAACTTTAAAATAACTCTGTTATTCTTTGATGAATTTTCATTTTACTTTTACCAGCAATTTTTCTTTATTTTTCTTTTATATTTTAAAATCAACCTATAGTCAGGGTGAACTTCCCCTTTAAGATGACAGTGATGATTACAGCAAAAACAATATTACATGGTGATAACTTTAGAAAAATGTTAATGTAGTTCCTACTGACAATCATGACAGTTAGTGCAATGGATGCAGTGAAGAAAATAAATGTAGTAGTGAAAATAATACCAGATAACACATGTGTATTACCCCAAGGGGATGGTGAGAAAGGAGACTGTTAAAGCCTCGAGTTCTGGGCCCCGTCTTCCAAAGAGTTACATTTGATCCAATCAATTGTAACTCTATGAAAATCCATCAGTGTCATAATTTTTTATTCAGGAAATTGCAAAATGTCCATTGTAAACAAAGGAGAACACACTAAATTGTCAAGAAATCAATGAATTTATGGATATACATCTAGAAGAGTTTTTGAACATACATGCATTTTTCTATGTTGACTTTGCTGGCTTTCCATTTGCGATTGATTGGATCAATCGTAACTCTTTGTAAAATGGGGCCCCAGATGTTTTTTTTCCCCAAATATTTCACCTAGTTTTCATGGGTTCACTAATCATTATAAATCTATGCTTTTTGTTTTGTATTTGCTCAAATGACTTTACTCAATGGATCACAACATTAGATATTTAGACACAAGATTTTTCACCTAGTTTTCTTGGGTTCATTATAAAACTATGTTTTTTTTTTGTTTTTTTTCTTGCTCAAATGACTTTTGTCAATGGCTTACATCATGCGAAGCGTTTGTTTTTCTAACAAAAACAACTACACAGTTCAAAAGTTCGTCGAGGTGGCTAAAAATAAACTCAGAAATCTGAGCAGGATCTCCACGTATTTACTCTACAGCAATAACGGTTTCATCTCTTTCAATCTAAAGCCCAACTTTGACACCATCATTTTAACTTGAAGCTGCTCGAAAAGCATGCATAAACCCCTTGTTGCTCCCTCATCTGTCATCGCAATAGGCAGCTGCTCGGAAAGAAACTGTGCCAAGAAATGACATGGTTTTGATTGCTGTGCTCACCTCATTGCTTGGAGTTCTTCCAATGTGACATCGATCTGGTAGTTGAGGAGGGAAGAGAGAAAGAGAGAGAGAAAGGGGTTAATATACATGTAATGCAACATAATCGAGAACCAAGAGGAAGAGGGGAAAAGAAAGGAGACCAGATACGAAAAAGAGGGAAGAGAGAAGAGATAGGGGAAGAGAGGAAGAAAGAAAGAGAGACAAATGGTGGGAAGGACGTATTAAAAAGTTGGCAGAGAGCAATGAGGTAAAGAGAGGTGAGAATAAAGAGATAGAGTTAAGAGAAGGGAAGAGAAAGAGAGAGGGAGACAGAGAGAGAAGGGAGGGCAAGAGAGGGAAATGGCAGAAAGGATATATTGGAAAGAAAGGCAGAGAGGGAGAGAGAGAGCGAGGGGGGGAGATGAGAAGAGAGAGGATCAAAACAGAGAAACAGAGGGGAGAGGAGGAATTTAAAAAAAAAGGGTTTTGCCGATGAGTGAGAAGAATTACCAGGGGAACAACAAAAGATTTTTAAACAATGGATAGCTGACTTCAAACAGATTGAACGTACATTTTCAGGTAAAAGGCTTACTGGATCTGTGTCAAACATATTCTTTTCATCTTATTTTTGGCCTATTTGATATTCTTGCATTTAAAGTAAGCACAATTTACCAAAGTACTGAAACTGTCATGCCTGTTCCAATTGCATAAGAACCTTCAGTAGTGATTTTGAAATTAAGGTTTTGAATTTGAACTGTGTCTTCATTTCAATTTATGTTGTTGTTTTTATGATAAATATTTCTTTTAATTTTTCGCACATACAGTATAAGGTGAATAGCGACCTCAAACATCTTAAATATAGCAAAGTAAACGATCTTTTGATTTTATTGAATTCTGAACAATCATTTCATTCTACATCCTTTATGCCCCTTATGATATGTAACTCACCTCTACAAAGTTCCATTTTCTAGAAGGGCTGATTGCTTGGAGCTCCTCTAAACCTGATATGCCGGTCAGACGATCAGGAACATCGAAGCTGAAAAGAAATGGATATCAGAGTCATCAAAACCATGTTCACATTCAATTCTAACATGATTATAAGAGACTTCTAAAATGTTATATATAACATATGAACTTCTATACAAGTACATACATGCACATAATCTATCCAGCAATTGCAAATTTTAAATGTCTCAAAAATACCCCAAAGTATTGGAGAGAGTTCATAATGCCTACTACTTTACAAAATTCTACTCCTTTAAAATTTTGGGCAAAATTAAATTTATTTTTGATGAAGTATTTGTTTGATAATAGGGATTTTTTTTTTTACTAGTTTGATTGATCTGGTTGATCATTGTTTCTTGAAGTCTTGAAAGTTGATTGGAAAATCTGTAGTGAATGTCAATCAGGGAGGAACCATCATAGGCCTATGGATGTTTGCTCCTCCCTACTATCCCATTCATTACTTAATGATTCTTTCATGTTGTACAAATTTTACAATTGTCAATGTTGTTTTGTTTCATTCAGGAATCATATGCTTGATTTCAATCTCGATGTATTGTGTCTTGTTTTTTCTAGAGGCATGGAAATAAATGAAGTGAAAAATATGAAAAAATAATCAGATTTCAAAGGTTAATTCATATTGTTTTGAATCAAATTTGCACTTCAAAATCCCCCTTTTTTTCAATCTCACCCTGTCATGATTTAAGCAAAGATTTACTTGTTTTCAGATCCACAGAAGGATTGGTTTACACAACTGAGCCTAGGATTTACTAGAGATTTACAGATCTGAGATGAAACGACTTCATCTGTGACCTGCTTTCATGCAGCAGGTTGTTGGGAATGACAATATGATTGCACACATGTCCTTTTTGGCTTGAACATAAAACATCACAATGATACATGTACTTTCTATCAAAGAAACAACTCTCATTTTTCCTCCCAATTATCTTCCAGCAAAACTCCCCCTCCTCTTCCTCCTCCTCCTTCTTCTCCTCCTTCTTCTTTTCCTTCTTCTTCTTCTATCAGATACATACAGAAGAATGTAAAATGTTGAAAATGTTGATGCCTAATTGTCCCATTAATAAATATCTATCTTAATTTCTATTAAACTGTTTTTTTCTATACTCTTGACAATCACTACTTTGTCAAGAGTTTGTAAAAAAATCATATTAACCAAACTGAAAGAGTCTGAATAATAATACTCCCATCTAGATATACAACTTTAACTCTCCTCCACAATGTACAATTTGAAGTTACAATTTTAATGTTATTTTCAATTAAAAAAATCTCTTTGATAATTCCACTCCCCCTTTTTCTTTTGCTCATCCTAACACTATCTACACTAGCATTTGTCAATTTTTCTACAGCCCTGTAAATCAATTTGTCTCAATTTTTCTTGCCTTCTTTCAGACTTCTTGCGATTGCTAAACACATCTCTTTATTTTCTCTCTTGGCATACCTCCAAAGAGATTTGTAAACATTTTGACCAACTTCTAGATGTTCACCACTCTGTCACCCTATACCAGTAATGAAAAGTGGTGGGGAACACAGTGGTCTAGTGGTTCTGACTCTTGTCTTTCTCATCAAGGGATGTGGGTTCAAATCCCAGCTGGTGTGACTTTCCTTTCAGCAAGAAGTATATCTACATTGCACTGCACTTGACCAAGGTGAGGCGAGTGGATACCTGGTAGGATAAAATCCTTGATGCTCCAAGTGCTGGTGATGAATCGGCAGCTTGAGCTAAAGCCGGGGTAATAATAGTTGTACTTTGTATCAATTAATATACCGATACTGGTATATGGGAGTTGTGACTGAGTGGATGAACCATGAGGTTTGGGTTTGAATCCCACTACAGAATTCCTGTCCTTTAGGAAGGCATTTATTCATGTTTGCCAGTTTCTATCCAGGTGTAGTAAATTCCTCCAATGCCTGAGCGCCTAGGCAGCCCAGCTAAAACCAGGGTAACATTCAACCGGCGGAGAACAGTTTTTGGAACTAAAGTGGCTACCCTGGGTAAAGATGACATTATTTTCATATTGAATGTTATCATTACAGTATAATATGCAACACTGATATAGCGCTTACTACATCGTTTTTAAGTGCTGCACACTATCAGCCCCCCCCCCCCTTTAAGCTTAGCTACCTTGCTCAGGTGCTCAAGCATTCAAGAAATTCTTTCCTATCCATTTACTACACCTGAGCGGAGAGTGGAAAATGTAGATAAATGCCTTTATTCCTGCAATTTTCAGTATCGTATTACCTTTTCGTCTGTAGTTCGGGGTCTTTTTTCTTCCTGTCTTTGATTTTGGTTTGGTGGGTAATATTCCTCTGTTCAAAGGCCACATTGAAGAGATCTATGGGTTGATTATCAGGTACATACCTACATAGTAAAGCAAGCATACACACTTACATATCATGTGATTTACTAACAAGCATAATTTCTAATTTTTTGAGTTTTTTTTGTATTTTCTGAAATTACATTATTAAACTGGATAGAATTGAAAAAGAAATATCAAAATTCTTATTGTTTAGAATAAGATTGAAATTTCCCATCTCTGATTTCACAAAGCATACTAAATCAATGTTTCTATAGAAGTTTAGAGAATGGCATGCAGGAGTAAAAAAACTCAACCTGTAAGTTAATGCTGGGCATATGAATTGAGTTTTTTACAAACTACAGAAGCATAAACCGTGTGCATGATCAGGTGTATTTACGAAAAGACCTAAACCCCCGTATTTTGTAAAAATAATCTTATTTCTGAAATGCCTACCTACACATCATTTCAAACATGTTGTGAACAAACTTTTGCAAATCATTTCAGGATAGAATTTAGGTTTGAATTATTGCTCTGGTTTCTTTCAAAGCACAAAGTAATGAGCATCGGAAAAACAACCAAATTTTTAAGGTGATTATCTCAAAATCATGTTTGGAGACCAGCCGAGGATTAAACTGATTCATAAATTGCTGACGATATGTTTAAATGTAAGAAGCAGTGCATACATTTGTTGTATAAAGGTTACATTGCTCTCTTGGTCCTCATTTGCTTTGCTTTAAGGAGGCTATGTTGGGCTACATTACCCCTATCAATCTCATCACACCATAAATACCTTGGTCTGATATTTTATAATCAACAAAAAAGAGCAAATATTGGGTATCTTACACTAAATGGAACCACATACCCTCTAATCTTCATAGAAATGGTGCCCCCACGTACATTACTCTCATTTCTAGCCATATGACTTTCGTAGATGAAAAAAATACTGATGTGAACAGATTGAGTGAAGTGAGGCTGTCCATTAATGTATATTTCCCTTCTTAAATGATAACAATTTACATTGCACTTTTTTATTTACTTTTCTCACCTTTTTCCTCTCTCAATATAACAAAATCTGTGTTCCACATAACAATGATTACCATGAATGTTTTCATAAAAATACTGATCAGGGACCAATCAGAAGTGCTGTTTTATATTTGCTATCCATTGTAAACCTTTTTTTCATTACAGGGCCCAAATGGGTGTTTCATAAAGCTGTTTGTGAAACTATGCACAAATTTACGCACAAATTGGACATGTTCTTGGATGCCAAGTCAGTTACATACATGTAGGGATATATCATATAGTACAAGAAAGGATCACCAGTCGTGCTTAAAGTCATCCGTAATTTACAAAGAGCTTTATGAAATACCTACTGGAACACTTCTTAATGTTACCTATCCGCCAGAGCAGCCAGAACAATGGAATCCAAGCCACCGGAGAACAGCACCCCAACTCTACTGCTCTTCGTCTCTTCCCCCTGACCACGAGGGCAGCAGACTGCAGAAGAAGACGAGGTGTTGCTACATGTTGGTATGTCTCTGTCACACTCCTGATAAACATTCCCAGCGTGCGCAAGGTCCTCCGCTCCGGGTGAGGCAGTCATCGCGCCATCAGTGGGAGATGATTGACACCCGTCAGGAGATGGGTTCACGGTTCCAACAGGGTCATCGCCATGGCAACAAGGGATGTGGTTTGTTCGATGTGAAGAATAGGAAGGATCATCATCACCTGGCTTCCCATGAATCATGTTAACATCATGGATGATTCTGTCTTGATGGTTCTTGTGCCTAGTTCTTTCCTCATCGTTCCTGTGAGCCACTTCATGACCATCCTCTTCAGTCCTGAAACATGGCTCTGTACTGGATAAGCCTGGTTTCAGACCATCACCAGAGTGAGATTCCAAATGGAGATTCTGAAGCTGATGGCTTGCATGAACTGCTTCCTTCCCCAAAGGCACATTGGTCACTCTCTTCCGAACTGCCTCTCCGAGCACCCTGATCAGTTCCTCAGCCTTCTCCCGCAGTTCTCTGCTCACTTGAAGATCAGTATCTGCATCATTCCTTCCATTCCCCTCATCATTCCTCATCTCACAGCCCACACTGGGTGCTGCAGACTGGTCTGGTAAGAGCATATTCAGAGGAGAGATGGGGCTGTTGAGGCAACCATCTCCAGTGATGCACTTAAGAAAATCACCAATTGGTGACTTCACACCATCTTTCTCCAATGTTGTTACAGCTTGAATGGGGAGAGCTGGATCAACACTTGTGGACCCATCTTCGTGCGCCCCAGACTTGGTAGAAGTTGGCATCACCATGGCACACTTGGGTGAAGGATGTCGCCATGGATACCACACAATTTCTGATGACCTCCCTGTAGATGCTTCAGAAAACCAGGATGCAACATCCAGGCAGAAGATACCAGAGGCTGGAACTTCCTTCCATTCAGATGCCTGGAAAATCAAAATAAAAAGAAAAAATTGTATAAAGTTATGCTATAAATACTTGAAAGGACGAAAATTAAATAAAAGTATATATATTCTTTCTTTGAAAATGAGAACACATTTCAGGAATAAAACTTCTGAAAAATAAAATCTAAAATGGCATGATCTACATGTATATCCCTAGGCCTGAAATTAGATAAATACACATGGAATGAGTGAATTTCATCCTATTATTGTCCCTCCCCCAAATAATAATAACTTGATAAGGAATAATGATGATGATGATAATGAATTAAGAATTATAAGAAATTATAAGAAATAATGATGATGGTGATGATAATGATAAAATAAAAACAATAATAGTACTTATAATCATCATCATCATCTCCCCAAAATGAATGAAAAATTATCTCATTAAAACCCTGGAAATAAAAAAGATGCAATAATAACATCAGAGGTGGGAGGTCTGTGATATTCTGAAAAAGAATTGTTAAGGCCCGATCACATCGTTCTATGCAAGCCTTGCGTGTGACTATTTGTTCCACCCACAGGTCGGCTGCATTGACAGTATCTCGCATGCAACTCACACGCAGAAGCGCACGCAAATCTGATTTGCAAGCAGAAAAGCTTTGAACATGCTCAAACACTTTTGTGGTGAGTTGCGGGCAATCACCCACAACTCATCCGCAAGTCTTACACGGGACGGTTACACTTCGTAATTCCGAAGGTTCTTTATTCCGAATGTTCGAAATTCCGAAACACGTAAATTGCCTCTACCTCGATGTTCGTTAATCCGAAAACGTAAAAGGGTTTGTTAATCCGAACATTTGTGGCGTTATTCCGAAGGTTCGATAATCCGAAAACAAAATAAGGTTCGTTGTTCCGAAGGTTTGTTAATCCGAAAACGAAAAGTTTGTTGTTCCGAAGGTTCGTTAGTCCGAAAACAAAATAAGGATCGATGTTCCGAAGGTTCGTTAATCCAAAAATGAAAGAAGGTTTGTTGTTCCGAAGGTTCGTTAGTCCGAAAACGAAATAAGGTTTGTTAATCATTTCGTTTTCGGACTAACGAACCTTCGGAATTACGAACCTCATTTCGTTTTCGGATTAACGAACCTTCGGAATTACGAACCTCATTTCGTTTTCGGACTAACGAACCTTTGGAATTACGAACCTTCGGAAATACGAACCTTCGAAATATCGAACCTTCGGAATAACGAAGCTTCGGAATTACGAATGTATGCGACACGGGATGATGTGACAGGGCCTTAACCTTGTGTTATTTTTTCCCTACTGCCCTGGAAACTAATTTCCAGGGCCCAAGTTTGGCTTTTGCCTGAAAGTAAAGCCCTCTATTGTTCTAACTCTATCTGATCTGTAATAGCTCATGACAACTAGCAGGTGTCAGCTCCTTTCCAATAATGGTAACAGCCTAGCATGATAATTGGAAGGTTAAAGGGTAGTCACAATTCCTTATTAATGGCATCACTGATGATCACAAATTGAAGCTTTCTACCCTCCCTTTTTTTCATCCTTGATTTTTTTTCATCCCTCCTCCAATTTTTTTAATTTATTTTTTGGGGGTGGGGTTAACATAATAATAATAATAATATGCAACATTTATATAGCGCTTAATACAAATGTTTCTAGGCGCTGCATACTATTACCCCGGCTTTAGCACAGCTACCTTGATTGGGCGCATCGAGCATTCAAGGAAATTCTTCCTACCAGGTACCCATTTACTACACCTGGGTCTAGAGTGGCAAATGCAGATAAACATGTTACATGTCTCCCCCTTTTAGTTTACAACTTCCACCCCCCTCCAATAGTGTTTTCTGAACCCCTCCTCTCTCTCACCCCCTCCCTTTCTCTCTTCCGCTCCCTCTATTCCCCCTCATTCTCCACCCTCTCTCACTCACACTGACCCGAACGTCATTCCCCTCTTTCAATTCTCACCTTGTAAATCAAAGTAATCTTTTTACCTTTAAACTTAATGCGGTGGGTGACACACAAAAAACAGGGTGCCAATTCAATTTGTATGGCGCCCCCTTGTTAAGTCATTTAACACAATAATATACACCTGGGAATCTTAAAGGTCAAGTCCACCCCAGAAAAGAAAATTGATTTGAACCAATAGAGAAAAATATTGATTTGAATCAATAGAGAACACTCCAACAAGCATAATGCTAAAAATTTCATCAAAATAGGAAGAAAAATAAGAAAGTTATGCCATTTTAAAGTTTTGCTTATATTTCACAAAAGAGTCACAATTCAGTGACACATATGTACAAATGTAATCAATGATGTTCTTCACTCACTATTTCTTTTGTTGGTTACTGTTTGAACATTTCAAGTTTTGCAGATTTGACAATAAGTACCAACTTGACTAAACTATAAAATGTTAAAACAAAGGTAATACCAAATGTTCAGGGAGGAATAAAACTTTGTTTCACATGACAATGAGGAGAAAATAAGAATATTTCATATAACAAATGAAATACATGCATAAAAAAATAGTGAGTGGGTGAAGTCATCAGACTCCTAATTTGCATACCGATCATAATGTGCATATAACTGTTTGGTGAAATTAACCAACACTTTAAAATGTCATAACTTTCTTATTATACATCCGATTTTGATGAAATTTTCAGTGTAATGCTTGTTGGATTTTTCTCTTTTTATTCAAATCAACTTTTTGGTGGGGTGGACTTGTCCTTTAATACTCCCTGATGACACACTCCTCACACCTTGCCGCATCATGGAATTCACATGCTCTCCATGACGCTACATCATTAATGTGCATTGAGGTTATTGAAAGTTAACATGGGTTCACAAAGTGACATGGTTTTAAGTTTCAAACTTGTTTTTCAATCGTTTTATCACCCAACCATGATGCACTTCAGCAATTACATGTTTATCAATTCAAAGTGGGATTCAAATATATAATAAAACACTGACAGTCTTTTTAATTGTGATTTACCATTAGGTGGTTTCAAACCGCCTCGATCACAAGAATCCCCGTTAAATTACGAGAACTTTTTTAGGCTGAAAAATACCCGTTAATTATTCCTGCATTCACACCGCCCTGAAACATACCCTTCGGGATAAGTTCCTGAAGTTACGAGCATGCGCAGTATGGTCTGATAAGCAGGCAAGGCGCGAGATTCAAAATCACTAGCCCAGCAGCCACCCACAGCTCCCGCGCCCAACGACGACCAACGACATGCTGGGCTAAAAGTTCCCGTAATTTGCTTTCACATCGCCAAAATACCTGCGACCTTGGAAAAATCCCCGCGAAAGTTCTCGTAATTTCGCCAAGTACCTACTATTTAGCGGGTATTTTCTTTCGGGGAAATTACGTGTAGTTTGCTTTCACATTACCAAAATACCTGGTATTTTCTGATCGGGGTAAATTTCCCGATCAGAGAATACCTGGAACTGGCGAACTTCGAGGCGGTCTGAAACCACCTATTGAAAGACATATTCAGAAAATGACAATACCCCACATGTCATTAATAATACTCCCTTCTTTACTGTGATTAACAAGGACTTGAAGAACAAGATTAGCCTTGCCGAAAAGTTTTTAAGGAAAATCCATCAAAGATTAAGAAGGTTATTAGAATTTGAAGTTTTGGTTTGTGACGCCATATAGAGGCAGCTGCCCAATACCCTATGTAATGCATATCATTTTAATTTCATAATGGTTCATGAATGACTCCATCTTTTTTTATTCAGGAACAGGTGTGAAATGAATCATTTATTGATATACTGAAGGTACAATAATTTTTTTTTTCAATTTTAAGAGAAAATGACACTTCACTGATTTTTTAACCACACGATGTATGGGGAAGCTCCTTGCATACATGACGTCACAAATAAAAAATTAGAATTTCCATAAGTTTTTATAGAGAAATTTCTTCCAGGGAGGGGGGGTTACAAAACGCATATAAAATTGAAAAAAAAATTGAAAGCTTGTGAGCAGCAAAGCAATCAAACTTGTCACAGAAATGCTTAGGCATTTTCTGAAGTGAAGTTGAAGGATTCTGTTCATGCTATTGGTGACTTTCATGAATTTTTTTTCAGAGAAAACAAATTGAAAATCACACCCCTTACCTACTGAGAAAGAATTATCTTATAATTTGATAATTCAATCATGAATGATCCTAGTTGACCAGTTTTGCAACCTAAATACATAATTGCATTGGAGATGCAACTGGGTTAAGGCTTGACTTAGGGGAGGGTAAACAATGCCCATAACAGAAGGGCCGTCTGCACCATCCAGAGTTTTCAAATTAGCGCGCTACTTCTGATCCGGCAAATTATCCTGATCTGAAAAATGTCGAGATTGTTTGTAATGCAGACGCAATTATTCCGCTAGTTCGTAGAATTAATCTCGAGATTGCAATCCCAAGTCAACTCGGGTTTATTTGCAAAATAGCGCGCTATTTTACGAATTATCCCGCTAATTCGTAGGTGCAGACGCACTCGGGATTGGACTTGGGTTAATTTATTCATGACGTCAGTCCATAATGCAATTCGCGTTCCATTTCCGCCTTGGTCAAAACATAAACACATCGCGATTGTACCGAACGCATGCGAAAGTCAACTTTATCGCGAATAGCGTTCATCAATTCCCCAATCAGCAACGATGGTGTCCCCCCAGCCTAGCCCCCCAGTGAATGGATTTTGGGAGAGACCAGACCGATGGGGGAGGCGCTCATTATCGACAATGGTCATAGTCAATAACAATACTGACAGCAGTGTCGTCTTATTCCTTCGCAAAATGTGAGCAAATAGCATTTCTTTCCTCCTCTCTCTCTCTCTCCCCCTCTGTCGTTGCCTCCTTCTCCGCCATCATATTAAACGAAGAATACTTCACTCGCTTATAATTATAGCGCGGCTGAGCTGAGAGGATTGTTGCATAACAACGGTCGAATTCGGCGAAAGTGCTAGTGAAAAGAGTACATGTACTTGATTGCATATCGCGGGAAGTTATTCAAAAGCGCGGGCCATTGAAACTCCAAGATCGAAAGTGCGCATGCTCGGAATATCGGGCTTGTTGCCTCGCTCGAGCAAGAATCGCTCTTCTTGCGATGGTGGAGACGGGGTTTCTCGAATCTCGAGATTAATCGCGAAGAGGGCTGATCGGGCTAAAATCTCGAGATTGAGCAAACTCGGGATGGTGCAGCACCGCCTAATGAAAGAGAGAGAGAGAGAGCGAGCAACAGAGAAGAAAGACAAAGAGAGAAACCCCAGTCTCACTATACTTTCTAAAACTAGTTTACTGGAAACCTGTTCAGGAAACCAGTTTGGAAGATTTTTTAATTCAATTAATATTGCTTGGAAAAATACCCGACATTTAATGCTTATTTGTCAGCAATTACACATTTCTTCTTAGAGTCATTTGGCACATATTTTTTTTTTACTTATACATATACAAACACTTAGGTGGTCATTTTATTGGATTGGGTTCAAACTCATTAGATCATTACCGCAACTGCAAGGATAGTAAGGGGTTAGCAATAGCACAGGGTTAAGGAAACGTATTGTAAAAAGCCCATTGAGGCGATGCTGAACCATCCCCAGTTTGCTCAATCTCGAGATTTTAGCCTGATCGGCCCTCTTTGCGATTAATCTCAAAATTCAAGAAACCCCGTCTCCACCATTGCAAGAAGAGCGATTCCTGCTCGAACGAGGCATAGATGCAATATGGTCTGAGGCTGTGAATCATCCTGAGTGTGTCTGCACCTGCGAATTAGCGTGATGATTTGGAAAATAGTTGACTTGGGATTGCAATCTCGAGATTAATCCTACTAACTAGCGCAATAATTGCATCTCCATTACAAATAATCTCGAGATTGGTCAGATCGGGATAATTTGCCGGATCAGAAATAGCGCGCTAATTTGAAAACTCGGCATGGTGCAGACGGCCCTATGGAGACCTTCAGATAAAGAGAGATTAGACCCTATGCAAGTATAAATAGCATTGGAATGCCCTGGATCCTGAGATTGCATCACACTTTGTCCTCACATGCCATGCCTCACTGACGAAAACGTTCCAAAAATGTTTCAAATGTTCCCCTCATTGCTCCTCCAGTTTGTTTCAATCCACTGACCTTGTACATGTACATATCAAAGTCAATGATGATTCATCAGTAACACCGAAGTAATACAAACTCAAATTGAATTGCACTTGTCAAACACTGTAATAATGCTCATTGTATTCAGTTGTGATAGCTTGTATCAATAATCGGAACAATGCTACCAAGTCCTTTATCAGCAGATACCTGTTGTCATTCAAGTGTCAATTTTGAAGATTGACAACGATGTTCAACGATTTGTCTTTGACATATTTCACTGATTTTTTGCAATCATCATCACTGCTGTACTCCATAGAAATACATGCAGGCCTCCAATTCAATTTTTATAAAGCAAAGACAAAATAAAAAAAGAAGAAAAGAGCTGTTCGGGCAACATTCCGGAGGGCCCCCCCCCCAAAAAAAAAGAAATGGAATAGGAATAGGAATGACCACTTGATTTAGTGCAGAGCTGCCAACCTGAATATGATCATTTCAGTATTATAAAAGCTGAAAATCATTATTTTGGTGAGGAGATCAGTATTTTCAAAGAAATGCCAGGGGATAGGATAACACATGAAACTTACAGTTTAGAAATCAGTATTTTGCATGAAACCATCAGTAGGGAAGGCGGGGTAAGTTGTGACAGTTTTTGCTTTTTGCATGTTAGAATTGATATGATTAATAATCTTGTCGAAATAAGTACCTTGCCTTGAAATTTAACTCTTCTGAAATATTTTCCACCTTTATATAACTTTCTATCCCCACACTGAAAGTCATCGTGACCTTTGAAAAAAACGATGTCAAATGGCTCAACTTGCCCCATATATGGGGTAAGTTTGAGCCACCTTGTGGGGTAAGTTGAGCCACAAAAACTTATGTACAAAATGTATGAAGGGAGAACCAGCATGTCAATTTTTTGTTTAAAGCCTTTTCATTTGCTAATTCTCTATAAATACTAACATCCTTTAAAAGGAAAAGAGCAGCCATGTAAATTTACCCCTTTCAGCCAGCATTTCAATCGATTTTTATGGTTTGTTTGTTTTTTAAGATACATTACCATAGGAATTACCATGGCTCAACTTGCCCCATGCTGTTTGGCTCAACTTACCCCAGCCCGAACTCAGTGCGATAATTTTGTATCCACACATTTATTATGCATCCATCATATAAAAGACTATGACAAGAATGAAGATCCATACCTGGACTAATAATGTTGTTATGTCTTTATTATATTTAAAGATGTGTGTGTTTATAAAGCACTTATCTATTTCACACCCTTTTTTACTTTTTTGGATGAAATTCATATTTTTCCCTCTAAAAAACTACTTTTTGTTTCAAAGTTGAAAACAATATGGTGGGGTTAGGGGTTATGCTATGGGTCATCAATACATGACACCACCACAATGTCTGACTCATTCATTATTGGCCTGGGGTTGGTGGCTCAACTTACCCCTATGCTCAACTTACCCCGCCTTCCCCTATTCTTCTAATTTTTCAGTGCTAAGTGCGGAAAATCTGTACTGCTTGGCAGCTCTGTTAGTGTGTTTCATGTTTTCAAAATTGCCAAGATTTTTTTTACTATTAATTTTGCAATGATCATCAAAAGAAATAAAGGTCTTCTTCAACAAAGAGTTGATTTGAATAAAAACAATAAATCCAACAAGCACATAACACTGAAAATTTCATCAAAATCAGATGTAAAATAAAAAATGTTATGACATTTAAAAATTTTGCTTAATTTCACAAAACAGTTATAAGCATATCTCGGTCGGTATGCAAATGGGGAGACTGATGACGTCATCCACCCACTATTTCTTTTGTATTTTATTAAATGAAATATAAAATTTTATAATTTTCCATACTATATGGTTCAGTTAAGTTGGTCCATAATTGTCAAATCTGTAAAAAATGAAATATTGTATAATTCATAAAATAAAGAAAAGAATCAGTGAGTGCGGGACATCATCGACTATCTCATTTGCATGTCATGATTTGTGCATATTACTGTTCTGTGAAAAACAAGCGAAACTTTGAAATGCCATAACATTTTTATTTTACATCCGATTTTGCTGAAATTTTCAGTGTGATGTTACTATGATTATTATCTATCTATTCAAATAAATAGTTTTCTGGGGTGGACTTGACATTTAAGATGGATTCCACTTCATTCTGGAGTCCCCCCAAAGTAGTTGTACATGAACAGGAGTGACCTCTAGGTTTCAAAAAGTGTCTCCAAGATTTTTAAAACTTATCTTTCGCATTGATCATTTATTAAAAATCTTTATTTTCTACGTTAGAAGCTTCCCTCCCCTCCCCCCACCCCCCCCCCAAAAAAGAAAAAGAGCTGTTTGGGCCAAATGTTAAGCTGCGATCCAGTTCATTCTGGAGTTTGCCGAAGTAGTTGTACAGGAGTGACCTCTTGGTTTCCTGTGTTCTAAGAGTAAAATTGGAGGCCTGTGGCTAATCAACATAGCAAATGCCTGTTGGAACTTGGAATGGAAAATCGTGTCTCTGCTTCTCTTAGCCATATCACTTATCTGTTAAACTCCCCATTCTTTTCATCAGATCATGGCCCTTGGTCTATGATCTGATCCAATTGTCTGTTTCTCCATACATAATTCTCCCTTTCTTACACTTTCCCTTGCTTTCTTTCTGTTTCTTTATGTCCTGTTAATAATAAAGCAATATTGACTGGCCTCGGGGCGATACAACATATATCGCCCAAACTAGATTTATATCGCTCGAGTCGTAAACGAGGGTGATATCCATTGACGAGTAGATACCATGCACGACCGTGGGGTCTCGAAAAGCACCCTAAACAAGTATTTTCCATATTCTGAAATTGCACCCATTAACAAGTATTGTCGAGTGAAACCCTACCCTTAACAAGTATTGAAAACAAAACGATACCCTTGGCAAGTATTCCCTGAATTGAACCCCTAAACAAGTACAACGATATTTTGATTTGGTTTTACCTTTACTTACATCTTTGGGCTTAGTATGGCCCCACCTCCCACACCTCGCACAAATCAGACCCTAAACACGTAGTGTTGACTGGGACAAAAAGTACATCCTTTATAAAATATTTTAGTCTTTTTCATACCCTCGCGAATTTGACCCTAAACAGGTAGCTTTCCTAGTGAAATAGATACCCTTTTTCATTATTTTAGGGTTTTTGACACCCTTATTGCGTTACATTTGTAACGTGCCCTATCTTTTCCTATCTTTTCCCTATCTTTTCTGGGGTGGACTTGACATTTAAGATGGATTCCACTTCATTCTGGAGTCCCCCCAAAGTAGTTGTACATGAACAGGAGTGACCTCTAGGTTTCAAAAAGTGTCTCCAAGATTTTAAAAACTTATCTTTCGCATTGATCATTTATTAAAAATATTTATTTTCTACGTTAGAAGCTTCCCTCCCCTCCCCCCCCCAAAAAAAAAGAAAAAGAGCTGTTTGGGCCAAATGTTAAGCTGCGATCCAGTTCATTCTGGAGTTTGCCGAAGTAGTTGTACAGGAGTGACCTCTTGGTTTCCTGTGTTCTAAGAGTAAAATTGGAGGCCTGTGGCTAATCAACATAGCAAATGCCTGTTGGAACTTGGAATGGAAAATCGTGTCTCTGCTTCTCTTAGCCATATCACTTATCTGTTAAACTCCCCATTCTTTTCATCAGATCATGGCCCTTGGTCTATGATCTGATCCAATTGTCTGTTTCTCCATACATAATTCTCCCTTTCTTACACTTTCCCTTGCTTTCTTTCTGTTTCTTTATGTCCTGTTAATAATAAAGCAATATTGACTGGCCTCGGGGCGATACAACATATATCGCCCAAACTAGATTTATATC
This sequence comes from Lytechinus variegatus, assembly GCF_018143015.1. Lineage (NCBI taxonomy): Eukaryota > Metazoa > Echinodermata > Echinoidea > Temnopleuroida > Toxopneustidae > Lytechinus > Lytechinus variegatus. The sequence continues at coordinate 3,730,268 of NC_054750.1, forward strand.
GCTCGAGTCGTAAACGAGGGTGATATCCATTGACGAGTAGATACCATGCACGACCGTGGGGTCTCGAAAAGCACGCTAAACAAGTATTTTCCATATTCTGAAATTGCACCCATTAACAAGTATTGTCGAGTGAAACCCTACCCTTAACAAGTATTGAAAACAAAACGATACCCTTGGCAAGTATTCCCTGAATTGAACCCCTAAACAAGTACAACGATATTTTGATTTGGTTTTACCTTTACTTACATCTTTGGGCTTAGTATGGCCCCACCTCCCACACCTCGCACAAATCAGACCCTAAACACGTAGTGTTGACTGGGGCAAAAAGTACATCCTTTATAAAATATTTTAGTCTTTTTCATACCCTCGCGAATTTGACCCTAAACAGGTAGCTTTCCTAGTGAAATAGATACCCTTTTTCATTATTTTAGGGTTTTTGACACCCTTATTGCGTTACATTTGTAACGTGCCCTATCTTGAAAAAGACATCCTTTTTATGTGTTTTTTGGGTCGCGCATGGTATCCACTCATCAATGTAAGTGCCCCCCCCTTCCCCCGGGCCGCCTGCCTTATTGCCTGCTACATTTTCACGCATTTTCTCATTTACTTTCCTGAGCGGGCAATAATTGGGTCCATGGATAAACAATTTAAAATTTATTGACCTACCATTTGATCACAGTCATAAGCAAGCAATGATGTATTAAAGTTGCCCTGCTCAGATGTCTGATACGGTTAATAATTATTACTTCAGCAATCAGATTCAATAAGTCATTCCTGCACACAATGAATGCACATCATTCACTCCCTGGGGAGAAATGGCTACCTGGTAGGATTTAAAGTCATTGGAATACTGGACAAGCTCCAATGACTTTAAAATCCTACCGGGTAACCCTTTAGCACATGGGTGGAGTGGCAAAGTGTGGATAAAAACTTGCTAAAGAAAGGCACAAGTAGGCCGCAGTTGGATTTGAACACTGATTACAAGGCAAGAGCCAGGATTGTTCTTCCATTTATGTTGCTTTCATTCTTTTTCTCTGTCTATACATCACTCTCTCCATGATTAGCAACGTGCACCCTTCATACTATCTTTATTTTCCCTCTACTCATCCTAGTGCTCACCTCCTTTCATTCTCATTCTTCCTCTCTCTCGCTCCCTCTCTCTCTTTCACTCACTGGGGAATGATCGGGCAAACATATCATTCACCCCCTTTCATTCAAGTTCAACGTGATGAAGTAATCACGTGTATGATCTTACAACAAAACTAGAACGCTTGGGTCAAGTTCATTCACTCACCCTATCTTCTTGAAAATCATGTTGTAGTATTTGCACATACGATAAAGTTGGTTATCTTAGATTAGCTCATCTGCCATGGACACTAGGCATTTCATCTTCATTAAAGATCTATGTTAACTTGCAATAATGCATGTAAATTAAGAACAAGGAAGGGAAAGCAAGAGAGAGGGGGGGGGAGAGGGGGTGGGGGAAGGTGAATAGGAAACAAGAGAGAGAGAGAGTGAGGGGGGAGGGAGAAAAAGACAGAAAAAGATGTATAGTAGACTAGAGGTAGCAAGATTTTGAATGAAAATAGGAATAGCGGGAAAATAAGAGAAGAATGCATATAAAGGAAAAGGAGAGTGAAGAGAAGGGGATACGAGGGTTGAAATGAGAAGAGCAGTACTGAATGACATCATATCACCTGACCTGATATTTGTTTTCCTCCTTTGCCTCACAGCTGTCAGTTTGGCGACATAAGAACCCTTTTATCCATCCACTCTTTGCATTTATGTTCCCTTTATAGAAATATGGGGTTGTTGAAGTACAAGAAGTCCTACGGTTTCCGGGTAATAATTTCAAACAACTGTGAGTAGTACAGTACTAAATACTACTACATGTATAGCAATAATGTTTTCATGGTAGTAAAAGGCACTCATAGGGAGGGGGGGGGGGGGGTACTCGACCAAAAAAGTGGTAGGTCAGTGCCGTGGGCGAGACAAAAACCGGGGGCCTAGGAGTGGGCTTTAATATTGTAAAAAGGAGGGTCCCCGGAACGGGTTTCGGAACTACATGTACAAATGTTTGTGAAAACGGGGGGATCCTTGGAACGGGTCGCCTGTGTGTGCATCCCTATGGAACGGGCATACGTGAATGCAGCTAGCCCGGATGCACGGCTGCTGGGTGCACTCGCACAGAGGTGATGGTCGAGCAGCGCTCTACGGCCGCTTTTCACCAATATTGCAGTTCATTGTAGCAGATCAATGTGGTCGGGACGGTGTAACGAAAAATATGCGAAGCTTTGGAGCGGATTTTTTTTATCTCGATAAGAAGAAAATGCTATGCTTTGGAGCGGCTTTCTTTGTTCTTTTTCTCAATAAGATATAAAATGCTATACCCTGGAACGGAAATTTAAGTTTAGAAATGAGGGTCCCCTCCCCGCAGCACATACCCACTACGCATTATATACTGAGTGCCCCCCCCCCCTCTCCGGGCACACAAAGCTGAAACAATCAGGACAATCACAATTAATTATAAGTTTGGCAGAGGATTAACTGAATATGTGAATCAATGCAGATCACTTCTGACTAAAATCGGGCCTTTTACAATAAATAACATTACAAGACTTGAATTATTCCCTGTCCCCCTTCCCTTCTCCCCCTACCTCATTCTTTGGAGTGACATGGGGACATTCATGACATTATCCCAAATTGGCCCCCAGTAGGCAGTTCATGATAGGTGTCTAGGGAGTTCAACCCCCCCTCCATCTCACTTTCCCCTTCCTCCTCCCTCCACCCCCCCTTTCCTCTCTCTTCCCTTCTCACTCTACCTCAATCCCTCCCTCCCTTACTCTTTGGAGTGAAATGGGGACATTCATGACATTATCCTATAGTGGCCCCCTGTAGTCAGTTCATGATAGGTGTCTAGGGAGTTAACCTACATTCACCCTATCCTGTCTCTCTTGCCATACCAACAGGTGCATATACTTGTTTACAAATCTCCTAATACCTCTCAAACATTCTTCATTTAATTGGACATTTTCACTTTTTCTCTCTTTCTACGTTCATATCTAGGTTTCAAGGGGGGGGTATTTAAATTATAACATGATATCTATGTGCCGCGCCAACTCGAAAATATAGGGGCCCTAGAACTAAATCTTGGTCTCAAAATGAGGGACTCTGGAGCGGCTCTTGGATCATCGATTGCTAAAAATGCAATGCTCTGTAACATATCACATCAAAAAGGTGGGTCTCTAGAACTCCTTAGAGGCTGTTCTTCACTACGTTCCCAAAACTAGTTTACTGGAAATTAGTTTAGTGGAAACTAGTTTAACGCATAGTGAGAATGGTCGAAGCAGTCTTAGAAGCGTTCTTCTAAACCAGTTTGGAAAAACACCTCGCAATGTAGTTTTCAAGATCGCTTTGCCTCGATAAACTGGTTTTAGCGTAAGTGAGGACACAACCGTTCTTCGGGAAGGGATCTTCGCACATTTTGAGCAACTACTCCACACGACAGGTGTAGAATGACCATGCTGTGGTTTCAAATTTTGCGCAAAACGTGTCACCCCATTGAGAGCGTTTCCATAGCAACAAGAGCGCTTTACGCGAAGTGATTTTGAAAACCACTTTCATGTGATCAAGTGGGAAGGCTAGCAAAGCGACCTTCCAAACTGGTTTCCTGAATTGGCTTCCAGTAAACTAGTTTTAGAAAGCGTAATGACAACGGCATCCTGGATCGCAGGTGTAATAGGTAGCGGCTATGTAAAAAACACATGCTCATCTTGCTAGATTCATATCGGGCCAGCGCAAGCTAGCTGCTGGCGCGAGGAGCTTTGGCAGGTCGACATAATGCAGATCTGCCAACCTGAAAAAGAAATTTCAGTATTTTTAAAGCTGAAAATCAGTATTTTGATGACATCAGTATTTTCAATGAAATACCATAAGACAACACATAAAATGGAATCTTTAGAAATCAGTATTTTGCATGAAACCATCAGTATTCTTCTTATTTTTTAAGTTCTAAATACTGAAAATCTGTACTACTTGGCAGCTCTGATAATGGCTCCACGCTGATTGAGCTACCCGCTCTGACCGGCTGAGTAGATCATGACCGGCGTGCTCTGGAGTGAGATATCACAAATTTGAGGGTCTCCGGAGCAGGAAAAAATGGGAATCTCTATGGCTGCCTGAATCGGTGATGCTCTGGAACGGAAATTTAAGCTGAAAAAGGGGGTCTCAGCCGCACATACCTATCATACATTCATTACTGAGTACCAACCCCGGGGTCTCAAGACCTTTCCATTTCTGCAATTCCTCTCGTTCAATTTCTGTACATTGGACACTCTACCCAAAAATTTTCAGAGAGTGAAGAGTATCTTTATTACACAAGAAATGATATGAGACATCTTCTTTTGATCTTTATTAAACTCTGATGGACCATCAAAAGCTCAGTGTATACATGCTGGTATCATTTTAACCCTTACAGGAGGGGTTAGGGGGAGGGGTTGGGGTAGGGGCTCCAAGGGTTCAAACTCTTCCACTTCATGGGATAAATCCAAATTGTGAAAAGATTTGGCCACAACGTTTCCTGATTTTTTTTCTTTCAAATCTTGTGCAACTCAAAAATATGATTTTCATTTACAGGTCAAATGCAAATTATGTTTCTGGCAAAAATTCATAAATGTATTAATTACACCAATAGCATAACAATGAAAAAAATAAATACCAGTACCAACAACAACAAAATTTATGGGGTCTTTTTCATCCACTGAAATAAAAAATAAAAAATAGTGATTTCAACTATTTCAAGGAGAAATAACTGTGAAAGTGATGTTGCTGTATAGACCTACAACAAATCAAAGAGCAAAGCAAGTGACTTTGTTTATGGTCTTAAATTATATTCCAAGGTTTTACCCCACTGTTCTAATAGCAACAACAACAGTATGCCTGTTAAGATGAAGCATACAATGTAGCACACCTCTGAACTGGTTCAGGTTCAGTGGATCGGTCTAGAAATGTGACTGTGTTGGTGTGAACGGGGTCTAGTCAAGTCCAATATCAGTCAAAAGTCCTAGATAGAGTGGCTAATTGCTCCTGTAGGTCACGTACAAGTGTAGATAGTAGGCGTACTCAGACCTACTCAAAGTTAAAAATACCAGTTGAATGCCTATTCTCTGATCTGGAAATTTGCCCCGACCTACATGCATCCCGATCCGAAAATAGCAGTTGTCTTTGCCAACGTAAAATCAATAATATTCTCTATTAAAAAGAAAATACCTGCTAATTAAGCACTATAGTAGGTACAGTACTTGTCAAAATTACACAAACTTTTGCAGGGATTTTTCAAAAGTCGCATGTATTTTGGCAACGCGAAAGCAAATAACAAGAACTTTCTAAACCAATCGAGTAGTGCAGGCGCTGGCATTGTCAGTGGGTCTGCTGAGAAAGAAGTTTTGAATTGCACACTTTGCTTGCTAATTAGACCATATTGGGCATGCTCCTAAAGGCTTGGTCCTACAGCACTTTATTACAAATGCAGAGAGGATGTAAAACGTTATGTATTTGATGTGTACCTTTGCTTACGTGTTTCATATGCTCTATATCCATTGAGCATCCGTCCACTTGCGATTTCATTGTTTACCTATTTTGTCCATTGTCTGAAGCGGATGAAAACGGATGGAGCTCCCCCCCCCCGAAATTTTGCTTGTCTGCTGTATCAATTATGAATACCTTTTGTCTCTGTCGGCCAGTGGAAAGAGTTGCAATCAAACGCAACTCTAAAAATCATGCGCAACTTGATTTCCAACCAATCAACAGCGTGCATTTGGGACTTGCGATTGATTTTTTTTTACTTGCGTTTAAACGCAACTCTTTCTGCAACAGGCCCCAGGCCTTTAACTGCAACAAGTGGAATGCCTCTGGCCGTCTCACCTGCATCACGCGGTTCAATATAGCAGCAGTGCTGACTTTGAATACTAACTCGCACAAGATGTTCAGTGATACATGGTTACTCTTATGTCCACTTTTTATGAACTAGACCAATAAACTTACAGAGATATGATGGTTATTCAACAAAAAACCCCAACATGGCCAAAGTTCATTGACCTTACATGACCTTTGACCTTGATCATGTGACCTGAAACTCGCACAGGATGTTCAGTGATACTTGATTACTCTTATGTACAAGTTTCATGAATCAGATCCATAAACTTTCAAAGTTTTGATGGTAATTCAACTGATACACCCACTTCGGCCAAAGTTCATTGACCTTTGACCTTGGTCATGTGACCTGAAACGCGCACAGGATGTTCAGTGATATTTGATTACTCATATGTCCAAGTTTAATGAACTAGACTAATAAACTTTCAAAGTTATGATGGTAATTCAACAGATACCCCCGATTTGGCCAAAGTTCATTGACCCTAAATGACCTTTGACCTTAATCATGAGACCTGAAACTTGCACAAAATATTCAGTGATGCTTGATTACTATTATGTTCAAGTTTCATGAATCAGATCCATAAACTTTCAAAGTTATGATGGGAATTCAACAGATATCCCCAATTCGGCCAAAGTTCATTGACCCTAAATGACCTTTGACCTTGGTCATGTGACGTGAAACTCATGCAGGATGTTCAGTGATACTTGATTAACCTTATGTCCAAGTTTCATGAACTAGGTCCATATATTTTCTAAGTTATGATGACATTTCAAAAACTTAACCTCATGTTAAGATTTCAATGTTGATTCCTCCAACATGGTCTAAGTTCATTGACCCTAAATGACCTTTGACCTTGGTCATGTGACATGAAACTTTAATAGGATGTTCAGTAATACTTGATTAACCTTATGGCCAAGTTTCATGAACTAGGTCCATATACTTTCTAAGTTATGATGTCATTTCAAAAACTTAACCTCAGGTTAAGATTTGATGTTGACGCCGCCGCCGCCGCCGTCGGAAAAGCGGCGCCTATAGTCTCACTCTGCTTCGCAGGTGAGACAAAAAATTACCCTGAAAAGGTCTGCTTTGGGTCGGTATGAATGAGGAGAAGTATTGGGTATTTTTTGGAGCCTGAATAAATTCTTAGAATTTAACAGGTATTCTGGTGATTGAGGCAGTGTGAATACTCCTGGTGTGGATACCCCCTCTGTGGGCCAGTGGTTAAGGTCACATACCTGTCTGTGATGTCTGCCATCACATCAGTCAAGTGGCAGACAGGGGCAACAAGTCTATTGTGCACCTGTCATCTTCGTAGTGCTACCAAGACTTTGACATTCAGACCGGCCACAGGGTGGATGACATGTTTATTGGAGTAATGTGTCCTGGTAAGCTCACGCTCTATGGGGCTATGGCACAGGTGAATTGGATTGTTTAATAACTTCATGCATGCACCTTGGATACAACGTGTCGAAGTATAAAAGAAATCAAGGTTCTGTTATAAGTTCTATCATATGAAAATAATTTACAATATTTTACAGAGGCCTATATGTACGTATATTGTGCATCATCAAAGTTGTTCTTCATCTGTAGGCTTACAAATTGATGAACAAGAAGTAATCAAAGAGGCCGTTCTCATTACGCTTTCTAAAACTAGTTTACTGGAAACCGATTCAGGAAACCAGTTTGGAAGATCGCTTATTCACTTTGCTAGCATTCCCACTTGATCACACGAAAGTGGTTTTCAAAATCACTTCACGTAAAGCAATCTTGTTGCTATGGAAACGCTCTCAGTGAGGTGATACGTTTCGGGTGAAATTCGAAACCACAGTGTAAGCATTCTACACCTGTCGTGTGGAGTAGCGGGCTCAAAATGTGCGAAGTTCGCTTTCTGAAGAACAATTGTGTCCTCACTAACCCTAAAACCAGTATAACGAAGCAAAGCGATCTTGAAAACTACATCGCAAGGTGGTTTGCTGAACCGGTTTGGAAGATCGCTTTGACCGTTCTCACTACACATTAAACTAGTTTTAAGATGGTTGTGTGAACGGTGTCATAATTTCAATTTAAACAACAGGTTGTGCAAAAAAAAAATTGGCAGGACTTAATATTTTAATGTTATAGGATCTATAATGGTAGACTCACTCTACCAGCATACCTACATATTCCTATCAGGCCTTCATAATATAATTATTTTCCCTGGCATCGGCTTTTGTGGAAAGGAGATTATGTTTTGCTGACCGAAGAATCAAGAAAACAAAAACAGAAGAAAGTATTAAAGTGGTAAACGAAATAAAGAGATATCAAGGAAGCCAGCAACCGGCTTATCGAGAAAAACACACCACACCTACCCTTGGGACAGGAGAATACGACTTTGCATTGCTAGATGTAAAAACATACATTGTTTGTAATAGAACTTTGCAGATTAGAATTGTGAAATGGGTGAGTGCATTTAATACCGTGAGAGTCTGCACCCTTTCGGATGATTTTAATACTGAAAGGCTCCTCACGATTCGCTGTGAATTTGATAGTGCTAGTGATATCTACTGCTTGGATTAGACTAAGATTAGTGCGAACCTGCAAACCCGGCCCAGACATGAGGTAAACTAATATCTGAAAGGGGTATTACATAACTGTTTACCCAGCATTCCAAGCAAGACATCTTAATGATGCCATCTACATCCCACGTACCCATCGGGCCTATACGTACATACTTTTAATGATATGACATTATCACAAGCAATCTTCAGGCAGCGTGCAAATGTAACCCAAGTTCACAGATAACTGGGTCACATTCTCTGCAATGTGAACATTACGGACTGAAGGTGACATTTAGATAGAAATGTGCATGTATATTTACTTGACCCACTTTACCGTAAAGGCTTATTCACGCACATTAGTGCTGCCGATAAAAAGAATTATTCCTTTTATTTACTATTTGACAAAAGAAACCTCTTGCAAGTAACTACAACTCAGGCAAAAAATCATTGATTGATTCATTGATTGATTCATTCATTCATTGATTCATTCATTCATTAATTATTTTTTATTAATTATTCATTCATTTAGTTATTTTTATTATTATTATTTTTTTTTTTGGGGGGGGGGTGCTTTTCACAACCTATTTGCCTAAATCTGCAACAATGGAGAAGATTTAACATAGCGAAGGTGGATTTTCAAGGGCTTACGGGTATTTATTTTCGAGGGCTATTTTGAGCATTTCAGGGGCGAAATCACTGCGAGCCCTGTGATATACTAGATTACTAGCATTAAGGCAACTTTAATAAGGTATTGGTACACAACATCGTCCATGTACTTCAGATATCCTATCATCAAGATGGCAAGACCTATTTGTCTTTTGTATGACAGAATATTGAACTATTTGTTATCAATTAATTAATATGGGTACTGTAATTCCTCCAATTTCAATTAATGGCCTGCACACCTGGTCATAAATTAATCAATCGGTTCATTCGTTCATTCATCCACTGATTCACCTGTTCACTAATTGTTTATATATCAATATATAATAATACCATGGTCACATTTTCTCTACGGCGGCCGTACGGAGAGTCGAAAACAGCCGTTTCAACACCTTTCGTACCAACTACATATACATGTAGGTGGTTTGAATTGTAATTAATACAAGTGGAATGCCTCTGGCCGTCTCACCTGCATCACGCGGTTCAATATAGCAGCAGTGCTGACTTTGAATACTACTCTAACTCGCACAAGATGTTCAGTGATACATGGTTACACTTATGTCCACTTCTTATGAACTAGACCAATAAACTTACAGAGATATGGTTATTCAACAAAAGACCCCAACATGGCCAAAGTTCATTGACCTTACATGACCTTTGACCTTGATCATGTGACCTGAAACTCGAACAGGATGTTCAGTGATACTTGATTACTCTTATGTACAAGTTTCATGAATCAGATCCATAAACTTTCAAAGTTATGATGGTAATTCAACAGATACACCCAATTCGGCCAAAGTTCATTGACCTTTGACCTTGGTCATGTGACCTGAAACGTGCACAGGATGTTCAGTGATACTTGATTACTCTAATGTCCAAGTTTAATGAACTACACCAATAAACTTTCAAAGTTATGATGGTAATTCAACAGATACCCCCGATTCGGCCAAAGTTCATTGACCCTAAATGACCTTTGACCTTAATCATGAGACCTGAAACTTGCACAAAATTTTCAGTGATGCTTGATTACTATTATGTCCAAGTTTCATGAATCAGATCCATAAACTTTCAAAGTTATGATGGGAATTCAACAGATATCCCCAATTCGGCCAAAGTTCATTGACCCTAAATGACCTTTGACCTTGGTCATGTGATGTGAAACTCATGCAGGATGTTCAGTGATACTTGATTAACTTTATGTCCAAGTTTCATGAACTAGGTCCATATATTTTCTAAGTTATGATGACATTTCAAAAACTTAACCACAGGTTAAGATTTCGATGTTGATTCCTCCAACATGGTCTAAGTTCATTGACCCTAAATGACCTTTGACCTTGGTCATGTGACATGAAACTCTAATAAGATGTTCAGTAATACTTGATTAAACTTATGGCCAAGTTTCATGAACTAGGTCCATATACTTTCTAAGTTATGATGTCATTTCAAAAACTTAACCTCAGGTTAAGATTTGATGTTGACGCCGCCGCCATCGGAAAAGCGGCGCCTATAGTCTCACTTTGCTTCGCAGGTGAGACAAAAACGGCTGTTGTCGACCCGCCGTAGATCAAATGTGACCAAGGTATTAGGCATTAAATAAATAATGTATCATTAATTTATTCATGCATTTATCAATAAATTTCTTATTTATAAAAGCTATCTATTTCCTTACAAAATATATGATTCTGATGTATCCATCAATTCTTCCATCCATTCACATATTTATTAATTTAGCATTCATTCATGTGTACACATGTAGAATTATATTTTCATTCACAGACACATTCATTCATTTATTCATTATGTAATTTAATTATGTCATAAATTCATTATTAATTAATATTATTTATCAAATATATCATTGTGTCCACATCCCTCCATTCATCCGTCCATCCATCCATCAACCAAACATTCAATCTATCATTCAATCTATCGTCCGATCACTTGTTCATTCATTTATTCCTCATCCATCCATCTGTTCGTTCATTCATTACCTATCCATCCGTCCATTTCATCTATTCATTCAATCAATTTTTCATTCTTTTATCTATTAATTTACAACTGTACCCATCTTCTTTTTTTCATCATTTTTCTACTACTATTATCTCTAATGCCTAATTATCACACTAAATTTTCAGAACCATGATCTAGCAGCTTTATCCGGTTTTGAATCTGTCCCACTTTAATCCACCTGAAGCACTCTACCATATAAATCCATCAAGCCATTCATCCATCATCTGGTCAATTACCCTGACATATCAACATACCACAGGGATACCTGTCTCTGTCTTGGAGGCAACAGACGAAAGGCCAAAGGTCATCGTCCTTGCACCAGACTGCTTCCATCGCCACAGGAGGCTGCGTCTTCCGAAGAAATCTCTTCCAAACCAAAGCTGCGAAGTCTTCTCCTATACAGAGACATGATTATTAAAGGTAAATTACTACTTTTTGTTAATTCAATGCAGGGGGTAGAAAAGCACACAAGGGCTAGGGTTTATTTTGCCCCTGAACTGTTCAAGAGAGACCGGAGGGGGGGGGGGTGTTTCAAAAAGATTTAAGTATGACTTTTTTTTTGATAGAGTCACGCTTAAATGCCTATTTGCATGCGGTATAAAAGGCATGACAGCATTGGTCAGATCATGCCAAGAGGACGCACACTACTGCGTATGGATCAATAAGATGCGTTGCATATCATGTAGGCCCTACACATCAGCATTTTAGTGCGACTCTAAGTCATACTTAACTCTTTGTGAATCACCCCCTGGAAACTAAAAAGGAGCCCTGATAAAGCCCCATTTAATACTATGTAGAAGTTTATCCAATGTTGTAGAATTGGGCAGTAAATTGTGAAAAGTAGCCCCCGACAAAAAAAATTGCCTGATTCAATGAAATGATTACATATATATCAATTCAATTTAATTTGATCAAAAGATTAAAGGATTGTAGTACAAGTGTATTTATAAATAATAATCTGAATGATAGGTGCATATCAAAATATGTTGGTTTGTCGAGGATGAGTGGGAGGTGGACAAAATGTATCATGGTGAAGGGAGGTCTCTGCCTACATATAATTATGGCAATTACAAATAAATAAATATTGCCAATTTGATTTTTGAATGACTGAAGGATCATTAAATAATTGAGTGCATACTTAAGTTAAATTTCTTCCTACATATGAATAAGGCAGAGAGATGAATGATAATTTAAGACAAATTAGTACCAGTACTGCTGAATTTATTTTCTTTACAGTTATTTTATAAAAGAATCAATTCAAATGAATTCTATATTAAAGGTAAAAGACAGTAGTTGCAGCAAACAATTATTTCATGAGAAAAGTCTTTTACATTATAAAGGTTAATTGTCAAAATATCATACATCTACATGTAGATCTAGTTTAGTAAAATCTCTGTAAAATCATGAATTCTTAGCTTAAAATCAATAATTCTGATGATCACTAACACATAAAAGCATATGTGGGAAGGAACAGTGTATTAATATTGCTTCGAAAAATACCCAACATTTGATGAAATTCTGTGTTCATTTTGCTCATTTCTCAGCAATAACACACTTTCTTCCAGAGCTATTTCGCACATATTTTTTACTTACACATGTCTACAAACACATTGATGGTAATTTTATAATTGGAATCTGTTTGAACTCATGTTGAGATCGTTTTTGTGTGTGTTAGGGGGTGTGTGTGCATATGTTGGTGTGTGAACTTATGTTCTGTTGTTATTGCATTTGTTCTTAATGTAAGTTATTTCTTGTTTTTTATAATTTTTTGGGATACCATGTACAAGCATTTTGCTTTTCGGTGTCCCAAACCATAATTCAATTTTATCATCTATTGTACATTGCTATTTTGATATGTGTTTTATGGTTGAAAAAATAAATACAAATAAATACAATACCACAACTGGTATTTATCTTTAACAAAACTCCAAAGTTCATAGACATGCCCCTCAGAATTCTTCAAAGAAAAGTTTCCCCATTCTCGACAAATTACAAAATGATTGAATATTTGAATATGAATAAAACTTGTACAAAATGGGTTACATCATAAAATTATTAAATCAAACAAAAACTACAGCAAACTTAAAAAAAAACATTTTACTACATAAGCTAATATTACAGTAAGAAAACACATCTAAGATGAGTAAGTGAAGCAAAATAAGTTCAAAACACTGTAATGGATAAAAAAAGTAAAAAACAAAGAATAAAAAGTTATACATTGATTCTAATAAAAAATAAATAAAATAAATAATTTTATCATCATCATCATCATCATCATTATCATTATCATCATCATCATCATCATCATCATTATCATCATTATCATCATCATTTTTATCATTAACATCATCATCATCATTGTCACTGAGTTAAATGCTTGTTCACAGTCATAATTTACTCTTTGTTCTTTGTTTTACATTAATATAATAAAAAAAAATATCTAGGTTAAATCAATTTTTTTTTTAATTTGCATATATTTTATTGGACAAAGACAACAATCCAAAAGAACAAAACAAGGAACAAAGTCACTGTTTAACAGAGCTTTCATACTTTTTTTGTAAAGGTGAAATACAAGTATATAGCGAGGAAACAAGATCATGTACCTTCCAATAAATAAAGCTCCATGGACCTCTAATGGCTCCCATCACATTAAGGATATCTTGTGCATTCCTTGCATGGCACAGGAGATCAGAGAGGACTGAGGTGTCATTCCGCAATTGAACCTACATACAAGGAATACATGTATATTTTCATTTTCATTCATCTTTAAATTCAACCAATTAATCAATTTCATATAATACAAAGAATTTATACAAAATTTAAAAAAACAAAGACATGCAAAATAGTGGATCGTGTATCAAAAAAGCAATTTATAATAAAAGACCGAAGAAAGCAAAACTAAGAAAAAAAATAGATGTGAAACATGTATCGATCAAATAAAAATATATTTTATTAATCATACCTGAAGACCATCAAAGACCTCTCCATTCCATAGCAAGATATTCCCCTGCTCATCTTCAACGGGTTGAGGGGTTGGGTCACCGCGGAGATGAAGCACCTGCCCGAAGAATGAACCATACACTGAGTTGCGTTCAGAGCTTGCACATCGCTTCCTCTGTTTATTATCCGTCGTATCAGAACCTTTCTTAAAATCTATTGTTTCTGTAGAGCCCTTGCTCTCACCTGTATTGTGAATATCCGCATCATTTTCAATATTTGTCTGTATAGCTAAAGAGTCATTTTCTATTTTAAGTTCTCCAGAAGTAGCATTCTTCTTTGATATACTTGGATCCAAAGAGTACTCTTGGCATTCCTTGGAAGTGTCACTTCTCTCAACATCCACACCCTCACTGAGATAGTGTTCTACATGTATTGGTGACTTCCTGCATCTTGTTTTGTGAACAGGATGAAGACAAACCACTCTATTTTCAACTGCTCCCGTCAAATCAGGACCCCTTTTCTTTAAATTGGACAGCAGCTGTTAGAACAAAACAAGAGGTTTGTCGTGAGATAACAGTGGTGTCTGTAAAGGCACAAACCACCCTTTAAAATTATTCACCATATCAATCCCCTTCACAATAAATTAGAAAAAAAAAATTGCAAGTAAATCACAAAATCTTATGCCAAAATATATAAATCACTAGGCAAATTCACTGAACAATTTACAAAAATATGAATCAATAACAGAATGAATAAATAAATGAACATGAGGAGATAACTAACTTAATACATCAAACTAATATTGAAATTTATAAAAACAAATGAAGTGTCTCAGTCAGTCTCTGCATCACACAATTCAATATACATGTAGCAGCAGTGTTGACTTTGAAAATTACTATAACATAATCATTCACATAAACACAATTCATATAATGATACAGTACTATGTTCAATGACAATAAATTGACAGTTGACCTTGATCATGCGACCTAAGACTTGTCAGTGATACTTGATTTATACCCCTATAACCACATTTTATAAACTATATAAACTTTGAAAGTTATGACAGCAATCTAATAAAATTACCTTCAAAATAGCCAAAGTTTCATTGACCTTAAATGACTTTGACTAAGTTGGTCATGTGCCCTGAAACTCACATGAGATATTCAGTGATACTTTCAACTTTCAAAGTAATGATGGTAATTCAACAAATACCCCTAACTTGGTCAAAGTTCATTGACCCTAAATGACCTTTGACCTTGGTCATGTGTCTAGAAACTCAGGCAGGATATTCAGTAATACTTGATTACCCTTATGGCCAAGTTTAATGAACTAATAAAGTCTAAATACTTCCAAAGTTATGACGAAATTTCAAAAACTTAACCTTAAGGTATGGTCACACCGCCCGAGCGTTGTTGGAGCAGTTGTAGAGCGGAGAGAAAAAAATCATCACCGCTCGCTACCGTTCACCATTTTCGATTTCGATTGTTTTTTTATTTTTTATTGACGTTTTTGATTTTTTCCCCAATTTTGTGAGCGAAATTCGGCCCTCTTTCCCTACCGCTCCAACAACGCTCGGGCGGTGTGACCATGCCTTTAAGTTAAGATTTTGATGTTGATTCCCCCAACATGGTCTAAGTTCATTGACCCTAAATAACCCTTGACCTTGGTCATGTGACGTGAAACTCAGGCAGGATGTTTAGTAATAATTTATTAACCTTATGTCTAAGTTTCATGAATTAGGTCCATATACTTTCTACATGTAAGTTATGCTGTCATTTCAAAAACTTAACCTTCGGTAACGAATTGATGTTGACGCCACCGCCGCCATTGGAAAAGCGGCGCCTACATATATAGTCTCACTCTGCTATGCAGGTTAGACAAAAGTCGCACGATCCAAGATCCATAATAACAAAGGCTTGTCATTCGGTAAAAGGTGAATTGTATTGTTTACAAACTCGTGTACTGATGCATGTTAATTACATAGAAAAATCAATTTGACAAAGCATTCATGTCAAGATCTTAAATATCTAAATATAAAATTGCAGAGAAGTTGAACTAGGGGAAAAAATACCAAGAGGCTTGGGGCATTTTCACCCCCGAAATACTAAAAATGAGCCCTGGAAAATCCCCATTCATTGCAATGTTAAACTCTATTGAATGTTGCAGATTAAGCCAGATGAATGAGATAGTAGCCCCTTAAACAAAAACGTTTTTTATTGCCTGGTTGGAACATAATACATTCCAAAATTTAATTTCCTCTATAATTTGCATATTGTAAATTTTATCTATTTTTATATAACATGATTCAAGGAACATATTTCAGTGTTCAACTACTAGATGTTACCTTAGAGTGAAGGAATGCACTAGGACATGAAGAAGTTGATAGCACGCAACAAATGCCACACATATTTCTCCCTCATTCACAAAGAATCATTCGAAGATCTGGGAATTAAAAATAAGAAATATTGAACCAAGTCAGAACCTAAAGTTTGTGTTTTTACTCAAAATCTGACCAGCGAAACATAACTTAGGAAACAAAGAAGCATCTCCCATATCTTTAGAAGTTATTGAACATCAACAAACCACTTCATAGAGTCCTATTTAGACATGGTGTGATAAAGCTCAGCAATATGTTTTTCTTCCTGTAAAGTACAGACTGCCGTTGGCATACTTTGTACTAGTTGAGCTTGTTAAGTGCCAAGATGAATAGTGCCAGTAAAAGCTCTACACAACTATGTGAGACCAGATGCACTTATTCAATGAACAAGGTTATGATATAACCTTGTTCTCAGTTATATCTCCATGTGTGGCAAAATAAGGGTGGCAATGATTGGCTTATTTTCTCTTTTTCTATAGGACAAATGCTTGATTTTTTTACACTGACAGTTTTCATTACAGCTATTCATCTTATAACTTGGATCTTATGTAAATTTAATTCTTTGATTTATTTTTTCTTAATCAAAAATAGAGATTGAAAAACTGAAAATTTTCTTGCCATATTACTTTCCACCAATAGAGGGCGTACACAAAAATATGCCCAAAATTCAAGTTTTTGAGCGCTCTGGTGAATACAAAAATTATTCCCGAGTTACTGATGAAAAATAAATTGCAACTGTATGGAAATTAGTAATTTCGGTCACAAAAGTGATATTTTAATGATTTTTCAAAGTGTGTGCTATGTACAGCATTGGCATACCATAGTCCTACCTGTAGATTCCCCACAGGCAGTAACCCGAAGGGGCTTACCGTGTATTTTACCATACTCACGGGACTAGCGTGATTGATGGTCTAAATATTTCTCCAAATGAATTGTGAAAACAGAAATTATGCACTTACCATGATTATATGGATGAAGGTCTAACGAGTGGCAGTTGTCCTGACATCTGGGCGCAGACTGGAACCTCAAAAAAACGAAAAGTTCTCTCCTTCTTCCCGTCTCAATCGGCAATTTTTGTTATGAATTGAGGTTCCAGTCTGTGCCCAGATGTCAGGAAAACCGCCACTCGTTAGACCTTCATGCATATAATCGTGGTAAGTGCATAATATCTGTTTTCACAATTCATTTGGAGAAATATTTAGACCATAAATCATGTTTGTCCTGTGAGTATGGTCAAATACACGGTAATCCACGGAGCTCCCTGGGTTACACAGGCAGGATGGTTGCAGTGAACAAGTGGCCAGATGAGGCTTTATGGATGAGGCCTCCTTTGCAGGTCAAACCGATCGCAATCGCATGCGATGTTTTGAAATCGGCCATGAATGATACGTGTGAGGAATAAGATACTGGCCCAAAATCACCAATTTTAAGGCCTGGTCACCCCGCCCGAGTGTTGTGGGAGCGGAGAGAAAAAATCATTACCACTCGCTACCATTCACCATTTTCGATTGTTATTTTTTTGTCTTCGATTTTTTCCCCAATTTTGTGAACGAAATTCGACCCTCTCTCCCTACCGCTCCATATATTATATTACATAGAATATATAGAGCAACTGCTCGTGTGTAGCGGTAAGTTATTCACCTGATCTGCATAATTCATGCGGCGCACGGCGCAATGTTCAATAATTATTGCTGTGAATACAATGAATTCATCAAAAACATAAGCATGCCAACTTGACGCGCAAAATCAGAAAAAAAAAAATTTTCTGCCCTGATAATTTGATAACCCAAACCTAACGCAATTTCTAAGTATTTTTATCATAAACAGGATAACTATAGACAATGATTGAAATCAACTTTATATTCTTTTGCGAAAATGAATATGAAGGACAGCTTTTTGATAAAGAACACAGTTTTAGAGCGTGATTTATACCTACAACCGCTAACATAGGCGGATCCAGGGGGGCCCGGGCCCCCCTATTGGCGGAGCAAAAAAAAAAAAAAAAGAAAGGAAAAAAAAAAAAGGAAGGGAAAAGAGAGGAGAAAAGAAAGGCAAACGTAAGAGGAACATGATTAAATAAAATAACATTAGGGGAAGACTTTGAAAATAATTTTTTTTAATCTATTTGTTAGGATACAAAATTTTCGCTCGCGCTTCGCGCCTTATTGTCTTTTAGGGTATTTGCATATCTTGCTCAATATGGAGCTTGAAATATCAAACTTTGAAATCAATATACAAAACATATTTCAGCTGGGAAATTGAACTTTCATTATTTTGTTTCATTTACAAATTGATTTTAAAAAGTGCTCTGTAAAAATGTCTGTGTTATGGTCTGAACATTATCATTTTCTGCTTGCGCTGCGCGCTCGCAAAATTTGAATTTTCAGGTACCTATTATTTTCCTGTATTCCATAAAGTTCTCAAAAAGTTCCCTATTCAGGTCAGATTGTTAAAACGTATCAGCTAGCGCCGCACGCTAGCATTTTGATTAGTCGGTTATGTATATCCCAATATTAATTCTAAATCAAACTACTTTGATGACAGTTTATCAAAAATTCGGCTCGCGATTTCTGCTCGCATTGATAGATATAATGCCTCTTATGCATAATTACAAAGTGCTTTAAATGTCCAGTTTTCAGGCCATAATATTAACACATTTCGCGCTCTCATGCTTAGGAAGAGAAATAGGAAGATGGTCATCATTTTCATATGATGACATAATGCCCTCATGGAATGTCCCGGTCCTATGTAAAAACTCAAAGTAATAATAATAAAATACATCAGCTCTTTTTTAACTGTGATCCATCACAATTCACAATTTTCCCACAAAGTGTTTGCATTACAGAGCTTAAATTCACCCTTTGTTAGAAAGGGAATATCATATATTTTTAGCTCGCGCTTTGCGCTCTCTTTATTGACTTTCATAAGTTACTCAGAATACCCAAATTCTAGGTCGAAATCTAAAACACACGTTAATTCAGATACGCAGATTGTTCTCTATTTAAATCATTATCCAGTTTCAGATCACAATATCAAAAAGTGTCTGCTCGCGGATAAATAACTTATCCTTTTCATGATAAAACATGAATAGTGTCCAGAATTTTTCCGCTCGCGCGAATCGCATCAATAAAATACTTAGAGTCCTTCCAAGATTACAAAAAGTGCTTAGCATTTCATTATTCAGGTAAAAAAGGTCAAAATTTTTCAGCTCGCGCTTCGCGCTCGCAATATTTGAATGTTGAAATATGTAAAGTCTTCATGGCTAAATGCAAGCAGTCCATAACAGGTACAATTTTGAGCAGTTCAAAACGTATACACAAAATTTCTGCTCGCGCTCTGCGCTCGCATTATTAATGTAAGGAAGATCCCCACTTACTCATCCTTTTCATGATTTACAATACTAATTGAATAGAGTGTTCAGCAGGTCTAAATCTCGAAATTTTTTGCTTACGCTTCGTGCTCGCATGTTTAATTATATACCTATTCAGTTAAGTTACAAAACGTCTAAGAATTTCCATTCCTTAGGTAAAAATGTCAAAAAATTTCGGCTCGCGCTTCGCGCTCGCATTATTTGATTTTTCAAAATGTGTAACATCTTCATGGCTAACTGCAAGCAAGTATCTAACAGTACTTTTTCCATCACTTCATTTCTGCTCACTCTTTACGTTCGTAGTAATTATTAACTTGCATACACATCTTTTTTTCAGGAAAACAAACATTTCCCAGAATGTTCAAAATTTTAGGAAAAAGTACATAAGATTTCCAAAAAAATTTAGCTCTCGCTTTGCGCTCGCATTATACAAATAAGGGTTATGGTATTATACATTTATGTTTCATAAGAATAAATCTAAAAAGTGACCATTTAGGACTACCCCTTCAAAGAAACAAAAAAACTCCCGGGAAAAATCATATTCGAGCGGCCGATCGGGGAAAATATGGCTGAACAAATTTCCCGGCCCCCCCTATTGGCGAAGGCTGGATCCGCCCCTGGCTAAATCCTGTCACTGTCGGTATACATGAAGCAGTGATTCCATCAGCTTACGGTAATAATTTTTGCAACACGGGCGCCAGTCCGAGAAATAGACAGGCATTTGCCCAAACGGACAACATCTCAACCTCTGCTCATTTCTTTTTGCACAGGCACATAAAATCTTGACGTAACCCATCACCTTTTTCCCTATTTTCTCCTCCCTTTTATTTTCCATTAATTTTTCTTTCGTTCACTTTTTTTCTGTCTTTTCCAATAATTTTTTTACCCATCACATTTTTCCCTATTTTCTCTTTCCTTTTCTTTTCCATTAATTTTTCTTCCGTTCACTTTTTCTCTGTCCCCTTTTCCCTTCTATTTTTTTTTCTCGTCTCACCGCTTTTCCTCATCCCCAGCCCTCGACGCCCATGCAGATTCGCAAACAATATCAAGAGTATGTCTACTTGCAAGGGCGGAAATCTCTCCCCAAAGGTAGGGGGACCAGGGGCTGGAAAATTTGACAAGCAAAAAACAAACAAACAAAAAAAGAAGGTTTATCACCCCCAAAGAAGGTCATCTTGAACAAAAGAAATTTGACAAGTAAACAAGCAAAAAAAAGGGGGCATCCCAAAAGTAAGATCGTCTCTTTCAAAATACATGTTTTATTTCGATTTTGAATGAAATGACCAAAAATAGTAGGGGGACATTTTATAATGTGCCCCCTACTATTTTGGGTGAGGGTAGTGTTGTTATCTAGAAAAAAAATCCCGGTCCGAAACCGTCCCGGCAACTTCAAAATTTCCTTATCGGGATCCCGGCTCGTCCCGAATCCCGAAACATATCTCCACGCACAAATGCAATCCAAAAGTGTATACCTACATTTCCAGCCTTAAACACTGCGCACTGGCGGTGCACCAGACAGTCAAAGCATAGAACTATTAACTGTTAGCTCCATGGTCAAAGTGTGCATGCCACCACCGCAAATTGTAAACATTCACTCAAAACGTGGGGAAAATAATGATGAGACAGTCAAAGCGTGCCACCACCGCAAACTGTAAACATTAATGACCACTGATGACCCGAATTATGTTTGAGTCGACCCAGCTGCTGATCTGACAGTCCAATAACACACGTGTCGGTGCCACTGATCTGTGGTCGGTGCGCACGTGGTTGACAGTTATAAGCAAATTGCGTAATGTCTTGTCAGTGCGCCTGTGGCCCTAGCTAGCCCGGAATTTTAACTTTCAGTTTCACTCTCTCTCCCTCTCTCGTAACTCTGAACAGTATGATATCACCAAGGAGATATCTCCTTGATATCACTACTACTGAGAAAAGTGAATACTATCTTATCAGAGAAGCTTATTTGGAAATTTACACAAGATTAGTCCCGGCGGCCGGCACTTCGCATCAAAACAACAAACTCATTTTTTCTTTAATCATGAATTACTTTCGATCGAGAAAACATTATTTGAATAGATACTCAGACTATTCACAGTAAAAAAAATATTTTGAAACAACTATTTAAATATTAAGAAACATTGTTTAAGCCAGTCAATATACAACTGTTTTTAAACTATTAAACCAATAGAATTTTTTTTAAACTTTAAACAGTTTGTTTTTAAATATTTTTTGAAATTTCCAACGATATCATTTAAAACTGTTAATATCATTGATAATTTGTTTGATGCATAATAACAACATATTTTTACAACATATAGGGTATGATATGACTTTCAAAACAATGTTGTTTCAAAGTTTAAACAACGCCACTTTAAACATCGCCAATTCTAACAGCGTTTTGGTACAATTTTATAATTTAAGTCGAAATATACCTAGGAGAAATGATTTGACCATAGAGCTATTAACAGCTCTATGATTTGACCGACTGGTTTGCAATTGTAAACATCAAGTCAACAGATGACAGATGGTCCCCAGTCGTGAACGACCAAGCACTTCCCGTAACCCCCCCCCCTTCTCTCTCTCTCCCGGCTCTAACCAGCTGAAACATGATGCGCATTCGTCTAGTTGTTATTTGCAAACCGTTTCGCAAAAAAATACCCCAACAAATACAATCATCACAAAATTAATGGCGACTTTTTTTAAATGACTAAATTTGCAAATACTCATAGATCACCATCGTCAATTGTTAGTAAATTATTTCATGATAAATTCACTAGTCCATACATATCGTAGCAGATTCAACTCGAAAGTATGGGGTAAATGAATGACTCAGTAAAACGAACTGAGGTGAAAGAGGTCTGCACATGAGACTATACAGTAGACGATTGTTGTCTGCGTAGATCTCTCGGAGCCGTGTGCAAAGCTAGATTGCGTGCATGCTCATGCGATCGACGAGTACAGATTGCGTAATATTTCGAGGTGCATGTGCACACAGCCAGTTGAAACTAAATTGTTCTCTCGTATTTCGTAAGTACAATTACTAATTAGGGAAATATTACAACATGAATTTGGCCATTATTGATTTTATTTTCCTGCCGGGATACGGTCTAAGTTGATTGATCCGGAACCGTCTCGGAGCCTCAGACCGCCGGGAATTCATCCCGATCCCGGACCGACTGACAACACTAGGTGAGGGGGACATGTCCCCGGCCCTGGGATTTGCGCCCATGTGGGTGGGGGTGTTGCGCCTCCCTATCGGGATCATATCACAGCGAGTATACACTCTTCCATATGGAAGAGTGTTTACTCGCTGTGATTTCGATCTCACACATATAAAAAAAATAGAACAGCTACGCCTTGATCACAGGCCAAAATGCCTAACGATTTCTCCACGGCATTATCAACTATCGTAAAGGGCGCTCCATTTATAAATAAAGATGGATGACTAGCTGTCTATGGCGACAAAATTTACCGCTACAGAACCGGTGAGTACCAATTAAACATTATTATAGTATTCATACCTATATTATATAAGTAGAATTTAAAAAAAAATCGCTAATATCACTTAGTTATAAGCTAGGGCGGCCCAAACGCGCGTGAGTGGAGTCTCAGTTTATTAATACGGGTAAGTATTGCGGTGACGCCTAGAGTGGCGCAGGCCACTCATTCAATGAACAAGGTTATAATATAACCTTGTTCTCAGTTATATCTCCATGTGTGGCAAAATAAGGGTGGCAATGTTTGGCTTATTTTCTCTTTTTCTTTGGGGCAAATGCTTGATTTTTTTACACTGACAGTTTTCATTACACCTATTTTTCATACTACTTGGCTCTTATTTCAATTTGATTCTTTAAATCATTTTTTTCTTAATTAAAAATAGAGATCAAAAAATGAAAATTTTCTTGCCATATTACTTTCCACCAATAGAGGGCGTACACAAAAATATGCCCAAAATTCAAGTTTTTGAGCGCTCTGGTGAATACAAAAATTATTCCCAAGTTACTAATGAAAAATAAATTGCAACTGTATGAAAATTAGTAATTTTGGTCACAAAAGTGATATTTTAATGATTTTTTGAAGTGTGTGCTCTGTACAACATTGGCATACCATAGTCCTACCTGTAGATTCACCACAGGCAGGGTGGTAGCAGTGAACAAGTGGCGCAGGTGCAGGCCAAAGTGGAGTGGAGCCTGCACGAACTTCGCTCGAGGTAGGCCTACGCAAAGACCGATGCACGGGACCGAAGTAGGTACCTACCATTCATACCACTTGCAATTCAGATTCAAAACGAGTCAAAATTTTATTTATATAACATATGAAATGTATTAATAACTCTCATAAAACAAATTACATATAAAACTATTTCTACAAACCATCAAAAGGTGAAAATTAGAAGTAAGACCAAATCAGATGAAGACGGTATTAAATTGCTACACCATACACGACACGGCATACAGCTAAAAATCGAACGCCCTCTATCAGACGCCTTGAAAGTAGATGAAAGACAAAAAGTGGAGTAAGCAAACCGTGATTATGAAGGGGGTGATGGCGAGGAAAATGTTGTTGATGATGATTATGATGATGACGAGTGATGATGATAATGATGATGATAACGACGACGACGATGATGATGAAAAATATGATGATGAGGAGGAGGAGGATTGTGGTGATGATGATAATGATGATGATGACGACGACGATGATGATGATGATGGATATGATGATGAGGAGGAGGATTGTGGTGATGATGATGATGATAATGATGATGACGACGACGACGATGATGATGATGAAGGATATGAAGATGAGGAGGAGGATTGTGGTGATGGTGATAATGATGACGACGACGATGATGGATATGATGATGAGGAGGAGGATTGTGGTGATGGTGATGATGATGATGATAATGATGATGATGACGACGATGATGAAGAAATGATGATGAGGAGGATTGTGGTGATGATGATAATGATGATGATGATGACGACGACGATGATGATGATGAAGGATATGATGAGGAGGAGGAGGATTGTGGTGATGGTGATTATGATGATGATGATGATGATCTTGGTCTGGTTATACGTGTAGTACATAATTCGGAGGCATGCGAAAATAAACTATGCAATAGTGTCCTGAAATATGACTCAAATTTGCTCGTCTGGGCATGTGCGGGCACTCATCTGGCTGCTCCTGGGTAGTTTTAATGATCCAATAATGTGTGCTTTAACATACCTTGTTGTTGGCGTAAAGTTTTACCAATACAGCTTGTTTGCCCCTCTTCTTCCAATTTCTTGAAGTCAGTAAACATGGTAAAGTGGAAGATACTGGTTATATGGCGATGTGTGGTTTCAGCAGGTAAAGGTATTAATGAGAGCATGTGCAAGTAAAGGATTGGTTATAGGGTTAACCTTTTCCTTTTTTACCTCCCACATTTTCTCTAGAATTGACTTGAAAGAGTTTATGGAAGTTCTCTTCAAAACCTGCTTTGGCATTTTATTCCACTTCTGCCTTCTTCGAGCGTTTGCTCTGGGTTTCTCTATTTTATAAAATTATATGTCCTCTGGTTTTGGAGTCTTCATTGAGTTTGAAGAATTTTTAAGTCTCGAGATCATCGGTCCCTTGAATTATTCGGATGTTCGCGGATGTTGCAAAAACAGTCGTCACCTCGTAACCCTTATCATTAATGATAAAATGTCAATATTGAAACTATTTTTAAAAGACACGAATATCGTAGCATTACAACTGGTGCTATCTTTTATTTACTCCGTGATATTTTCCATGCTTAAGTCTAAAAATAGGTTCGCAAACAAAGTAGTTCTAAAATAGACACGCATATCAATATAAAATCGTAATCATTATAGCATTACTAAACGAACTCTGAACAAATAGATTAAATTATTACGTCGATGTGCCCCATGTAAGGTCGACTATGCAGCACTGAATTTTGAAAATGATACCAATAAAGTCGTTTGAACAAGCTTTGCGTTTGTAAATCATTAAATGGGAAATTCAGCGTGACGAAGAGTTTATTGTAAACAAAGCAGAAATAATAACAATTATACTAATAATAAGACACAATGTGTAGGTTTGAGGAAAATCCATCAAAGTTTATGAACGGTATTGGAATTTAATTTTGATTTGTGACTTCATATGCGATCAGCTTCCTCATAATAAAAAAATCAATTGAAAGTCATTATATTAAAGGACAAGTCCACCCCAACAAAAAGTTTATTCGAATAAAAAGAGAAAAAGCCCACCATCATATCACCGAAAATGTCATCAAAGTCGGTTATAAAATAAGAAAGTTATGACATTTTAAACATTTATGACATTTAAGTTTTGCTTATAATTTCACAAAACAGTTATATCCACATCCTGGTCAGTATGCAAATGAGGAGACTGATGATGTCATCCACTCATTATTTTGCATTTCATTATATGAAATATTCTAATTTCTCCTCATTGTTTCAAGTGAAACAACGATTAATTCCTCCCTGAACTTGTGGAATTAGGATTGTTTAATAATATATGGTTCAGTCAAGTTGGTCCTTATTGTCAAAATAAAAATGTGTAAAAAATGAAATATTGTATAATTCAAACGATAAAAAGCAAAATTAAATAGTGAGTGAAGGACATCATCGACTGTCTCATTTGTACGTCACAGAATTGTGCGTATCACTGTTTAATGAAAAATAAGCGAAACTTTTTACATTGTCATATAACTTTTAAAAAAAATTTACATCCGATTTTGATAAAATCTTCAGCGTTAATCTAATTTGATTTTTCTCTATTTATTCAAATCATCATTTTTCTGGACAGGACTTGACCTTAAAAAATGGTCTTTATTCTAACGTAAGTACATCAACAGAAAAATAATTTTTCACCTGCTCCAGAAAGAAACAAATCTTTTACATGGTCAGCATGAACCATCAAAAAAAGGAATATTCATACATTTTATATTACATAACACATGGAGAAGTTGTTCGCTTACGTCAAAAATAAAATAATCAATTCTTTCTTAAAGGACAAGTCCACCCGAAAAAAAACTTGATTTGAATAAAAAGAGAAAAATTCAACAAGCATAACACTAAACATTTCATCAAAATCGGATGTAAAATAAGAAAGTTATGACATTTTAAAGTTTCGCTTCATTTCACAAAACAGTTATATGCACATCTCGGTCGGTATGCAAATGAGGGAACTGATGACATCACTCACTCACTATTTCTTTTGTATTTTATTATAATGAAATTTGAAATATTTTGATTTTCTCGTCATTGTCATGGGAATTGAAGTTTCATTCCTCCCTGAACACGTGGATTCCATTATTTTAATATTTTGTGCTTCAGGCAAGGAGGTCCTACTCATCAAATTCGTAAAAATTGAAATATTGTAAAA
The DNA here is from genome assembly GCF_018143015.1 of Lytechinus variegatus. Lineage (NCBI taxonomy): Eukaryota > Metazoa > Echinodermata > Echinoidea > Temnopleuroida > Toxopneustidae > Lytechinus > Lytechinus variegatus. Next base: position 3,757,495 of record NC_054750.1, read on the forward strand.
TCCAAACAATAAAAAACAAAAGAAATGGTGAGTGAGTGACATCATCGACTCTCTCATTTGGATGTAACTGGCTCGTTCATATAGCTATTTTGTTAAAAATAAGCGAAACTTTGAAATGTCACAACTTTCTTATTTTACATCCGATTTTGATGAAATTTTCAGCATTGTGCTTGTCTGATTTTTCTCTATTGATTAAAATCAAATTTTTTCTGAGGTGGACTTGACCTTAAATCTTTGATGGATTTTCTTCAAACGTTCAACAACATTTCTTATCAGCTCTTTTTTGTGATATTTGAAAAAAAATCTGTCGTCAGGGTGAACTTCCCCTATAGCTGTTTTACAAGAAAGACTATTTGGGAATTTAGGCTAATACAATCTTATCTTACCTCGGAAGGCGTGGGTAAATTGTCATAAGTTTCTTATTTACACCAGAATTTAATGAAAACTTCAGTGTTCTTTCATGCTTCTTTGACTTTTCTCTTTGTATTCTAATCAACTTATCCGGCTCGTGCCCCCTTTTAAAGAGCCTAAATATATATATTTTTAAATGTGAATATGCCATTTTTACCTAAGTATGCCCCCCATTTTTCCGGACGAAATGACCTTAAATTTTAGTTGAAACCTATTTTTTTGCTTGTAAAATTTTCATCTCGAAAATGTGCCCCTTTTGGAAAATCCTGGATCTGCCCCTGCCTACCAGACTATAGGACGGAGCAACTTCATGTTTCAGCATTACCCCCCCCATGCAACGGAGATGGCCCCAGTGTCACTCCTCCTCCATTCATAATCACTGAGTACAGGGGCGGGGGGGGGGGGCTTGGGGCGTGCCCCAACAAAGTTGCACGACCAAGATATAAAAGGATAAAAAAAAAAGAAAAGGAAAGGGAAAGCGTGAAATATTTTACCATGTTCTGAAAATATATTTTTTTGTTTAAATCGACCCCAATTTTTTAAATTTCTTTTTCTTTTATTTTTTCTCTCGCTTCAGTCGCTCACAGCCTTTTAGAAAATCATGGCAGACCGCCTCGTTTTTTGGTTTGCTCATGACGTCACTCTTCATAACGGTAGCTGTACCAGTTTATCTTACATATACACGCACAGCTACTTTTGTAATAAACGTCATGTAAAAAAAAAGAAGAAACAATAGCAAATGGTTTTCAGTATATTCGTGTCTCGTGTCATAATTACAATGTTCGGATGACATTTACAATGGCTAGCAAAATTTGATAGTTTCCTGGAATTAATATCTCGTACGCGTCTAGACAGTTTACAGACCACCTTGTAAGCAAATTCATCTAATAAAAGCAGGTCTGATGTGAAACTTCCTGGTCATAGTGACATCCTATTTTCCTGATCATTTTGCAGTTTTTTTGTCTCAAAACTTGTTCGTCACAAACTAGGCAGGACGTCATATCCATAATAACAAAGTATTGACTTCCTTCGCTATATGGTGAGCACCCGTAATGACAATACAATATTGTTTCCCAAACAATAATTTGTCACTAATCTGTTACTTTGTAATTTCATTTCATTTATTGGTATTTGCAAGATTTTTCATAACAAAATTCTGGACAAGAAAATACATATCTGAAATTTGACGTCAAGATAATGAACAGTAGTTATGTATATAAATCATCAAATATATCATACATAAATGAAAAATACTAAGTGGTATTTTCTGTTAAACAATAAATAGGATGGTTGCAAGGGTCGTCACAAAAGCAAAGCTTGAAAACGTAACAGCCCTGGAAAAAAGCCAAAATGTTTAATATCTATTGCCATAAGACGTGCAAGTGCATGAGGGAATTGGAGGGGGGGGGGGGGGCAAGGGAGATGCTTGGTCCTTACCATGAAACTTTTAGAAATAACACGTTTTGTTGTTTGAATTTAATTTATACATGTTCTAGATGAAAGTCAATGTCTAATTAAAAGAATGATAACAATGATAATGATTTACTTAAAAAAAAGATAAATTGTTAGGTATTGGTAAATGATGCGCTAATGTGATTTTGATAATCAATCTTATTTCATAATTCAATTATAATATATCATTAATGTATTTATTTATTCATTTATTTGTAAATTTATTAATCTATCTGTTTATCAATAATATTAAGGGCCTATCTATATATTTATCTCTTTATCTTCGTCATTATAAGTATCAGTAGTATTGAAGGTCAAGTCTACCCCAGAAAAATGTTGATTAAAATAAATAGAGAAAAATCAAACTAGCATAACGCTGAAAATTTCATCAAAATCGGACATAAAATAAGAAAGTTATGACATTTTAAAGATTCGCTTATTTTTACAAAACAGTGATATGAACAACTCAGTGACATGCAAATGAGACAGTCGATGATGTCCCTCACTCACTATTTCTTTTGTTTTTAATTGTTTGAATTAAAGAATATTTCATTTTATATGGATTTGACAATAAGGACCAACTTGACAGAACCATATAGTATTAAGCAATGCTACCTACACATGTTCAGGGAGGAATCAATCATTGTATCACTTGACAATGAAGAGAAAATTAGAATATTTCATATTTCACATAATACAGTTCAAAGGAAATAGTGAGAGAGTGACATCATTAGTCTCCTCATCTGCATACTGACCAGAATCTGAATAGAACTGATTTGTGAAATTAAGTGAAACTTTAAAATGTCATAACTTTCTTATTTTACATCCGATTTCAATGAAGTTTTCATTGTAATGTTTTTTTATTTTTTTCTCTTTTTATTCAAATCAACTTTTCATTGGGGTGGACTTTTCCTTTAACTTGACTGACATAGTCATATACCATAGCCAATTTTCAACTTCTTCCTATTAAATTTTCCCTCCCACTCCTCTTCCCTTTCTTCTTCTTCTTTTTCTCCTTCTCCCCTTCTCCTCCTTCTTCTCGTACTTCTTCATCTTCCTCTACTCCGAGCCTCTACTACTGTTCTTCGTTTTTCTTTGCCAAAGAAAGTGAAGAAAGGGCAAGTTATGCAACCGGTATGCAACCAAAGAGAGACGTATAGCCGGCTGAAAATAAAACACTTGTCATGCTAGAGGAAAAACATGATATCCTACGTGTTTTGCTTTCTTTTAAAGTAAATCTGCTCACCAGTCAAACTTTTTTTTTCTTCATTTCTTGGCAGAGGTAATGCGTGGGCAGGTGAGCAGGCGGCGGAGCTCCGGGAGCCAACACCTCTATAAGCTTGCGGCAAGACACGGCACCGGCTGTGGGCAGGTCGAGGGCAAAGACACCAGAATAATGCGTCTCCTGTTTGCGGGGTAACATTAATGTAGAGATATCAGAACAGGCAACATTAAAGGGGCACAACAATCTGAAAAAAGCGACTTGAACCATGGGTAGTAGGTCCATGCTTGAACAGATGAAATATGATTAGACCACGGGCGGGGAGGGTGGGGGGAGGAGATGGTGGATACACCCCCACTTTTCGGAGAGGGGAGGGTGTGGATATCATGTACAATCACCCCCACTTTTCAAAATAGAAACAAATATATTTTTAATCATCAAATTGTTAATACTACAGTTAAAATGTGGATTCATCTTTAAATGCTATTAAAGTGCTTGAATTGGCCTACTTTTGCATGTTTTGCATCCCCCAAAATGCAAAATTTTTCGTTCGCTCCCGCGCTCAATCGATTCTTACAAGAATTCGGTCGTGACAACTACGTTTAGCTTATAGCAAAGGTTACATCCACTGCATCATGGGAGTTTAGTTATATAATAAGTCCATTTGATTCCAATTACTTTTAAATATGACTATAATCTAGGGGGGGGGGGTCATCTGGTATATTTGTAGAAGCGGGAGATTTGTTAAAAAAATATTTGGCGTTCCATATTTTTCAAGTTAAGTGTTCTATGAGTCACTGATGTCACTATTGATCAAATCGATGCCGTTATCGAAACACTAATCTTTGCTCAAATAAAAATATCGAATGTTGCATCATCCTCTAATATAATCTTAAAGATTATTCGAAATCTTCCCTTTTTATATACAATTTCATTGTGATATTACCACTTCTTAAAAGTTTATATTGTGGCCTGTGATGGCATAATCATGATCATTAATATGGCATCCTCATTCCCGATAATCATGATCCTATTTGTTTTTTTTTATTTCATTCTCATCTCACTTTAAACAGTGAGCAAATGAGTTTTCATAGAACAAATTTTACTATTTAATCCCTATTTGCTCTGTGTTGTTGTTTGTTAAATATTAATGGCGACCAGTCATATTTGACTATTACCGCCAACTCGTTAGGCCTATTGTTATTTTCTTTCTTTTCTTCGACGTGTTCTTTAAAATCGTTCCTCTCCTTCTTTCTTTGTTTTTTTCTAATTATTATTATCATTATTATAAAGACTACCGTATCTTACAGGTTACCGCATGATCCCGTCCCTTCTAACGACACCGTCCAGACATCGTCCTGTCTCTCCGGTGTAGACAGGGGGCTCCCTTTGGGATACTCTATATGGTCTTGAAACTCGGAAAAGAAATAGAGAAATTAATAAACTGCATGTTAAAGAATCTTTTCCCGTGAAATGATATCGCATATACTAATCAAATACATCCGTTTTGTTTTGTAAAGAAAAGTGATAAAATTGATATGGGGAGATTCGGATGATTCGAAATTTACGGGGACATCCAAAATGAGGGCTTTAATAAATGAAATGGTGCATTGTTAAATCAAGGTTGTAAGTTATATTGCTTGTTTTATAAAGTTTACGTTATTTATAATAGCCTTATCATCATCATTTTAAACGACCGATGCAACTTTTTAAGGCTCGATCGGTAACTACGCTCACCACCGCAATTTCTCCCATAATTACACTCCTTGAAAAGCGATTTGGTTTTCATTCTGTCTTCCAACTATGGAAAATTCGCTCGGTCGCTTCTCTCGCTCGCATTTGGATACCAACTGTAATTCAGTAGTTTGCGTCACAACGAATCCATTACAATATAGCCATCGAAAAAAAGACACCGTGATAGTCCTTTAAGTGAAACATTGTATTATCCACGCAGTTATATACCCCTGTAAATATAGCCCATGATGTGATAATTACATACCACTCAAGGTTTTGGGGAATCATTCTTTCTTCAACCTGTTTGCTCGCTCGCTATGCTCACTCACCGCATTATCCAATAATCACATCTCATGAAAGACGATTTTGGTCATCATGTCTTTCAATTACTGAAAATTTGCTCGCTTGCTTTCGTCGCTCGCATTTGGATATTAACTGTCGTTCAGTAGTTTATAACACAACAAATTCATTATGTGGATTCATTCATGGATTGAAAACAAATTTGATAAGATCATCATTGCTGCAACTTATGTTATTACAATTGAGGCATATACATGTTTGATGTACAGTATGTTATAACATAAGAAAAGGGAAAGAGGGGACATTATCAGTCCATGTAATGATTATTTATAAGAGCATTATATCTTCGCTCTCTAATATCCAAATATGATGAAATTTCTGCCTTTTGCTCGATGAATTTATATATAATTAGTAATCAATAACATCTTAAAATGTTTAGCATTGTCTATTCCTGGGGGTGACGTGACAATGCTCAGCACCCCCAGTAACATTCGACTAATCCTCCGTGGATAGATCCCTGATGTTCAGTAAATAATTTAAATAAATAAATGAAATTTTGATAGTTAAATAATGTAAAGATTTATAATTAACATATGAAAATGAAAATGTAATTACTATCAGATTGAACTTTCCGTTTAAACGAGGGGCTGATATGTATCACACCAGAATAAATAAAAATAAGCCTTTTTTATTATACACACTGTCACAAAAGAAAATTAAAGTCATTTTGACTAATGAAAAAAAAAATGCGAAAAAATCTAGGACGGTAAAATATCAAAGTTTATTTTCCTTATTTGCATTTTGTTAAAACCTAGATGAAAAGAAATGAAATGATATCAACATTACTGACCTATATTGCATAACCCTGGGAAACAGGCCCTGGGTGCTGAAGCATCCCAAGAATTGTGCGGGGTTGCTTCGTATGTTATATACACTAAACACCATACACAGCAACACCTATAGCAGTCAGGTTGGTATGTTAAAGGACAAGTCCACCCCAACGAAAACTTGATTTGAATAAAAAGAGAAAATTTCAACAAGCATAACACTGATAATTTCATCAAAATCGGATGTGAAATAAGAAAGTTACGACATTTTGAAGTTTTGCTTCATTTCACAAAACAGTTATATACACATCTTGGTGGGTATGCAAATGAGGGAACTGATGGCATCACTCACTCACTATTTCTTTTGTATTTTATTATATGAAATATTTTGATTTTCTCGTCATTGTCTTGTGAAATGAAGTTTCATTCCTCCCTGAACACGTGGAATTCCATTATTTTAATATTTTATGCTTCAGGCAAGGAGGTCCTAATCATCAAATTCGTAAAAATTGAATTGTATATTCAAACAATAAAAAACAAAAGAAATAGTGAGTGACATCATCGACTCTCTCATTTGGATGTAACTGGCTCGTTCATATAACTATTTTGTTAAAAATAAGTGAAACTTTGAAATGTCATAACTTTCTTATTTTACATCCGATTTTGATAAAATTTTCAGCATTGTGCTTGTCTGATTTTTCTCTATTGATTCAAATCAACATTTTTCTGAGGTGGACTTGACCTTTAAAATGAAGAAAATTTACCCAAATTACCGAAAAACGCTTTTTTTGCTTGTCACTCTCTTCTTCTTTTTTTTCGAAACCAGTACCCTCTCTGCAAAAATCATTCCCAGGCCCCTGCTTGTGCAATATTTCAATATATTTTTACCACGGAGAAAGTCCCACCCGCACAATCTCTCGTAAATTGGTAATTAGACAGATTATCATAATATTCGAATTTGAGAGAATCACAGTGAAATTATTTGGGAGTAAACGCAGAAACCCCAATGGAAGTAAAAAAAGAAGAAGAACATTAAGAAGATAGACGGGCGAGTACATCAGAGTAAATACATTAAGCTGTTTTGCCACTTCGCAACCGAGTGATTTATCACTTGTCATGCCGATGACATGGTTGACATATACTTCACTATCCTGCTATAGTCTCGAAAGCCAAACCATTTGGACAAAATGTGCTCTAAGGTCTCGAAGTGTAGGCATCCTCGCTGCTCATTATTTATGGAACTTCTAAATCAAATCATAATATATTTTCATCACTGGCATACAGAGGGGGGTGGGGGCAGGGTGGCCTTGACCCCCCCCCCAACAAAAAAAGGAGGAAAGGGTGAAATGTTATATTTTTATGTAAAAATCTCCCCCGAATATATTTTGTATTAAAAGGTCAACATTTTTTTGCTCTTTGGCTTATTAGTAAAAATATTACGCCAGCGGGTTTTCATGAGTCTCCAGGCTCGCTGCTCATGATTTATGAAACTGTTGGATTTGGATTGACAAGTCTGTCATAGTCATACAAAAAAATGTCCAGACGGAGGGGATGGGGGGGGGGGTGGCTGGAACTTCTGTAACATTACCCAATGCGAATTTGAATATGTTCCTCCTATCTTATACATATGCATATATATTCTTTCTGATAAGTTAATCACAATTATCATGCAAACTGAAATTTAAAGACAAAACTCGTTTAGTTCATTGATATAAGACCCGCACATTTTAAAATGATAAAATAACAACATAAAATAAACCAAAAGTAAAACTGACCACTATATATTTTTTCTCATTCAATATGATTATTTTATTTGTCATGTTTGTTGCGGCCCGGGTTATGGTAAATGTCCACTCTAAAAACAGTGTACCCAATAGGCCTATTGGGTAAAATGGGGACATGTATGCTTGCTTGGTAAAATGATACCAAATACTTAATGAATTTTTACGCAATGTTGCATTTAAATTTACTCTTTCAACTTATATTTTGCCCATAATGGGTTCTCTTTCTACCCAATATTTGGTAAATCTTTACTCAATCTTTTTTTAGAGTGTAGAGATAGGGTTGGTTTAGTATTTTCCATTCTTTCTGTGATCGATCTATTATAACTAGTTAAAATGCTTGAATATGAATTAATGTATATAGACAGTTATAGAATATGATTTGTGAGGCTCGAGAAAGAGCCCTGGGAACGATTTTTTTTAAACAGTGGATGTTGGTTTAAATTTGACAAGCAAAGAAAGAAAGAAAGAAAATTTCCTAAAAAACGAAGGTGAATGAAATTCAATTTCTGCTATTTAGAATACCTACCATTTTCCAGGGAGTGCTGACTATGGTGAATGATACACGCAGCACCCCCAGCTATATCAAAGGGGTGCTTCGGCATCCCCAGCTCCCCCGCTTCCCAGGGCAATGGCTTCAGGAAGGGTTTAAAGTGGATAGTAGGACCTCTTCCCGATTATGAGTATGAGTGGGAAGACTAAACTGACAGCTAGCGTTGCTGTGATTGGTTGAACAATCATTTTATTGACCAGCTGATCGTGTTTGCTCACTATGTACCTGTGCAGTGCGTCGAGCTCGCCCCTCGTCAGCTGAAAAACAACTCGACACCGCTCACTCTGCTGCTTCACTGTAGAGTCCCAGCCCACTGACCGAGGAGCACATCCACACCTGCGTTTCATGTCCCGGGTCATCTTGGTGATATCGCCCCCGAATAATATTTGTCGAGGAGTCTGACAACATGACAAACCTGTCGGGTCTGTATTTTCTGCAAGGGAACGCTGTCCTGCTTGCCTTTGCGATGCTGGTGTGGTGCTGTCCCACCACGCAGGTAACGCTGCATCGGGACCGCAGGGTTGTGGCGGTAGACGACCCCCTGGTTGACGGCGTCCGATCTGATGGCCACTCGAGCTCGTTGCTGGTCTCTGGGGTTGGAACTTCAGTCATGCCGTCGTCAGTCGTTGTCGACACTCACCGGCAGGTATACAACAGGGAGTCGGTGTCGGGTGGGACACGGTCGTCGGGGAATGACGTCCCCAGTGGAGTGTACAATTCCATGCATCTTGACTCCACGAAATTCCCGTCGGTGAGACCTTCCACAAGAGAAATCATTGAGAAACAGTGGGGAGGTGGGCCTAGAGAAAGTACAGGAAGGGGGCAATCGCCATCGGGACACACGCGGACAGGAGCATTACATAAATCAGGAGCCGCCGCCCTTGGAAACACCGGCAAAGGTGTCGGGAAGGGTACCCAAGAGTCGTCTGATCTACCTCCAGAGGCCGATGGAGGAGGGGGTAGAGGAATGGATGTAATTGGAGCAATACCAGGAGAAGGGAATAATGAACCATCGGAAAGAATCATAGACGACTCACCGATAGCAGGAGGGGGAATCGACGTCGACGGAGCTGTGAAATACGACGTCCCGAAGCAGACGACGTGTGAGAAATGCAAGAAACAGCGCGACGAAGAGCTCCTGGAGCAGTACGATCCCAACGCCCTGATGCAGCTTCGTATAGAATCCATCAAACGCCGCATCCTTGACAAACTCCGGATGGAACGCCCCCCTCAAGTCAACATGAGTTCAATCAACGTCCCAGCGCCTCTGTCCGAGGGTGCTTTCATAGCTGAAGGCGAGGAGGAAGTTAGGCATCATGTCCATCAAGTTCCCAGTGATGCAGAGGAAGATTACGATACATCGGAGGATTATTATGGAAAGACAACCAGGGTTATCATAACGGCCAAAGCAGGTGAGTTTATCATAAATTTCAACCATCCGAATATTGATCTCAATCATTTGATCAGATTGTCCTTATACAGGGCAGTCAATGTTGTTCCCCTCCTGAGCCCTGCTATGTTTAATACACTACCATTGAAGCAATTCTTTACGATTATACAGATCATAATTTGTGTTGAATTGAAAATTAAAACAAAATTCTATTAGGTTATAATCCATATTAAAAGACATTAGAAAGATACCAGAATTTGAACCAAATTTAATCGGATCTGAGCTTTCAGTGGATGTCTTTGCAATATTAGGCGATTAGTTTGAGGATCGTCTGAGTTATTTTCATGTCAGGAAAAGAAATGCCTCATTCAAATTGACAAATCTCTTTTAATAGTAAAAACAAACAATCCATTCATGGTGCCATACAGATTATGTGAATCATCACCATTATCACCTCCACCATCGTCATCATCACCGTCATTGTCCTTACCATCACACTCTCCACCTAATCCCCCTTTCCCTCCCCGCTCATCACGTCCCCTCCTCTTCATCATTCATTATCATTATCATTCATTATCATCATCGTCATCACCATCATCATCATCATCATCATCATCATCATCATCACCATCACCCTCATCATCAACACCATCATCATCATCATCACCATCATCATCATCACCATCATCATCATCATCACCACCATCATCATCACCACCATCATCATCTCTTTGAAAACGGATTTAATAGAATGGTGGAAGAATCACGCTTTGAACTTCCAAGCATTGGTAAAACATCACGTGAAATTGTGAAATGGTTTTCGTATGGATGCACTTTGCAACAAACTATAAAACTCGTCCTGAAATCCATTTTCGAGCAGTGACTACATAACGAAGTTTAAACGAACTATGTTCATTATGTGTAATCAAAATAGACTTTGAACATCATTGAAGACTCTTCGACAATGTCATAAAATTTGCACTTGAACTTGTTCACAGATCTACACAAATATTGTTGTTTGCCATCCATTATCTGATTACAGAATAGTCATCATGATAGTAGTCTGATCGGCAGAGCGCATATAAACTTTGGACACGAACCATCGAGATGGAATTATTCATTTAGACATGAGAGATTAAATCATTGAATAAATTAGCTTGAGTTTTTCTGCAGATGAGAAAACACTTTACTAAAAAGGCAATATCAAACTCCACTTTTCATGCTTTCATTGTTTTAGTGAGAAAAGGGAGTTATCTCCTGGGCCCCGTTCAATGAAGAGGCACGTTGCCATTACTGTATTACCGGCAAAGAAATTATTAGTTGATTATTTTGATTATATTCTGAGCCATGTTACAATTGTAGTTTCCACGATTGCCAAGTTACCATAGTTGTAAGTCCTCTTGAAATGGTACCCTGACTTTGTAAGCAAAACATATATTTACAAAAAGTGATTTGTTAGTTTTGATTTTTTTAAAGAAAAGGTTCCAAGACATTAACCCTTAAAGGTCAAGTCCACCTCAGAAAAATGTTGATTCGAATCAACAGAGAAAAATCAGAGGAGCATAGTGCTCAAAATTTCAAAAAAATCGGATGTAAAATAAGAAAGTTATGACATTTTAAAGTTTCGCTTATTTTTCACAAAGTAGTTATATGCACAATTTAGTCTCATGCAAATGACAGAATCGATGATGTCCCTCACGCACTATTTCTTTTGTTTTTTATTGTTCGAATTATATTATTTCAATTTTTGTAGATTTGACAATAAGGACCAACTTGACTGAACCATAAAATGTAAAGCAACGGTAATTCAACATGTTCAGGGAGAAATAAAACTTTGTTTCACAGGACATTAAGGAGAAAATTAGAATATTTCATATTTCATATAAAAAATCAAAAGAAATAGTGAGTGAGTGATGCCATCACTTCCCTCATTTGCATACCGACCGGGATAAGCATGTAACTGTTTTGTGAAATTAAGCAAAACTTTAAAATGTCATAACTTTCTTATTTTACATCCGATTTTGATGAATTTTCAGTGTTATGCTTGTTGGATTTTTCTCTTTTTATTCAAATCAATTTTTGTTGGGGGTGGACTTGTCCTTTAAATAGAGCCCAGTTATTTGCAGCAGTTGTAGTTGTTCAAATATCAATCAATGATAAACTTTTCAGCTTATTAGGATTTTATTACCTATTGACGTGAAGTGCTTTTATAACTTGCATTACATTCTGGAGCAAAGTATTCGATCCACATTATACTTTCCCTGCATGGCTCGAAATTTTTACCTTAGAAACTACATTCCTGTGTAATGTACCAGGATAGAGATTTTCTCGGAAATTTCACATTTATTGATGCCAGTCAAGCGTTTTACAACTGTTTTTTTTTCAAGCTCGTATGAGAATGAAACATTCACAGGAATTTTTTTTCTGCTTTTTAGATGGACCACGTACTACATGTACATATGGTCTTGTTAAATAACTTGTTAAAGTTGTGAAAGTTTTCTCTATTACTTGTTCAAACCTATAAGTCTCTGTCAACCACACTACCTTCTTACATTTCTTTATTATTTCAGCAACAAAGATCTACTTACTCTCTTCGTTCTACTGCTGCTCCTTCCTATGTAATTCAAAGTCCAGAAAACAGGCCGGTTTCAACTCCTTTCAATCTCTTGCCCCCCGACTTTGGAACAAACTCCCTCCATCTCTTCGAAACCTCTCTTCTCTTAACCTCTTCAAAAAACATCTCAAAACACATAACCATAAACCTTAACTTGTCTTATGCAATTAACAGCGCTTTGTATTCTCTGGAAAAAGCGCTATATAAATCCAACTATTATTATTATTAACTTGTAAAAGATTCAGTGGTCTAGCGATCTGGTGAAATGATTCGAAGCCATGTTGATAACCCTTCTGCTCCTCTTTGGTATGGTATTAATCCCCATCAGGTCCCTCAGATAGGACTTCAAGCCATCGGTCGTCTGTTTACTTTATAACAATTATCATATGCTTCGTTAATAGTCGGATAAAACAACTTTCAATGAACCATTAAAACCACATTAATTTTAAAATGTTTTAAAGTAAGGTCTTCCCAAAAATATAGTTCGAACTTCAATTTAATGGTCCCAACTGGTGAATTTGTATGTTTTTTTTCTCGACGTGCATGCCACGGAACGTACTAGGATCAGTAACAATATTCTTTGGTAGCATTCTGGACTTTGATATTTGTCTAAGGATGGCAAGGATTTCCCCATCATTTGACTCATGTCATTCGAAGATACTACAGTCACGGGATAAGCTTCATGACAATGGTTATACAAACCATATAGTTATGGAAACACAGCGACTGCTGCACTTATCGTAAACTGGGATCGAAGTATAGGAAAAATTAACTTACATTTTGTGGAAATTTATGGAGCTGTAATTGCTTGTTCTTCTACTGACAATGATAATTTTTTATTTACCCAGGGTAGCCACTTCACCTCTTGTGAATTGTTTTCCAAGCGGGGTCCTGCACAGCGTAACGTTATTATTACCCGTTTTCTTTTCTAGCACGTCGAGCGCCTGACAAGAGTGCAGAAGGTCCCCATTTCTCGGCCGGGGATCGAACCCATGACCCAAACTCGTTACCCCCTTTAACAGCTTCAGGTTGACAAGGGTGTAGTGACCGAGTGTAGCGACCGAGAAGGAGAATTTGTTATTTTCGCATAAAATATTCAGCATTTTGAACTAAGCTTGGTAGAGGGTGTTTCGTTAAGCTTGTTCGAAAGGAAAACACACGAGGTGATCCGTACGGTCGTTAAAAATGAGATTTCTTTATTTCTTGCATCGATGTAATCGAATATAACACCACAAGGCCTTGCCATCAGATGCTTCATAACAATAATAGCATTCCGCCATTTTTAATTCAAGCTTGGTATTCATGTTTTTTTTTTATTTCTTAACAAGGTGTATAACAACAATTTGCAGTGAAGAGGATGCTATGTTATCCAGTGAAAGAAGCATTTTCAGCCTATATAGGGTATTGTAGTGAAGGGGCACTTGTACGCGAGGGAGCGTAGCGATCAAGCCAAAAATAGCTACTTGAAGTAGTGGCAGGTCCTAAATAGACCTACTACGATCCCCATCAGACCCCATTTTCATTTCAAAAGGTAGGGGTAATGGACTCATTTTTTAATTTTGAATGTTTTATTAAGTGTATATTTTAATAAACAATGAGAATGGGTGGGAAGCATGGCCTCACGTTCGTATCCTTGGCTAAGCTAATGTTTGAGTATTAATGAAAAAAAATCTATTTCTTGGATTAGATATTGAAATGATTGTAAACTAATTCTGAAGTTTACACAATACAAAATGGAGAGATTGAATCGGTAGTTTGCTCATTGCACCATTGCTCATAGGACAAGTAGAGTGTAAAAAAACGTAACAATCCCCCAAAAATACATCGTTAAAAGCGAAGTAATTACGAAATTAGTAACCTTGATTTATAGACAAATTTGGGCATGGTGGTTACACTGTAAATTACAAATTTACCATAATTATGATAATCGTAAGTTCTTTATGATAAGGTCCCGGGTCGATGTTCTGGAATCAATAATTACATCCCATGCAGTGATCTATTCATAAACTGAATAATGTACTAATAGCATTACAATAATATATTTATCATTTTATTGATTTTCTATTATTATGTTTTGCTATTTTCCCACTTTCTTCAAAGCCCATAACAAAAAAAAGAATGAGAAATTGAGACTTAAAAAAAAACCACGACTTCTCCCAAACTAGTGCTTTAGACAGAACTTATACAATAGTAATAATATTATAAGAATAATATATAGCATATGCGGTTTTGATGATTTTAATCTTGAAATTCCCCCCATCTTCTTCAAACTCTTTAACGAAGTAGAAGAAAAAGGGGAGTAAATTAAAAACAACAATTTGACCCAAACTGGTGCTTTAGACAGAACGTACACAATGAATGGTGACAAAATAATTTTAAGTGGCCTGAAATGATTGATGAAACTGCCTATTTTTCTGGTCATTGAATAACTAATCTCATTATCAGGCCTTAAGTGACCCAGTAACCTATGAAATGTGACAATAATAATAATAAAAAAATCCCCAAATCTCAGCTGATCCGGGCTAATGCTTTACCTGTGTGATTTGTCCAGGCACGCACACGAGACACAGGTGAGATGACAATCGCATCTGTTTACCGACGATTATCTCTGCTTTTTTAAACTTTTGTACTGGGTTGCCATCGCTTGGGGAGCGGAGCAATGCAAATAGAAAAACAACCCTTTCTTCCCTCAGAAAAAAAATGTACAATTGACTCGATATCAAAGCAAGAAACCAGGACCTTTGTTTGCTGACCGTATTTTTCCTTCTGTTTTTCATTTTATCTGCAATCTGCGCCCTCTTCTTTTGCTCTTACACTCTTTTGAACAGATGCGCTCTACAAAGCACCACATTTGAAAGCTTTCGCCATTAGAAGTTGATGTATTTATCAAATCAGATAAAAGGTAGAATTACGACACAGCCAGGGTCTCTTGACACGAGATTAATGCCAAATTGTATGCAGCATCACCTGGAATGGTTAACAGATAACAAGGATTCCATCAAAATATATTAACCGTTAAACGCTGAAAAATACAGCATTTGTATGTTCCAGAACAGAAGGCATTATTGTTTGTAAGAGTTGTTTTTAATCTTCCGAAAGCCCCCATGATCTTTGGGTAAAACCTATTAATCTCTGTTATGCATAGAAACCATATGATATACCAATTCTAGAGCACAAGAGAGTCTATTGTAAGAAGTGATCACAACACAATACAGATGTCATTATTCTATAAAAGCGAGTGTTTATTTGTTATAACAGCTGTATTCCAATTCATTACATAGGTTGCTTTTCGTGCTCAATATTGAGTTTGCATTATCATTTATTTATGATATCAATAATAGTACCGACGACCAGTTGGCCTCGCGAGATTATTAATTGCATAAAAACATGATAAATACTGTTTTGACCGTCTTCTCATTGCATTGTAGATACAGATTATCTACCTTTTCTTGCTTTATATTTATAAGATTACGGATTACACTTTAAGTATCGTTCCTTGTCTATCCTTTAAAAAAAATTGGTAGATTAAATGAGGATATACAATATCTAATAAAAATGGCCACGATAATCAATGAATGACAACAAAATGAAACATTTACAAACTATTAAATTATGAGAGGCCTGTTTAGCGCAAAACCATATAAATGTCAAATTATCCGTGCTCAAACGCTAAAATGGCTGTGTGCGCTTCCATGCCTACTGAATAATTATGATTATTGGTATTATTCAATGGTTTCATAATATTAATACTAATAAACCGAAGAAAACAATATTTAATATAATAAAATTCTATATGGCTATTGAATGATATTATTTCATTGGTTTCGTGGTATTAATACCAATAAACTGTAGAAAAAAATATGATATAATAGAATTCTCCTCTTTTCGATAAACGTTGTAAGGATTTACATGAATTTGCATTAAGCGTTCAAAACCACTAATTTGGTAAAGCGTTTATTCCCATTTTTATCCGACAGTTACCATAGTAACAATTATACAACAGTGCTTCTCAACCAATCGAAATCAAGGAAAGTAGTCAGATCTGAAAAAAAAATAAATGTCAAGCGACAAAATAGCTGAAGCGCCCCTGCGGAGTAAATTTATTCCTTGAAACAGAGGGCCCACGACAGTTGCTACGCAAGTGAGGAATGTTTGGGGAACGTTTCAGGGAGGGGGGGGGGGGGTGGCGGACGTTTTGTTAACAAGTCTGACAATTACCATAGAAACAGTGTTTCGTAGCCAATAAAAATCAAGGAAAGTTGTCCGACCTTCAGACATGTCAAACTCAACTACTTGTCAGACGCAGGCATGAATGACAATGCTCACCGATGAATGCATTGTACATGGGAACGTGTTATAAATATCTAAGCAGGGAAATGTTAATGAGACTCCATGATGCATTAATATTCATGGAACATGATCATAAATATACTTGAAATCAAATACACAAAACCAGCATTAGCTGATTTTACTTGATTATACGTTATTAAGGACGAAGGCCCCCAGTCTGTAGTTATGATAGGGCGTATATAGCAGAAGCCTCGTGACCACGTGACCACACGGACCAGTGGTTAGAGCATTGGACCCATGATGGGTTGTGGGTTCGAATCCCCGCCATGTCATTGTCTCCTCTGTGATAAAAACACCCAGGATTATTTTTGACTTCTACAAGGGCAGGCACTAGGCCTACGCCTGATAAACTTGGACAGGAAATGTTTCCTCTGTAATTTGGTATATACCAGCTTGCCATTTAGCAGCAAGAACATGCCGAGTTCCTATACGGGAGCCATAAAACAGATACAGAAACGGAAAGTTTCAAGCCAGGCTGTCAATTCCTACGGGAGTGAAGTTCTGGATTTTGTTTTTTCTGTATTCGTAAATCGGGGAACATTTTCTCACCTGAACCGTCGTAAACCTTGAGCTCGTAGTGGAACGGTGTTATGTTGTAATTGGAAACATGCGAACCTTGACACGATGGGCTTCATAGTAAATCTACCCGGGCAGGGACAGACAACCTACTTTTCTCCAAGGTCATTACCAAGCGATCAGAATCTGAACATCAATGTGTGCTGCTATGTAGGTGGAAACGCGAGCGCACCCAGACATTATCGAATGAACTCAAATTCATTCGATCAGATGAATGAAAAATATCGAAGGTCAAATGAGATGAAAAGAGTAAAAAAGAGTAAATGCAAAAAACAAGCGAATCCACAAAACTGGCAGTGTTTAATTTCTCAAAGCTTGATTGATTAATGATAAATAATAATAATAATAGTTACATTTTATATAGCGCTTTATACTCCTAATACATGTATTTTACATTTTAATTATTTCCCCTCAGGGGCGTCACTAGGGGGGAGGGGGGGGGGGGGGTGAGTGCGGAAGTACCGAACAAAAAGTCGTCGGCGGAGGCCGGGGGGGGGTAGGGTGGGGGTGGTGGAGGGGCTTTGAGAAGGGCAATAATTTGTTCTTGTTTGTCTCCCCCCAAATTGCACCCCCTTGAACAAAAGAAAATGGTGACGGCACTGCCCTGTCGTCGGTTTCGTATCGGGCAAAATTTATATGAAAAAAGTTGCGAGGGAGCGAAGCGAGCTAGCAAAAAAAAATCGATATTTTTATTATAAAAAATCAAATTTATGTTAGATTTCGACATAATATTCAGAAAATAAAATTATCTTTCTCCCTTTTCTCATTACTTTTCTTTCATTTTCCTTTTCCCTTTTTTCTTGGTTGTGAAAAATGGGGAGGGGGAGAGGAGGCAATTAAGAGCCCCGTCACTGATCATGTGCCTATTGGGTATTTTCCTATCGCAATTATTTCAGTAAGGTCTTTTAATTTAATAAATATAAATCTATATCACTGGGTGAATGTAGGCCTAGTCAAGTTATCACTCTTATTTCCAATTTTGACTAGGAATGGCGGTAACTGAGAGTCGGGAAAGGAGTCAAATTTATTCTAGATTAGATAGATAACTAAGATTCTGATTAAAATTGACTTAAATGGTGTAAATCAGATAAAAACTACTCCGAGTCTAAGTAACTTGAATCCCTATAGTCAGTTTGACCAGAAACATATAGTTGATTCCCAAATGGCGCCATTCCGCGCCAGATTTTACAGTAAAGTAAGTGGTATGGGCAATAGATGAAGACATTGCCAGGCCAAGGAAATTGAATATATTTAATTATTAGAATTTATTTAGACACAAACTGGTGAAACGTTTTTTTTTTGTGATTACAAAAGGATGTTTTGTCGGTAAATGAACATTGCAAATACTAGATACACTTTTTTGTTGCATCTCCGGAAAAGACGATGAATAAATATATTGTTTCTCAGAGATTGTGTAAAAAAACTCACTGCTTCGAAGATCACGACAATGCGAATGCTTTTTTAATGCTTCAAATTGCTGCCGCCTTCTAATGAATTAGGGCAGAGCTTTCTGGTTCAAAAGTTTCAAACGTCTTGGTCTGGTAAAAAACATGAATGATATCACAAAACTGTAACCTGGCTTTTGAAATTTTAAACAAATATTATTTTGCACGGATTCCAAAAGCTCAATCTTGTCACGGTTCATCGCTCAAACATTAATAAAGTTCTGTTTTGCTCAAAACTGATATTTAGATATTTTAGAGTTCAAATAGAAATATTGAAATAGTGAAAATTAATAAAAGGATAAATTCTCTCCTGGTTTTGTTCCCTGCATGACCTGACCTAGATAGGAAAATAAAGGGATGAATAAATAAATCATGATTCACATCAGGTTGCTTTTCTTCGAAGGGGCTACTCAAAGATACGGGTTTAAATGCTGAAAATGCATCTTTGCTCTCCATTAATTTCAGATTAATTTCGGTTACCATAATGTCACCTTCATGACGAGTAATGCATATTCCATTAGGTACATGATATTAGAGAGTACAGTTGACCAGCCATACAAGCTCGTATTCTGAACTCAGTTTTGATTTAAACCCTGGTATAAAGTAGTATGAGATATAGCCATAGACATGAGAGATAGTCAATTATGACAAGTACAGTACGTTAATTTAATTTTGCAAGCTCAATCATAAACGACTGGGATCAATCAGTGAAATAGTTCTCCTTATTATAAGTAAAGAGCTAAGTTAAGATAGGAAACATAATGTACGTGCAATTTTGAAATAATAGTTGGCCAAGGTGTCAATTAATATATATTTATACAGTACATACAGTACATATATATATAGCGGAAGAAATTTTCCAAAAGCCTCGTAACACTGGTGGTCATTCATAGTGGTGAGGGTCAATATAGAGGAAAAAATGACTACGAAGTGGTCGTTGCTCCTTGCTTCTCCATTTAATCAAGCTTTCGATCAATGCATGATCTTCCTCAGGACTATAAATATATAAACAAAGTACAAATACAATACAATAATATAATAATACAATATGATGGCCTCTAAAATAATCTAAACATGCTTCACGGTTACTTATAATTATTAATTATTTTGCACTATATAAACAAGAGAACATATTAAGTCTCTTATCATATAACATGTTTTCTGTCTGCATTTCCTTAGATATGTTGGCATCTATACATGTATACATTTATAACAAATCTATATATAATTACATAAATATCTCTTTCTATAAATATATATCTTTATCTGGCATTTGTCAAAATAAGTCCTTTTATAATATGTTCTCTTGTTTATAATTCCTCATATATGTTGACTCCTACACGTGTATACATTTATAATAAATCTCTGTATATATATATATATATATGACAATTGTAGTAATATAATTACATAAAATTAATATCTCTTTCTATAAATATATATCTTCATCTGGCAATTGTCAAAATAAGTCTTTTTATATCATATAATATGTTCTCTTGTTTATATAGTGTAAAATAATTAATAATTATAAGTAACCGTGAAGCATGTTTAGATTATTTTAGAAGCTATCATATTGTATTATTATATTATTGTATTGTATTTGTACTTTGTTTATATATTTATAGTCCTGAGGAAGATCATGCATTGATCGAAAGCTTGATTAAATGGAGAAGCAAGGAGCAACGACCACTTCGTAGTCATTTTTCCTCTCTCTCTATATATATATATTAACTGACACCTTGCCTTGTCTAACGAGTTGTCAGATCTGACCACTTTTCTTGATATTTAATTGGCTGAGAAGCACAGTTACTATAGTAACCTGTCGGATAAAACGGTACATTTCGGTTAAAACGTCCGAAAGGTCCTTTCATGAAACGCTCCCCTGAGAATGATGATGTCACCTCTGGGTCGTCTAGCCCCCCCTTCCCCTTCTTCCACTAAAAAAATAAATAAAAAAAAATACACTGAGGCCGCCCTATTGATATCTACTTTAGATAACGAAATACAAGTACACAAAATATACAGTATTCTCTCTTCTCCTCTTCTAGCTTCATTTTCTACTCTTTTTTCCTATTCATCTCTTTATTTCATTTCCATTCAAACATAATACAAAGTAAAATAAATGGGATAAAAATATAAGATTTACAGTTGAGAGAAAAGCAGTATTAAATAGTGCGTATGGATATAAAGGGGTCCACTAAATGCAATGCTTGTAAAATGTGGATTCCCATTGAAAATATAAAACTCATTGGGTGCTTTAGATGACACATGCATGCGTATCATATACAGTGGCTCTCATTACAACTATTTATATATATTTAAAACCCTATATGGGTATTTATTCAAAATCACACCACATATGCGGTAATAAGAAAATCCAAATATGACATTCAAATCAATGAGACATCAAAAAAGAGAAAAACTTAAAGCATGATATATATCATATGTTTTGGTAGGTTGTGATACTGCTTCTCACTATTCATATCGTCTTTTATTCTTTCATAAATTAATATTTCTTTTCAAGTCAAATTCACGACAATCTTTTCCTTATTGATTTCCTATAAGCATACACCTATAAATACACCAAAAGACATTATAACTATAAATATGTGTCCCTTTAATAACGGGCAATGAGACAAGAAATAAGAGACAAGTGGCGGATCCAGCCATGGGCACATCCAGTCCATGCCCCCCCACTTTGAGAGACATAAAAACAATTTAGTGAGGACCCTTATTTTAGCTTGTTCTTACATTAATCACCAAAAATTCCCCCTTTTGGAAAATCCTGGATCCGCCCGTGGATGTGATGCAGGCAAACCTAGCTCCTCGGTGTAGATTTAAAAAATAATTAAAAAATCAAATCGTCCTTGAACGCGAGCTGGTGTGATTTTTAATGAAAAGGTCTTTTGAATTAGTTAAAACCCAATAATTCTATTCTATAATTTTCTGTTTGTGAAAGGGTGTGACCTAGTCAAACCTTTTCGTCATCAGTCCATTATGTTTGTAAAAATATTGGGACATTGTGCGAAAGAAAATTGTTGTTCCTCTCTGGGCGGACGAAAAGAGATTACCAAAGGTTGAACTTTGGATGCTCTGTTGGAACACGAATAATAATTAAGATCTTTAGAGCGCAGAAATAGAGCTGAATTATGCGTTCTACGTGCATGTGTGCGCGAGGTCGTGGGTGTGGGTGTGATAGAAGAACGGTTGTGTTATTATTAAAAGTCTACTACTCCCTTACTAACCTCAATGTTCCAGATTTAAAAAAACATGAATAATGAACAACGATTTTTTTTGGGGGGTCAAACATGAATTGAGTTGATCATAGAACCACATTATTTTTTTTCTTTTCCAATACATAGCTAAAGAGATTTTAAAATTCCACTCTGAAATACTATTTTAACTGGATCCACGTTCTCCTATATCTTTAATTCGCTCCCAAATCAGATAATATCTTAATAAGAAAGTAAACATATGTTATTTTACATAATTATATTTATTTATTCCCCCTCTCATGACGTTAATAAATTTCCCTTGTCATTTAAAAGAGCTTTGTAACACATCCTTGACGAAAAGGTATCCATTTTGGCATGAAATACATCTTTTACAAGAATAGGCTTTATTATCTCTCTGTCATCCTCTGTATTGGCCACTTTCTTCCTACATATTTGGCAGCTTTCAACGGACGTTTGACGGGGGTGATTCCACCATTAACCCAAAATCAATATTTTGATAGGAATTTAGCCAAGTTATTTTGAAGGTCAATGCCTAACCTTCCGATCAGATGTTCTCCTATAAATAGGAGTGTACTCCCTTTTGGAGTGCATCAAACTTTGAACGTTGGCAAAGTTTAGTATATAAAAATGTAAATTGCCACTTGGTCTCTGAATGCACTGAATTGGTCTACAACCATTTGGTCTACGTTCAGTTTGTTCCAATCCCACGTGGTCTAATCTTGGTCTACTAACCATTTTGTCTAATGGTTTCGGCTAATTTTCTAATTTTACTATTTGAAGACCAAATTATTGTTATAGCTATTTCCACTTCCCTGCCTAAGTATTGTCGGTTTTGGGATGGCTGGACATACTGACTAATTTCCAGCTAGTTCAAATTCAAGTTTATTTATATAAAACCCTCCAAAACATCACATTATAATAAAAAAATTAATATACATACATTGCATATGAGTACATAAACACGTATCAATTGGACTACAGCATAGACATGCTATACGGTTTGGTTTTAAGGCCCTTTTAAACATGTTAAAAGTAAGGTACGTGAGCGGGGCCCAGGAATACTTAACATGATTTAATAACATAAAATATAGGAAATATAAAATACAAGAGAGAGAGAGAGAAAAAAGTTTTTATAAGGTAAAAATGCTAAACTGCTAGACTGGAAACTATTTACAAACACATATACACGCACACCTACCCACACATGCACATGCTCAACATTAATGAGTAGGTCGTCAACTTAAATGTAAGAAAGTTCTTAACATATTGAGGGAAAATAATCATAACCTTTCCAGTAAGAAAGTTTGGGAAAGCCAATTGAACGGAAAGACTTTTTCTATTTTTCATATCAACAGGCAAACTATTCCATTATTTTCATTCTAGTCTAAAAGGTTTAAACACATATAAAAAAAATCTTTATTTTAACATGCTTATAACGCTTTTTGTCTTACATCCACTTCACGTACGGCAATCGAGGGGGGGGGGGCGATGTGCGTGTCCCCTTCCCCCTCGATTTAAAAAAAAAATGACAAAAAGAACTCACCTAATCACCGCTTATGATCCACTCGGTCTAACACCAATTTATATAGGATTAGATGAATTTTAGGTCTACATAAACCAAATAATCTTATGAGAAAGTGCGTAAAAGTAAGTGAATGAAAGGCAAATTAGTCCAACTCCCATTTTTATCAAGTTTTCTACGAATCGTTTAAATTTATTATTATTTTTTTTATCTTCTTTGTTCAAGATGTTTATAATCATGATCTTTACTGTCACAGTTATCATAAAGTAGTAATTCTTATGTCAGTTTTTCTTGTCCTTTTATCATTATTGCACCACTGGTGTAATTACATTTGTTTTGCCAATTGACTTTTTTTGCCTTCTTTCTTCATATTATTTTCAAATGAATAAAGAGTCACCAATGTGTCATTATTAAAGTAGTAGTATCTGTGAGTAAATTATGATAGAACGTCGATAATTGGAGGTTTGTATTATGGGGATCGCTTTTTTTTTTTTTTTTTTTAGATTTTTAGTTTAGGTTGATGCTTTAGCTCTGAATCCATTGTAATAAAACTGCTCACTTTTTAGGTTGTTACTTTTATGCTTCCCATACTGTGACTATCATAATCTCTACATTTCTGTTCTTAACAATGCAACAATGTCACCTGAACATGCTGGATGTCAAGATTGTTAACAGATATTAGTATGGAGAATGGGACAAGGACTATGAAAGATATTTGCATTAATGTGATAACATTAATCATTATCATAATCAAACATGTTTGACCTACCTTAATTTATTGGCATTAGGCCTATATTATTTCGGGTGAAAAACCTTTTGGTAATAAGTCAATCGTTCAGATAGGTAAAACAAACCAAACTATATATAAATTTCTGAATAAATTAGGAGTATCTATTGATAGAACGTTCATCTGCAAATTATTATTATTATTATTTTCATTATTATTATTATCATGATTATTAAAATTATTATTGTTAAAGTTATTGTTATTACTATAATTATTATTGTCATAATTATCATTAATATTAATATCATCATTATTATTATTACCATCATCATTAGTAGTAGCATTATAATTATTTTCCATTATTATACTGTACTCAGTAGTAGCACCAGTAGTAGTAGTACTAGTAGTAGTAGTCATAGTGACATTTCTAGGATGATAATGACAATATGATAGTGAATAATAACAGCAATGTCTGACTTGAACCGAATCGAAACTATGCCCTGAACGTTCACTACTTTAAGACAACAAGATGAACTACACCTGCAAATGATACATATATGTTTGCTTTCATGATGTGTTCTTCTTTTCATGCCCCAGTTCGGTGATTAAAAAAGCTATCCCTTAAAACAATGGCATGTGGGATTACTCACTCGAAAGCGATCTATTTTAAGAGCAAAGATCAGCTGTGTTTGGTGACAAGATAACTGAGGACAATTGATATTGTCATCATGGACTTTGCGTTTCTTGATTTAACACTGTTCCAATCCAAAATAAATATAGTGATTTGGAATTGATTTCTTCGTAAAGTATATTGGGTTAATTACAAGGATTCGTCATGACATAATGACACAAAGAATGTTGGGTATGTCCTTCTAGTCCATGAAGATGTTCAATCATCGTCATTCTTTATTTTTCTAATTATTATTATTCGCATTATCATTGATTATTGTTTTTATTTTTTATTTTTATTATTGTTATTTTTGCACAGATGGGAAATACTATTCACAAATAATTATTTTTTTAGTTCATCAGAACCTCAATTATTAGTCAAAACAAACAAAAGGCGACCTAGTGATCAGTTGCTTTGCTCCCTCGCTTAGATTGCATTATTTTACAATAATTTCAGATATACCTTCAAGGGGGAAAAACAACATGAGTAGGGCCTACATGTTTGTAGATGTTGTGGATCAATATTAGTTCAGGAAATTTGTGCCAGATAGTATAGCTACAGCCCCCACTGAATGCTCGTCCAGATTTATGCAACTGCCATGACTGCGATGGAGCATGGACCTTCAGGTCCATGACTGAAGCAAGGTCCGTGTACAAATTTTAAAAGGCCAAGTTGTGGAAAATGCTCCATTATTGCATGTTACATTTTTGTGCTATAGATTTCCTCATTTTGAATTAAAGCAAGAACGAAACCCTGGCCATTCGTAGTCCAATCGGTCGCTTCCCTCCCTGGTTTATGACAAACATTTTAGATATCACCTCTTAGGAAAACTTCTGCAAATGACCAGGGTCCCGTCTTACAATGAGTTTCGATTGATCCGATCAATCACAGCTACGGACGGCCAGCAACGTCAAAATATTTTTTTGATATTGTGCATAATCATACATTCGTCATTCTCATGGAATTTAGTGTGATTCTTTTTGTTTACTTAGGAGATTGTGCAAATTTGCTGTAGAAAAATTATGGTACACACTAAGAAATTCAGGTTCAATTTTACACCCCTAGGGATGCACAGGCTTGTCCCTATACGAGTACCCCTATAGGGGTGCACACGTGCAACCCGAATAGGGGTGTACAGTGTGCACCCCTATTTTTGGTGTCTGCACCTTAGAGGGTGTACACGTCTACCATTCAGGGTGTATAATGTACCCCCACAAAAAGATTGTCGAGACTTCCGGTCCATTAACATTCTGTATCGATTTTTTTAGTTACCTTGGTCATGTTGGTTGGGACTCGAACTCACCTCGTTTTATCTGTAGTCAAGATTCTTCCAACCATAGAACTCCATGTTCCAACTCTGCCAGCGAGAAGCGCTGAGAGCGGATGAGGTCCCTAGCGATATGATCCGATTCTTTTTTTTCACTTGTGCTTATAGTTGTGGTTCAACTATAGCTCTATTTACTGTTCAACTATAGCTCTATTCCAAATGTATACGTAATCAAATGTGTTTTTGAAACAATCATCATCATCACATAAATATTAAAAAAATGATTTCACTCAGGTAAAGTGAAATGCGTTAGTGCATTGTTATTTCGGGTAATCTTCTATCACAAATCAACTTAATCTATACCATATACGTCTATCAGCAAGGCTGGTGGGGTGCACGCAAATAGTACAGGGGTGAAAAACAGACACGGGCTCTCACATAAGAGCTAACTTGCACCTCAATGGTTTTGCGAGGTGTACACTGCAAAAACCCCGGTGTTGATTTAACACAAGCCCGGAATCTATATATGTCCGCACCAGAGAAGTATTGAAATTACACCAGTTTGGATTCAAACCGATGCTGTGATAATTGGTTTGATACATGCGTACACTGCAAAAAAAAATGATTTCACTCAGGTAAAGTGAAATGCGTTAGTGCATTGTTATTTCGGGTAATCTTCTATCACAAATCAACTTAATCTATACCATATACGTCTATCAGCTAGGGGTGTACAGTGTACAATTTTGCGAGGTGTACACTGCAAAAACCCCGGTGTTGATTTAACACAAGCCCGGAGTCTATATATGTCCACACCAGAGAAGTATTGAAATTACACCAGTTTGGATTCAAACCGATGCTGTGATAATTGGTGTTTGACCAAAACGAAACTGGTGTTGTTTAACACTTCTCTGGTGTGGACATATATAGATCCCGGGCTGGTGTTAAATCAACAACAGAGTTTTTGCAGTGTACGCATGTATCATACACCCCATTTGCATCGGGATGTGTGTATAGATGGATTTCCATACAGTTGAGACTGATTGGATCAATCGTAACTCTTTGTAAGACGGGGCCGGCCCAGTATTGGTATTAGTTCAATCGCAGCTCTTTTTTTTCAAATTTAATTGATTTGCTATTGTGATTGCATTTTAAGTGATATTACCCCGACATAGCATTTACTGAATACTGTAAGAACACATAAAGCCTACTTGAATTTTGAATAAATGAAAATGACGAAATTCAATGTGCTTGACAATAGGCCCCTGACACAAATCGTAGCAATGATTGTGGATAATTTTTCTACGATTGATTGCATTGACAGTCTACAATCAATCGTGAATATCAAGCTTACGATTAATCGCTACCCTGTGTGTTACAGGGCACTGGAGTGTGAAATTGGTCTAAATTGAACAGGTGACGAAGATTGAATGCATTTTTAGAAGATTATTGATAGGTAGCCAATCTAATGATCTCTGTTTGATTAAAGGATTTATTACACAACCTGTCACTCAAAGGTGTCTTATCAATATTTACTTACGCCTCTCGAATAATCTAAATTGCACTTTTGTTGTGTTTAGAGTAATCTATCTCTCTTTTTCTTTTGTCATTACTAACCTTAATTTGAACTAGACTTAGAATTCAACAGTAACTGTCAGTGGAGAAATCGCAATTTTTCGTCACATTTTTTTTTCTGTGAAAATATCGCAGAAATTTACAAAAGTCGCAATTAATTCAATTGCCACGGTGATGACAAAATACAAAAATCACTACTATCTATACGGTGGACAGTCATGTAGTAATTTGACAAGACATAATGTACTTTACTGACGATGATGGTGATGATAATGATAATAATACTATTACTAGTAATAGTGAGGATGATGATGGTGATAATAATATTCAGTAATAATGATAATAATGATGATAATAGTAATAATAACAATACTATAGTACTAACATTAAAAATATAAAAAAAATACCGTAAATTTCTGCAAGACTTTCAACCATAACTTATCATGGTTTACTGTAAGACGCTTAATTTATTGGGGGGGGGGGACTTAAGGATATTTCACCCCAAATTTAGACTTATCTTAGAAATTAAATAATAATAACCTTTACTGTTTTTACGATGTCTTTGTAAATATACAGCGCTTTTGAACACATTACGGGCCAATAGGTTCAGAAAATGTTAGATGCGCTTGAGGGAATGGTATGACCATTATTCTGAACTCGGGTTTGATATAAACTCTGGTCTAAATTAGTGAGTTAAGTAACTATGGATAGCCAATAGGTTCACTCTCCTATTACAAAGCTTTCGACCATTTAAAGGTTTTTTTAAGGGAATTTGAGACACAAAGATGAGGAAAAATAACCAAAATAATAAAAAGAACCAACTATGCAACAAAAACCTTCGTCAATGCAAGTGAAATAATTTCTTACATGCCGCAAGCCCGCATCAACATTCTTTCATTTGATACATGTGTAATATCAATGCGATACTGCACCCAACACATAGGCCTACATGGTCTCATTTCCCTAGTTGAAAATAATTTTGTGAGCTGCAATGTATATGATAAACGGAAGACTTGATGATGATGATCATAGTTCAGTACATCTTTTTTTTATATGTGCATGTTCCAGGATTACAAGAAAGTGCCGTTGGATAAACGTACGCGCTGCACGCGGTGCCAGCTGCTGCCAATTATTGACACAAACGTTATTATGACGCTTACGCAGATGCCATGTTATGAATGTCCGAATTTTGACGATTCTCAGTTCGCGTACCTGCTTCGGCTGCTGTTCGATGATCCTGGCAGGTTGGCTCCGCCTCCTTCTGCTGTGACGTAAGCATATGTTTAGGCCAACACTGATGTCGCCAAAAGCAGCGCAGCGTATGTGTACCAGTCCATTTTCGAAGACAATTTGAAATGTTCTAACTAGTACAATGAAGTACTGGCTCCTCTATTCTTTAATATCTTCGTTCACACTGTAAAAATGTATTAATCGTTTCTTCAATATCAATAAAAACATATGGTGAACGTTTATCGACTCATGTAGCTGTGCTTTATGAGGCAAACTTCCAAATTTCCTTTAAACAATAATATTGAACCAGTTGACAAATTCAAAATGGCTCTTGAAATTTACTTCAGTATGTATCGATTCAATAAAGTGAACTCTTTATTGCTTATTTTCTGGAGCGCACAGAGACACATTCACATTTTGTGGTATAAAAACTGACTATTATTATCATTGTTTTCATTATTATCATCATTTTGCATGTGTGCATGTGCTACACAACTGGCTGATGATTAACAGCTGCATGGAATTACGTCAGTGATTTTCGTAAGCAACATGGCGGCGAGTACAGCACGCAAAAAAAATACTGAACTGAAAATAACTACAAAACCGTCTAACAGCACTCTCTTTAATCCAGGGAATGTATACCTTTAACCATTTAATATTGTCAGTTTGGTAACCAAGTTTTTTTTTCTTTTCTCCTTCACTTACATCACAGAAGCACCGCCATGTCCCATGACTTCTATGGCATCGTCATGCTTTGAGTTCGATATATCGGGAATAGTTCGATCAAGAATCGCTTCAGCAGAAATCTGGTTGTACTGGAACGGTCAGAGTTCATCCACCTCTCCCACAAATCATACCTTGATAATCTCACAATTATCAGGACATGGATTGAGGACTAGTAGACCAATCTTAAATCACCAGGTTCCAGCCTCACAACCTGCGGGATGGATCACAGTCGACATCAAACACACTGTACGTAGATGGCGCTCTCATTCCCGCCTTGATCAGGTGGTGAAGATCACGTGTCCAACGTGTGACTCTAACGACATTTTACCTTTCGCGGCCGAAGAAAGCTACCGGCCATTCATCGTCGTTCGCGTCGCAGAGGAAACGACGTCGCGACGGCGACGGAACGTCAATTGCGACGCCAACACCACCGAATGTTGCCGTCAAATATTCCGCGTTGAATTCCAAGACCTAGGATGGGACTGGGTGATTTCTCCGCGTGGTTTCAACGCCAATTACTGTCGGGGATCGTGCGCAAGCTTTAACAGCCCGTCACTGACGCACACGAGCATCATGCACACGGCGAGATCGAAAAAACCTGAATACAACATTCCAAGACCTTGTTGTGCGCCCAGAAGCTCGGGGACGCTTTCCATGATCTATATGAACGAAGATGGCCAATTCTACACCGTGGACATGCCAGAAATGAAGATCCTTAGCTGTGGCTGTTCGTGAGGGCGCTATCCATTTCCGTCGACAGTGCTGTGTTCCTTTAAGTGTAAGGTCCTAAAATGCAAATGCGGTGCTTATACTGTATGAGAAAGTTTGGCATTGAATACATGACTGCACCGATAGCTTCCGAGCGAGCAGAGAGATACCCTTCTTCTCTACTCTGAGCAGGGATTGTTCGAGCCTCGGTACAAATCCCGCTGGTCGTGTAACTTCACTGCATATGGAACTTGAATCTAATTGCTTATTCAGTTTGGTACGAGTTCTGTTGATATTCATGTAAAGCATGTAAAACATTTGGTTGCGATTTCTAATATGTACTTTTGTCCAAGTTCGTATTAAAAGTCATTTCTTAAGAAATGGAAACGTTTTGAATTATAGGCACGTTAAGGTGAGCTCAGTTTCCTATCTGTATCCAATAGTACGAATAGGAACGTTCTATTGTTACGGATGCCGCGAGGGACTACCTGCTTTAAGCATAGTAGATTATGTCGAGGGAATATGTGTATCAAATTTACACAATCGAATTTGAATGCTAATGTTTAAAGCCATTTTATGTTGCATTTTTCTCAGTGGTTGCCATATTCCTTGATTAACTTGGGTGAATTTATTGGTGCAGTAAAATGTATGGAAAATCTCCTACCCTCCTTGAAACTTGTAAGGCAAGCAACTATCTTAGTTGTACCACTAAAGGCCTGTACCAAGATAAAGCAGCAATGTTGTTGGCTTATTATTACCAAAGGCCAGCATTTAAACAGGAATGTAATCACTGCGGAGCTATGTGTGCTATAGGGAGAGAGTGTTATGAAGATATTAATTTCAGTCTTTCATGAAAAGGAGCAAATAATTATTTAAGTGCTCTGGGAATTTATTTCAAACCAATTCTTTCCAGAATACTCAACATTTCTTAGATAACTAATTTTCTTGAGGGTACCATCAGTTCCTATTAACAGGGAAATCTAAAATGACCCCTTGAAGTTCCTCAATATCATCAGACCTTGCCATATATCCTTTGGTAATGATAATCTTTTATCTCTTGTACCTTTCAGAGTTACCATGGTTACATATAATTGTATACTTTCCATTCCAGTGGGTTTTTAAGGAAAAATAAAGCGAGTAGTCATTTCCGTGTGGGTGCTCCTAATGGCAATTTATCTTTCCAGCTTTTCCTTTACCTGATCACCTTATTATTACACAATGAATGTTCCTATCGTTATATTTTTCATGGGATTATGTTCCTTACCCATAATGACTAAATAACGAGGTACTTTCCCCGAAACAAAAATAAAATATGCTACTGAATTGGAGGAATTGAACGATTAATTTTGTGACGTAAGGTGGTGAGGTCACAGACTTGGATACCTGGAGAGTGTAATTCATTGTAAGAATCACAGTCTCGTAATGTCTTAGATGTGGTATGTTATAGTGTGATGTGTTTCGGTGATGGGGCAGAGTTAAGAGAAAGGTGTCGCACAGTGTAGAAACAGTGGGGCACAGTTGCATGCAGTCTGAACATACCAGAAAGCACAGTTGGAAATTATGTGAAAACGATTGGTAATTGATCATGATAGTTCATCTGTTGGTTGAAAATAGCGAAAAGTTGAACTTTAAGTTTTCCTTACGATTGAAAAACAATGTGAACGCGCTTGCAAAACGATATGAATACGATTGCAGAACAATGCGACACTACAGGAAAACAATGTGAACAAATATGGACAACGGTGTGGACACGATTTGAAAAAGAAAATGTGAACAGAGTGAATATTGAGTGTTCATACTGATTGTAAAGATATATCCGGAATAATACGGACTGTGACTATGTGACTATTCTGCCACGATATGGAAATCTTTCAAAATTATATTATCTATGCAAGTATAATTGTCGCATTGATTAATGATTTTATGAACACGGCTTCTGCTGTATAAACACAATGAATGTGTTGAAAAATGTACTTATTCATAATTATTGTCGATATAATCACATTATATGTGACTCTGTGTAAAGAGAAACAATTATTGTTTCGTGTTTCATTTTTCAAACGTACCTTACACACTGCGATAATTATTGATACTTATTTAAATGATTATTGTACCCCTCTTCATGTCGACTTAACCATGTCCCTTGTAAGCGCGGTGCTAGTGGTACTGGCATTAGCGTAGGGGGGGGGGCTGAGTGCCATCATGGACCTATCATCCATGGTGCCATGGACTCATCCCCCCTCCAAAAAATAAATCACAACTAAGAAAAAAAAAGAGAAAAGGGAAATATTGTGAATATTGGGTCAAAGTCTATCACAAAATCGGATTTTTGTAATGAAAAAAAAAATGTCAAAATGTTTGCCGTTCACTTTGCTCAATCAAAACATTTTACAAAATTTTCTTCATACAATATATCTGACCCCCTCAAAAAATTGGCTCATTGCGCCACTGGTTGCGGAGATGCTAAAATATAGAGATATGACTGAAATTTTTTGGTGAAAATCCTTTTCTCTTCTATTAGTTTGCTTGTTATCAAATCAGAGCCCCCTGTTTAAAATTGATCACAGGCCCCTATATACTTAATCCCCGCCTGATACAAAGAATATACGTGTATGCAATGCAAGTCGACTATAATTAGTGAAATGGTTCTTTCGTGTTTAGTCCTACATACAGTGGTGTTGGCATTAAATAGCAAGTGTAGTGATTATTTTGTTTTTTTATATTCATAGATGCTTATGTGTAAGCAATTGTTATCAAGCCTTTTTACGAATTCAGTATTTATTAGCTTTTAAAGCTTCGTATTTATTCACATTTTAACTAAGTCGCTCATATGTGAATCAAATGAACTGTATTTTTTATTTTGGTTTCATGCCACAGTGCTTGTGTATGTTAGACGTGCCAATTTGATTGGTGTAATGTGTGTTTGCTTTCAAAGTTTATTTTTATTCTCGTAATTTTATTAAGGTCCCGAAGCATGGTACAATCTTTTCAAGTAGGCGTGACACGAAAAGTCACAACATGGCATATCAAAATACATAGACTTATTATAAACTGGAGTTAAACACACACATTTATCTTTAAATATTGCTATGTTTCTTTAAACCTTGGAGTTCGAGGAAATAAGATCATGGCATTTTTTGATGACCACCCTTTCACCGTACACAGAAAAACTCTGTTTAAAATGCTCATATATAACAGTAGTTATCTCACAGTTTAAACAAGTGTTTAAAAGTTAAAACAACCATTCTCGATATATTGAAGATCAAACAGAAATTAAACTATTGTTTAAGATTTAAATAACAACTTAATTGTTGTATATAGGAATTGTTAAACAGTATTTTTATTGTGTGAAAGCCATGCAGAAGCTTAATAGAGACGCAGGGATATTATTCATCGTGACCTAAAATTTGCCTCTCAAAGCAGAAATGGCCGAGGCGATTCGAAACCATATGGTCCTTGAAAGAGAGCGAGAAATGTTTAAAAACATGTTTATTTCCTTTATCAACTTCCCTAGGCCTATATATAACGTTTTTATGCATAACGTAACAAATGTGATTAATATGTGATAGTTTCGAATCCTAAATATAGATCGATAAGTTTTTATTTTGGTTCAGTAATTTCGGTATATGTAATAACATGGATTATTGATGGGGGGGGGGGAGGTGTCGAGGTGCATGATAATCAAACATCTAGAGATGGATCATTTTCAAGATCTCTGATTCTGTGTCAATTATTATTATTTATGGTGAAAATTTACGATTAAAACGTCTGATTAAAGAAAGTCGGTCACCTACGGAAATGAAAAATTGTGTATTTTTCTTTATTCTTGTTGTTGGAATAAGTACATGTGTTAAGCAAGGTAAAGTATTATAACATAGCAGGATGTAATTTTCATAACATGGTTTAGTACTTTCTGGTATACAATCACTTAATTTGTAATAAAGACATCAACATTCTTCTATTTAGGAAAAAAAAGGTTCCGAGAGAACGCATGAACTAACTTGACGTTCGTTCGATTCGTGTAAGAAAAAAAAAGAGAAATGAGTCAACGACTTATTGACACATAATCTATTTCCTTTGAAAACTGTATTTCAATGCTTTCTTTCTAATCCACCTACTAGATTTCTTTCTTTAGCCTTAGTTGGTTGGCTGATAATAATTTTGGCAAGTCTGTCAATTTTGATTATTTTTTTCTTATACAAAACAACCAGAAAGAGTTTTCGTTGTGATGTTCTCTTATCAACATTCGCCTACACACACACGCACACAACATCATGTGTGTTGATTTTTGTGTCTTCTAGCTTTTTTTTTTTTCTTTCTTTCTTTCTTTCTTTCTTTCCCATCGTCTTCCTTACTTGCCACCGATTAGGGGCATCTGGCCCCTGTAAATACGCCACTACGCAGGGGCTGTGCCCCCCCCCCGATCTCTGCATTCATGTCAGTGTGACTTTGATGTTCAATGGAAGCTGGTATCATAAAGTATACGCGGTTTGTTTTGAAATGTATCGAGGCCTATACATCATTACCATGGCAACGGAAATGATCTAGCCGCAGAATGTACTGTTATTGTGCCGAGTTCAGGGTTGGTGATAGGTGAAGATAATACAGATACGAGTGTATGAGATCATAAACCGTATCAAACCTCGCATCCCTGCAGTAAATAACACGGTGTCACACAGTGTCACACAGAATGTGATCACATAGTGGACTATGTGAAAATATTATTCACACTGTTAAAATGATCAAATTTAGCAGTGTAAAAGGAATTTCACACGGTGGCTACCTCTACGGTGGATGTTCACAATGTGTTGGCATAGTGGACTGTATGTTCCACACTGTAGCTCACACTGTGGCACGTATTGTGGAACACCGTGTTTTTCCGTATAGGGATGGCCGTATGCAATGGATGGGAGGGGTTAGAGAGATTTCTAGAAAATCCGTTTTTAATTGCAAATTTATGTAAAAATGTACGAAATCTACGAAGAGATTCGCGGGGTACTGAAAGTCTTCTTTGGAGAATGTCATGGAGAAACATTTATAGAACATACGTTTTTATTGCAAATTATGGAAAATGTGCACCAACTCGTTATGATCGTAAAACACCCCTAAGCCCCCCCCCCCCCCACTTTCATTGACGAGTTCGGTCGCTTCCCCCTCACTTTATGGTTGCCGCGAACCGACTAAACGAATACACGTATTCAAGTATATATAGCTTATATATGTTCGTAGGTGTTTTAGAGAGGTAAAGTTACACGATTTATTCAATTTTTTCATACCACGTGCATTATATCGCATCGCCCTATTCCCAGTCGTTACGAAAAATCTATATAAAAATGCCTCACATGCACCTGACAGTCAATATCGAGGAGGGGATTTATCGATTTAGGCCTTTTTATTTCTTTAAAACGGTTTCTAGTTTCGAACATTTGACGTAATTATTTTCCCGAACCGCCCCCATACAAAACACACACACACACAAACAAACGCGGAGAGCCATGCTATCACAAGGTCTTTAGATGGTAATGTATATAAATAAATAAACAAATAAACACACACACACACACACACCCACGCACACACCCACACACACACACACACACATACATATATATTTATATATATATATATATATATATATATATATATATATATATATACATATATATACATATATAGCAACAATTAAGTTATCATATTATATAGCAACAAATAGTTCTGCAATTCACGAATCTTCCCTGAAGAAGGTAGATGTCTACCAAAAATTTGGAGAGTGAATAAAAGAACTTAATTGTTGGCATTGCAAAAACTGCATTACTCGTGAATTTGTTTCGCATTTCTGATATACTCCACTCTACTTGTCCTAAATTGTCACTCCCGGACCAATCAACTTGATACTTACTGTCCCAGTATAGTCTTCAAGCACAGACCTTGCTTTTAACAATTCGTATAGTGCATAATGCGGAGTCTGAACCGAGTCTGAAGTAGTGAGACTAGATTCACTCTGTATTGTGGCTGGCTCCTATTTCACACATGCTAACGGTGTGTGATCTAGTCTTTGCTCTAGAAATATAAGGGTATGAATAAGCGTCCAATTTGAGTCTGTGTTTGAAGACTGCGTCGAGTCCCAGTGTAGAAAGATCGAGGGTGCTAACTTCCGGGGGTGTGCTCCGGAAGTGATACTCCTCCACAATTATGAGCTGACTGCCCTGGGCCTCCAGTGAACATATTCCTATTAAACTCTTAGTTACCTTTTAAATTGATGTGCAAAATACGCGTTAAAATGGCTGACCCAAATGTCCAAGCGTCCTACATTTGTGGTTTGTCGACTTGATTTTTTATTGACCCGGATTGACCCGGAGCCGGAAGTAGTTCTTGGGGAAAGAAAACGAGAGAAGCAACCTTTGCTTCACATTAAAGGTCAAGTCCACCTCAGAAAAATGTTGATTTGAATCAATAGAGAAAAATCAGACAAGCACAATGCTGAAGATTTCATCAAAATCGGATGTAAAATAAGAAAGTTATGACATTTCAAAGTTTCGCTAATTTTTAACAAAATAGTTATATGAACGAGCCAGTTACATCCAAATGAGAGAGTTGATGATGTCACTCACTCACTATTTCTTTTGTTTTTTATTGTTTGAATTATACAATATTTCAATTTTTACGAATTTGACGATTAGGACCTCCTTGCCTGAAGCACAAAATGTTAGAATAATGGAATTCCACGTGTTCAGGGAGGAATGAAACTTCATTTCACATGACAATGACGAGAAAATAAAAAATATTTCATATTTCAAACAATAAAAAACAAAAGAAATAGTGAATGAATGACATCATCGACTCTCTCATTTGGATGTAGCTGGCTCGTTCATATAACTGTTTTTGTGAAATAAAGCGAAACTTTGAAATGTCATAACTTTCTTATCATACATCCGATTTTGATGAAATTTTCAGTGTTATGCTTGTTGAATTTTTCTCTTTTTATTCAAATCAAGTTTTTGTTGGGGTGGACTTGGGTTTGAAGGGCCTATCTCTCCTCGGATTATTTCTTTAATTCTGATAGGCACGTTTTAATCTGCCCTTTCTCTCCTTTAGTCGATGATTGATTTCCGTCTTCACCGCTGTCGACCATCTACTCCGGATATGTTTACCAATAAATGTTGTTTACTGGCAATCAAGAACCGGAATAAAATCACAAACACAGCTGTGAAAAGTATATTTTAGGCTTTTTCTAGTATTGCTTGGGGGTTGGTTTTACAAAAAAAGAGCTTAACACTCTTTTAAACATATTTAAGAAAAGCAGAAGACAGTTGGTTCGGAAGAGTTGACCTTAAACACGGATCTTAAAGTGACTTCCATAGCTCCAAAATTCAACAACAACAACAACAACACTAACAACTACCACAACAAATGAATGTGATAATTAATGATTGTACAATTCATATTCAAAACGATTATATAAATTGTAAACAAATAAAAATCACAGAGTTCAAATCGAATTCAATAACTTTAACATAATCTTGAATTAAAACAGAATGAGAAAATGGCCAATAAGATAACAGGGAAATAGTATCTTGATACGATGATGATGCGATATTCGTATGGATTCTCAATCATCTTCTTTAACTCAAGATTATTTTTATGATAATGATCTGAAATTCACTTTGCGAATTTATACGATAATCGTATGATTTCCGCATGGATTCGCGATCATCGCGTCCGTCCACTTGTTTAGCGCAAATTTGTACAAACTTTCAAAATCGTTAGATAGTAACCCTTTATTACATCGTAGGGACAACGTAGGAAATCGTACGATAGCCGTAAGTAATGTAAACACAAAATTGTAAGCCGTAGCCTCCTACGATATGGCACCGAAAAAAAATCGCACGAAAGCATGGACCTCCTACCAGAATCTCCATGGTTAGAAAAAAAGGGACTCGAAAGCGCCACTAGTGAGGGGGGGGGGGGGGGGGGGAGTGGCCAAGAGGGCGAACATCCTGTTTTTAAAGCAATACCCCCCTCCCCAATATATATATATATATATATATATATATATATACATTCACAAATATATCATATTAGAAAAAAGAAGCAAGATAAATGAGGTTAAGAAAAAGAAGTCGAAGATAATGTTATTGAAAGAAAATGTGGGGTCGTCTATACCTATTCTGTCATTGATGAAAAAAAGACGACTTCCTCATCTTGTCCCCCCCCCCCCCAGCATAAGGGCATCGCAACTGGTTCACGTACGTGAGCATTGGGAATAGCACAATTCAGTTTATTTTCTGTAGCACCTGTTTGTGTATCATATTTTTTCCTCAATTGTATCACTATAATTTGTAAATTTTGTCAAAATTTTGATTTATTGACGCCCGTAGGTTATTGTTCATGTCAGGATTGGTATAAAACGTAATTGAATGACGTCACAGATTGTCAAGGAGTGCATGTGGAAGTCGAGAAATTTGAAAGAATGTATGCGCAAAGAGTGACAATGACAGGTGTAGAGGAAAAAGAAGGGAAGGGGGGGGGGTGGTGAATGGAAGATGTACAGGAAAACTGTGTTAAAGAAAAGATCAAGAGCAAATCAGAGAGAGAAAGAGACAGAGGAGGGAGGAGTAGAGAGGGATGGGGGGGGGTAGACACAATAAAGGGAGAGAGAGAGGGGGAAGGGCTATTTGAAGGTAGTTAATGGGAGAGAGAGGGGAGGGGTGGGAGCAGGTTGGATACTAAGCCAAGTATTCTTTCGAGGATTTCAGAAAGAAAAAAAAAACGGACAGATAGAGTGAGTGTGAGAGAGAGAAGGAGAGAGAGGGTGGAGAGAAGGGATAGAGGGAGTGTGTGTGTGTGTGTGTGAAAATGACGAGGGTGGGGGAGGCCGGAGACAGTTAGCCCGTTAACCTCGTTATCTTTCACTCAGTCACTTGTCAACGTGCAAGAATGTTTTTTTTTTAAATCATAATATTTGTTTAACCACCTGGTCTTTCTAGAATATGATTTACACCACGTCAGACCTATTTTTCTCCTCCCTTTTTGAATCGTCAGGAGAAAAACAACGACAGGACTTCAAATGATCAGACATCTCTCTGTTGAAACATGACTTAAACAGGTTCTATCAAGAAATAAAAATCAAATAAAAAATTTGATAGAATCAGAATGAATTAGAGAAAGAAGGCAGTATTTTTAATGACCAGAACGTGACCGGTAAAATTGATTGTTAGGTTTTGTAGAGGTATATCTGATATCTTTTGAGTTTCATAGAAGATAGGAAAATCAACATGGTTACTGTTAATCGATGATGAATCTACTTGTCACGTTTAAAACACATTGCTGACATTAAGTCATTCCTATCATCATAAACATCAGCATCATCAATGTCAGTATCGACATCGTATCATTCTCCATTCCTGGCTCTTTTTCCATTTTCTTCTTTTCCTTCCTAATTTTCTTCTTCTTATTCTTCTTCTCATAGTCGTCGTCATCATCATCATCACTACCACCATCGTCGTCGTTGTTATCATAATCATCATCATCCCCTCCTCATCATCCTTCTCCTCCTCCTCCTCATCATCATCACCATCATCATTATCATCCCCCTCCTCCACCTTCTCCTCATCATCATCATCGTCATCCCCCTCCTCCTCATCATCCTTCTCTTCTTCCTCATCACCATCATCATCATCATCCTCATCATCCCCCTCCTCCTCCTCATCATCCTTCTCCTCCTCCTCCTCCTCATCATCATCCTTCTTCTCCTCCTCATCATCACCATCATCATCATCGTCATCCCCCTCCTCCTCATCATCATCCTTCTTCTCCTCCTCCTCATCATCACCATCATCATCATCGTCATCCCCCTCCTCCTCATCATCATCCTTCTCCTCCTCATCATCACCATCATCATCATCGTCATCCCCCTCCTCCTCATCATCATCCTTCTCCTCCTCCTCCTCATCACCATCATCATCATCGTCATCCCCCTCCTCCTCATCATCATCCTTCTTCTTCTCCTCCTCATCATCACCATCATCATCATCGTCATCCCCCTCCTCCTCATCATCATCCTTCTTCTCCTCCTCCTCATCATCACCATCATCATCATCGTCATCCCCCTCCTCCTCATCATCATCCTTCTTCTCCTCCTCCTCATCATCATCACCATCATCATTGTCATCCCCCCCTCCTCATCATCCTTCTCCTCATCGTCATATCATCATTATCGCCGCTAAAAAAACAATTCCGAATAGTAAACAGACTCGAATAGTAGTGTGCATTGGCTCATGACTTTATTGCATTAAAGACCAAGTAAAAAGAATACAAGATTAATATTTCAAAAATATTCAAGACATTGGAATGATATCAATTATCAACAATCTTTACCTTAATTCACTAATCAATTACGTCTTCATATTACGATTGTTTATACATATGATTACGCATTGCAATATCACCTTTCATATCACATTTTGCACTGATTCCCTTTTCTCTTCAGAAAAACACAACAAACATTGACGGACTAAAAAATCATAGTTCCCCTCCAAATCGCAACCAACCAATGACCATTATCATATTCCACTGCCTATCTAAAATCTTTCCCAAGCATGATCAAGAAAACATTTCAAAAATCTTGTCGACCATGAATACAAAATGGATCGATATTTGCCCCCTAAAGTAATTGACAACCCCCCCCCAAAAAAAAAAAGAGAGAGAGAGAGAGAGGGAAATATATCAATAAAATAAACAAACTTATCAACACCAAAACTGTAGACATTTGCCCCTCGAGAATTTGACTATCCCCGACCATCAAAGTTTCAAAATCTCCACATGGGGGGGGGGGTTCTCTCACACCCCGCAAATCTCTAAAATGTACGGGCCTGCAAGCTCAAACTATTCACGAAGGAGGCCAAGAGCGTTATCGATCAAAGTAGAGCGGCTCCGTACACAATGCCCATCTTGGCCGAACCGGCAGCGATTCTTTTTTCCTCGTCAGTACTTGTGTACCTGACCCGAGAGGGCAGTATAACGTAGCCGTAACTTATTTCATGAATAAGTGTATGGGAATGACGATATAATAGAGTTTATTTAGTCAGACTACGCCTCATGAATATTCATTGCGACACGACGCGTTAAAATAGTGTAATTTCGGACCCATCTGTCAGCTCGATTGGTTGGGCTGAATCAGTAAGCCAATCCTGCAGTTATTCGTTGACGCATGTTCGAGTCTCGCCTAAAACGATTAAAATAAAATGAAATAAAAATAAAAAAATTGAGGCCAGACTCGGAAAAATACAATTCCAAGATTTGAAGTCTGATTCAAAGCCTACAAAAAAGCCCTCTCGAGTCGGGTGCACAAGCTGACCTAAAAAAAAAAATCGCGAATCGGCACACAATAGGATTGATGGTGATTGGACATGGTCGCGTTCTCTACTCGGCAGTGGAAACCGGCCATAAAATCAAATTTGAGATATTTTGAAAATCAGATAAATGATCAAATCAGATTTACAAAAAACATACTGTTTGTAATTATTGGTAACTGCCAAAAACAAAGCATAAAAAGTTCATTTTTGTATTACTTACTTTCTTTTCATTCAGTAAAATTCGGATTATACATTTATAGTCTCTTTTATAGAACCCTAAGCACAGGTTCATGATATATATATATATATAGCTTATGTAAAAAGTCTTTATGATTTTACATGACTGAATCTTATGAATAGATCATATCATCAATAATCCATTAGGAAAAACCCACAGTGATACAGAGACAGCGGTTCAATTTAAGCACTTTTCATAAAAATTGATTTTGAAAATGACACTTGACGATTTCTTTTACTTAAATTTGACAAGATGTATTAAAATCGTTACACGAAAACAGTTATTTGTGCATATAATTGATAGAGAGTTTTCGCATCCAGTACGCAGACGCTTTCAACGTTCAGAATTGATAATGCCCATCAAATCACAATGAACGGCTTATTGGCGATTGTCGAAAATTGGTGAACCGAGACAGCAGATCGTCCTAAGAATCGGAACAGACGAAAAATTGAAAATATGTCGTTGTCCGGAGTCCAGGACGACACTGCTGTTTTGATTTCCTGATTTTCGACAAAGGCCTCTTTGTAATTAAGGGATTTCGACAATAGATTTCCAGCGTTCTAGAAAGCGTCAGGATAGTGGTTGTGAAAACTCCTGATTAAACAAACGTACATACAAATATTTGGCTTTATTTAGAGACTGTGCCGAGTCTTTCCTGTAACAAACTTTATAGGAAAATGAAAATTTAACATTAAACTGTTACTACTATTATTGTACTACTACATGTACTAGTTGTACTTTTACTACTACTACTTCTACTACTGCTTCTACTACTACTTCTACTACTACTTCTACTACTACTGCTACTACTACTACTATTAATACTACTGCTACTGCTACTACTACTACTACTATTACCACTATTGATACTACTACTACTTCTATTATTTATCTTTTTTTATTTCCTTCTTATTATTTCCGCTTCTGAAATTACTTATATTACACATGGTGATCATGATATGAAATCAATAGTAATAATAATAATAATAATAATAATAATAATAATAGTTATAATAATAATAATAATAACAAAAATAATGATGATAATAATAATAGCAACAACAACAACAATAATAACAAAATAATAATAATAATTATGGCAAATATGGGTAATTATAACAATTCTAACAATCACATTTAAGTATAGCAAGACAACAACATTAGTCATTTTAATGATTTCATAGATGAATGTTTAAACAAAACTTGCATGCCAAATATTGGAATCATATACAGATATCATTGATTATAAAGTTACAATACATTCGCTTAATCATTGATGGAAAGATGTTTATTTACGAGTACAATATATAATTGAAAGCGAACTTACTGATAATTTCAGTTTGCACTTCTATAGCG
Organism: Lytechinus variegatus; assembly: GCF_018143015.1. NCBI lineage: Eukaryota > Metazoa > Echinodermata > Echinoidea > Temnopleuroida > Toxopneustidae > Lytechinus > Lytechinus variegatus. Next base: position 3,800,756 of record NC_054750.1, read on the forward strand.
ATGCATTTGCCACGCAGTGCAATCACACACGAGAAAAAAGTTCTGATCATGTTCGCAGTATTAAGCAAAATTATAGAGATACATTCCCTCATCGAAAAAACCAACAGTAACTATTTAATGCCCAACTCTCTTCCAGCCATAAACGATTTCGTGAATATATGGCAGCCCTGCCATTTTATTGGGCAAGGGAGGGGGGGGGTGACTTGAATACACACCTCACGCTGTATTTAAAGACAATAGTTTAAAAAAATGACAAAGAAATAATTATCGCATTTCAAATTAAGTTGCTGTTCTGCATTAATTTAGTCCTTAAATGCCAAGTGTTCACGATAAACAAAATTGTAGATATTCGCACGATTTTACAGGACTAATCGATTCATTAGGCATGCACGTTCCGAATGATTAAAACATGATATTGTCTCCGATTAAGTTTGATTAAATTTTCAGTTTTACAAATTGTCAAATAAAGTCAAATAAAACTTTGAAAATCTACCACAGACTTTTGAAAATTAACGACAGACTTATGTGCGTTTTCCCCAACTATTTGACGCTTGTATCATATATCATAGCGTCATCAAGGTCATTTGATAATTTTCTTTTAAATTTGGTATTCGACGACACCACCCACTACGCGCGGCTAAGCGCACCCACACTCTCTAACCATCAAATTAGGTATCGTTCTCCGATAAAAAGTGCTATCGTCTCCGGAATTTATGAGCATCTGAACGTCGCCGAGACGTTTTGGTGTACAGCAAGGCATGAGACGCATGCGTATGCTACTATTTGATTCCCTCATCGTGTGCGCGTAAAAGATGCTGGAATGATTAAAGATGGGGCTAGTACCTGAATCGCAGGACCCCCGACAGTAGTTCAGTCGGATATTAGCCGGAGCGATGAGCCAATTCCAATTCAAATCATCTCTGGAAACGGAGAAGGGTTGCAAACAACAGGCTGTCGGATTATTCGACTGGCACTCGATGCCGCGGCGCGTACGCCGACGGTGCGCGTCTTCGCGCGTCACCACGCTAACCTCTAACACAGCGCCGGCAGCGAGATCGACGGTCGGTTGGGCGGGGTCTGGAATGACTTCCATTACCACCGACGACTCCCTAGCTGACCACCGACTCGATGACAAATCGATGCTTATCCAACCCCCTGGCGATGGCGTACTCTCCATGCGATGGACGCCGACGACATTCGTGCCGAAATATTTTCGATATAACCGTTGGATGACGAACAGTGACCCGGTGGTGGCGCTCGACGAGTTTGTGATACCGAGCCAGAGTTTTCCCCTGACAGAGTTGGCCCGTTGAACGTCAGCTGGTATGACGAAACTGAGTTTGACCTTATGCTCGTTGCCATAGCCACCTATCTCACCTGCATGATGTAAACAAAGAGAGAGAGAGAGAGAGAGAGAGAGAGAGAGCGAAAAAAAAGGAATAGTGAGATTTTTTTTTTGCCTGCAGCTGAAATTCGATCCATGATTATGTAAAAAGAAAAGCTAGTTCCTACAAGCTAACGTAGTTATCGAAAAAGGACGATATAAAACACCCAGGACTTAAGTATTTACTACAATCATAAAGACTGAATCGTAGAAAGCATAGCTATGACGCAATAAAAAAAAACTAAGAGATGACGTACGTTTCTATGAGCGTCGTCGACATGCTTATCACTCCCTTCAATTATTTATGTCATGAGGCATTTACTATTTATAAGCAGACATAAGTTGTTTCTCTTTTTGACGAAATACTATTTTGTTTTTGCTTATATTCCTTGAATTGTATATTTGTTTTGTATTATTTTGTACTTCTTGTTTTGAACAAAATATTGGTGAATGCCAGAAACGTTCTGATAAATTCACCTCATGATAAATCGGCTAACTCTCTTTTGCTTCGAGTGGAAGTTACTTTCTAGATGACGAAATATGGCATTACTTGCTTTCCATACTTCAGATTGACAAAATAAATGCCGCCTCTTTAAGATCAAGCCTATAGCTTCGTAAGATACACGAGTGGACAATCAAGTACGAAATAAAGAGTTTAGGTTTATTTCCTTATCAATGACAATCATGATTTGGCATTAAATCTGGATGATTTCAAGTAAGGTGTCGAAATCTGTGTTGGTGTTGTGACAACACTAACGCCAGCCACCACACCGTACTTGAAATGAGGCTGGTGTTGGGATTGACCACTGAAAATATGGCGTATATCCGGCAGTTCGTGTTGAATACTGGTGTTGAATGTTGTCTGCTGAACCGAGCATTACAGGTGGTGCTGACAATCTACTAGTAATATCTCCATTCTCCAACACCAACCACCAGGGTTTGGGAAAATCGTGATTTCAACAAGTTCGGTGTTGGTGTTAGGGATTTGAACCACAGGAACAGGATGAAACATTCCCGTAAATTTAGCTATTATAGTTAAAATGAGTACAAATCATCATAGCTTTATACATTTCAATGAACAATAATATTTATTCATTTTGGAATCTTGGAGGGATTTAAGCCTTTGCATTCTGTATGGTGATATTTTACTGCAATTTCTCATTGATTTTCAATCGTCTTCGAGACTTCTCGCGTGCGTCAAGTTAAGATGCAGCGCTGCGCAGATACGTGACGTCATGGGCTTTCGATAACACGATCTGTATCGTTCTTCTGAACCCAGCTCAGAATTGTGCTGGAGCTTGGTTCAGAAGTCTTTTCACGCTCTCAACACGAACACCGAACACCATACTTGGAATCGACCGCTCTGCGCATGCTGTCATGTGAACGCTCGATATCTCGCGCTTTAGTCACACCAAACCGATCGATGGTATGTCATTAGAAATAACGTAATTGCTTTGGTTGATCTGGAATTTGTTTTGCCGACATGACTGTCACATGACGGGGTATCTCGCTGAGTGACGAAATGCTTGAAACCAAACGAATTTGGGAATTCGCCAGGGTGCGAGAAATGTTTCCAAACAGGATGCCAGAAAGCTCTATATTGTTGCAGTATTTTCAAACACACACACAAAAAAACATTTGCGAACTTGTTTTAACGACTGACAGACCTATATATTTTAAAGGAACAATGAGACATATCGAACAAGATTACAATAGCGAATAAGTTCCCAGATGTGTCCCATGATCAATGTATCCATATAAGAGGACTCACGAATGTCATGTCAACATTAGCGAGTTTTTGCACAGCCACGCAGAACGAGTTCTAGAACACAGTAAATATATTGTAATGCCCGTCAATTGACAATGAACGGCTGGGAGGTATTTGTCGGATATTGGTGAAACGGAATAACAAATTGCAAATGTCGTTTGAGTCCAAGACGAAACTACTTTTTTGCTGTCACCAATGGTCGACAAAGACTTCATGGTTGCTCATTGTCATAAAGGTTGTGTGACAATACATTTCTATGTTCTTAAAAGCGTTCTGCGTGGAGGTGGGGTGGTGCAAAATCTACGCTGTGGCAATCGTGCCTATCCCTGAGAAGTCCAATGTGACATTGGAAGAAAAAGTACAATTACCTTAACTCCTAAAATTCGAAATCATCTTCGAATAGTTCTAACGTTTGATATATCATCTCACACAATCGTAATATTATGCTCTTTGATATAGTTGCTACAGTAATACGTATTTTTCTATTCTGCATCTATCAACCAGTTAAATGTGTGTTACGAAAGACAATGGGTGATTTCAAGTCCAGTGTTGGCCTTTGTGTTGGTGTTGAATTTTGGATTGCTTCCCCTAGCTCCAAAACCTATTTAGAGTTTGTAAAACTGATCCAGATCACATTATTGACATCTCAACAACTAGTGAGCGACTTTTCGGGACCATCTTCTTTGTTTGTATGTTTGATGTTATAGTCGTGTAAAAATTGACCCAGCACCAACACCAAAGGATCAACACTGAACTTGAAATCACCCAATAGCGAAGTTTCGCAATTACAACCGGGATGGATTCTACAACATAATAAATCTATTGAAAATGCCCGTCAAATCATAATAAACAACTGGCAGTTCTTTGTCGAAAATTGGTGAAACAGAACTGCAGTTTCGTCGTAACTTTCGGAGCTGACGATAAATTGCAAAATATGTCATTTGCCCAGAGTCACGTCGGACGAAACTATTGCTCTGATTTACCAACTCTCGACAAAGATGGCTTTGCTAGGAAGGACACTTGATAATAGATTTTCTATGTTCCCGAAAGTGTCGTGCGCCGTGGAAGCGGAAATCTATTTAGTAGTTTTCACACCGTGACGTAGAACGCTTCCAAGTACATTTAGAAATATATCGTCAAATGCCCTTCTTGACAAAGAGCAATCAAGGACTCTCTTTGTCTAAAAATTTGTGAATCAAATCAGCAGTTTCGTAATGGACTCTGAAAAAACCCCAGCATATTTGCAATTTTTCGTCAGTTCCGAAACTCAAGACGGAATTGCTGTTCCGGTTGATCATTTTTTTGACAAAGACCCGCAAGTGTTTACAATAATTTAATGAGTTTAAATAAAATTACTTTTACTGTGTTCTCGTCGTGCGCCGCAGTTACCAAAATTCACTTTAAAAAATATCTTTATGATTCCATGACACTATCTCTTACATTTGCCCTATTTTAACAACTTAAAATCAATCATGTCTATATCTTACCTGCAACGCCTACTATTAGTTGCTTGTTGGTTTTCTCGACGTCATGCTCGTAATCTTCGTCATCGTCTATTTCGTACTTTTCTGATTCGCTAAAAATTTTCTCAATAAACTTCGGGTCAACGTTCGGAGTATCACCTTTGACGAGCGGCGGAGACTGGAGGTGCAAGGCATCCAGGATGTGCTTCTTGAGAGCTTGAATGCGGTATTCCTTCTCAGCCGCAGACATCTTCGTCGACAACGACCCCTGATCATCGACATCGGTTTTTATTGTATTCCGCGTACGACAGTTCGGGCAGGGGAACGATGTGTCTAGATGTTGCGGTGGATGAGATGACGTCGAAAATGAGGATGATGTCAGGGGATCGAACGACGAAGGCTGATGATCCCCATGCAACTCGTTTGAATGAGACGATGACGTCTTAGTTAAATGTAGATTATTCGAACCCGACGACGATATCGGTGGTGAGGTAATGACCTCGGTGGAAGGGGGTATTCTGCGACGAGGCGAATCATGAAGGCCGTTGCCTCCGAATATTCGGAGCTTTGGCCAGCTGGCTGGGAGGCGGGCTGGAGAAGCCGAAAGATGGATGCAGTTGCATAGCAACACAAAACAGAAGATGGATAACTGGAAGGGATGCGATCCGCTAACAGTGTACATAGTCAATATGTTTAGATACCTCAAGGAAAATCAACTCGCTTCTACCAACGTTATAATCGTTCTTCAGGCGGACTTCAAATCTTTCGTTGTAGTTTCCCCAAATATATATCACTACGAAGGTGTTGTTATCATGGCTATTGAATTCTCTCGATTGAACGCTCGTAGTAGTGCGTTAACGAGGGCTAAAATATAACTTTGAAATTCGAAACGCAAGATCTTCGAACTTCTAAATTGCTACCATACCGGGAAGGCGTACTGGTGGTGATTAAGGAGATGCAGTAGGTTAAGACAAGGTGTGAAGAAACAATGGAACCCCTCGGTATCCATGTCTCTCGCTTACGACTCGCTAAGGCAAAGTGATACAATTACAGGAGCGCATTCCGCTTTAGATTCCCCCAATGTTTTTCACCTTGATCGGGTTTTACGTCGCCGCCCACCCTATTTCACTCCTATTTAAACTCGTTGTTTTGATGACAATTGGGAGGGATGAAAGACAAGCGAGTCGTTTAGCATTGACAAAGACCGAGCGGAATCGGGGGAGAAAGAAGTTAGAGATGGAGAGACGGGAAGAGAGCGGGGATGGATGTTACGAATGAGTACACGTGAAGGAGGGTGAGGATTGATATTCATGACTTTTGTGAAATTTTTCCATGCTGCTACATACCATCACGTTAGGTGAAGGTTCTCCCACGAGAGAAATGTGACAGCCGTAGTACATTACAGTTCACCTTAACCCCACAGAGATGACAAGCGAAACAGATTACACCTTCCTATTGTTACTCGAAGACAGGAAAATAATACAAAAGGGGAGAGTGAGCGATGAACGGAGAGAATACAGAAATAGTTGGGAGCGTGCGTGTCGGAGGGTTTTTTGTTTGGAGCGTGAATGTTTTGTATACGTGTGTGCGAGAGAGAGGGAAGGGGAGAAGGAGTGAGTGAGCGATGCACACACACATATAAATATATCTATATATGTGTGCGTATATAGATGCAAAGGCTGGGAGAGAGAGAGGGGGGGGGGGGGTGAGAGAATTAGATCCTGAAACAATATTCAAGGATGAGGAAGAGACAGAGCCACCACAGGAAAGTGGGGCGCCCTTCCGTCAAAAAGTTTAAATTCGAAACGAAATATTTCCGTACATGGTAATTCATCAGGCCCATGTTTATAAATCATAAAAAAAGGAATGTGAGTTGAACAAAAATACACATTGTTAAAAACATGCGAAAGCAAAATGAAAAAAAAAATAGTTAAAGCCGGATATAATTTGTTTAAAACTCTTCACACCAAAAGAAGGCGCAAAAAAGAACAACCAGACTAGTCCATAAATGGACATAAACATTAACCCACCTCTCTCCGAACCTCGCCATATATAACTAAAACCCTCATCATGCTCATGATGAGGAAAGTTAGAAATTGAGGTTAATCACATTTGCAATGTCAGTTTGGTTTGAATTTAGTCTAACCACAAACTAAGGGGGGTAAAATAAACTTTATAGCGAACAAATGAATGTATAATGACAGAAAAGTGGGTATGGTCTACACTGCTTGCTGTGTGCCAGAAAGGCGTTAACACCGTGGAAAACATTTTCGTTAATGCCCTTCTGGTCCCGCCGGGTAGATTTCCATGCAACATTTTCACCCTTGTGGTTGGCAGGAATAAATTGGACTTGGGATTTTTCTGATCAAAACAACGTTTTAGCGGTTTCAACCGCAAAAAGTTCAAGCTCGAACCACGTACGACGCAAGGTTCCGAAACATTGAATAAATAAGAGAAGTCCCATTCCTTTTCAAAACAATGGCAAAGAGAAAAAAAATAGATGTTTGGTTTTCTGGCCTGATTTGATTAATATTTCTCGTCCCGTCAGAAAATGTGTGGCTCTCATACCTTAGCAGGTGAAATATACATCGCACATGACCAGTTTGGCATGTGTTCAAAACATGTCAGTAACACTCCAGTATCGCGCACACGCACAACCACACTATCCACACACCCACACACCCACCCTCACAAACACCAACACTCGTTTGGTATCCTTTCTTTTGGGTTCAAACATTTTCTGATACAGGGGCCACCGAACAAGTTTGAAATGGTGCGTGTGCGTGTGTGCGTGAAGGTGGGTGTGTGTGTAAGGGGTGGGGTTGCTGAATATGCATAATATGATAATGATAATACGATCACGTTGTTGTACACACGTTTAACTGGAAAATATGGGACCCCAGCGAAATAGGCTAGCTCTTCTGCGAAAAAAAACCGAAAACAAGCATTTGCGTAAGACATGGAAGAAGAATTGCAACAAAAAATTATTTGTCAATACCTGTCCAAAGCTGCACCACAAAAAATGAATGATGGCAATTGCAGAGCCAGCATTGGGAATGTTGGTAGAATGACATTGACACACCCTTTCACTCCTAGCCCACAAGGTTTACATTCATTTGGTCCAATTGCCAACTTGCCTACTATAATTTGGTCTACCATCAGTTCGTCCAATATCCAAATGGTCTAGTTGCCATTTCGTCTAATATAACCAGTTGGTCCAATAGCCATATAGTCCATATACCATTTGGTCTAATTAGACTAAGAGGTAATTGTCCAAAATGAATGAAAATAAAACGGGTTAGACCAACTTGTTATGAGGCCAAATGGCCATAGACGAACTGGTGATTAGAGGAAGTAATGAATGGACCAAATCGAGATGTTGATGGATAAAATGGCATTAGACTAAATGAAGGTAGACCATTTGGTGAGTGACGAGTTGGCAGTGGACGAATTGGCAATTTAACGCCCAAAATGGAGGGAAGGGGAGGGTGAATTAAGGAAAAAAATACAAAAAGACAGATTTGATGCTGGTCTTCTTTTCTGGAATGACTCAATCAATGAATGAATGAATGAATCAATCAATCAATCAATCAATCAATCAGTCAGTCAATCAACTAATTGCTTTTGATTCAATCACTTATACACTAATGAAATTCTTTATTCAAACAGTGCTATACAACTTACCCCTTTATATCCCTCCCTCCCCTTTTCACTCTCTTTCATAGATCTTGGCTCGTCTCTCTCTCTCTCTCTCCTCCCCACCTTCCTTCACTCTCTTCCCATCTCCTAGGTCGGAAGAATTTTCTAACCACATAGTCCAAGATCAAGGTCACGTCAAATCTTGATCCAAAAACACCTTGTATTTCTTAGAATTTCACAATCAATCTTTTTTTCCGTGACGCACGCAACCCGCGATTTGTCAGAGTAAACTAACCCGCCAGGGCACCATGAGAGGCATTTATTATTCCAATGAAATGTACAAAATGAAATATATCATCACGTGATTGTTTATAAAACTGTCATTCCATTTAAACATTCGATGTATATGAAGCGACGTACGATATACATTTTTGGATGATCTTGAAGCGATTTGAAATAACTTAAAAAATAAATCAATGGAGGGGAATATTAATGTCATTCTAAATGTCTCTCTGCTCATTGCCGAGTCCTCAGTGAACCCCTCCGAACAAGTTTCCGGTCTGTTGAAGTCCATGGTTCAAGGTATGTGATTATCGTTACGGATTTCTCCCGATCTCCCTTATGTGACTTTAATCATGTTCAAACGTGGGTTCTTAGTCGGAGTAAGATTTTATTACGCAGAAATTAAAGTTCCAAAGATATTTTTTTATCTTCTCACGACCCAGTGTCCACACGAGCGATCAAGATAGAAACTCCGACTAGTTTGCCACGACCTTCGTATCACAGAGTAACTTCCAGAGTTGGTAGCGTCGTTTACGACATAAAACGCACAAGAGCTGACCGCTAGCCGTCAATACAAAATGAGTAATATTTATAAAGACGCCATATTGTGGATTAAATAATAATTAAAACCAAAAGAAATAATGATTAAAACCAAAAGGTATAATGAAGCTACGCGGATGGTGAATTGTATTTATCTATTATTCATTATTTTTCTGTTGAATTTTTGAAATTTAGCTAAGATTCAGCCTACACCTGCCTTACAACAACAACATCATACGAGCAATTCACGATGTTAGGACTACTTATTTTATATATTTCGTCCTCGATCCAGCAGCTTTATACAAGAGTCAATTCTGCATAATGTGAATGGGCTCAAAGTCACAGGTTTCTGACAAACTATATTTTAGACAAAAAGTTTGTGCAGATTCAGGGCCCTGAACGATTTATAAATTGGAGGTGCTGGTAAATTTGTTCAGAAAAACTTCACTTCAAGATGAAAGGGATTTAAATGAGAAGAATTTTTTGAAAAACACCCCCCCAAAAAAAAGAAATAAAGCTCTTGCTCCTAAAATCTCTGTCATTTGGGAGCAATAACCTTTTTTTATGCTTGTCAATCTGATTTCCCAGGGGATGATGCCTATGGTAAATTACATACGCAACACCCCCCTTGATAAATCTTGAGGGGTGCTTCAGCCTCCCCATCATACCCGCTTCCCAGTGCCATGCGCAGAATTGTATGACTGGACAAATTTGTTTCTTGCTTCATAAGGAATGGGGGATATGCGTGAATTATAATCATGTACATGGTCATGTGATCAACTACAAAAACGATAAAGGTGGGGATTGTCAAAAAGATTGTGAACAAAAGTATCGCGACGAATCGATCGTCTTTGAAAAGACATTCTGATTTTTTTTTCAAAAGCGATACCCCACAATCCTTTCGCCGATATAGCGCCATGGACCTAATAGGTCCATGAATGTAAGCTTTCCAAACAACGCATGTTTTGTCCTTTACTTACGATGCTTATTCTTGTTGAAGCTCACCATCTTTGTTAACAATATTTTTGTTGATGAAACCTTATAACCTAGGGCCTATCTGCTAAATATCATTATCAACTAGTAACAAGTCAAAGTCTGTGTTAGTGAAATACTCCTGGGTGTTTCCAAAAGGAGTTAAGTGTGACTTATTTAGGGGGCGTTGCAAGAAAATATTTGCAATCAAATGCATATCTTATGTTGCCAATATGAACCCGATAGATCAATTTTAATCGTAGCAAATCAAATTACACTCCTTGTTTCCAGATTAGCAATCAAACGCATATTCGCAATTACTTTCAGGATCGAGTTATGACTGATTTAGGGACAGAAAATATCGTGCATAAAGTCTCTTGCAACGCCCCGATTACAGTCGCACTTAAATTTGAACGCGGCATACAATTAAGGCATCATCGCATTGGTCAAATCTCACCGTGTGATGTTTTGAATTATCGTACGAATACCTATGTTCAAATATGTGACTACGCTTTTATCCTTATCAGAATAAAAGCGAATTTAATGAGGCCAAAGCATTTGTACTATTGGCTACGCTTTAAAACCTATTTGGCCTTTACTCCATAATAGAGGCTTGCAACTATACAAAAAAAATATTTTACTATTACAGCTATTTTGAACCTCAAATATAAAGATACTTTTCGTTTACATTCTTAGAAAATCAGCAAAATGCGTTTTGTTCCAAAATCGGATATTGGACCATTCCTGAGGTGTGTGGTGGCCTAACTCTATGCAATACACCCGCCACTGGGTTCTTGTCTTCCAAAGAGCTGAAACTGACCCAACCGCTCTCAATTTTGGCAAGCTATCAATAATCGAGGTATTCACGCTGATTAACAAAAAGAAGTCCACTGATTGGTAAGCATGAAGGAGTGTTCGCCACATTGAGAGAACATTTTTCAACGGTTTTAATTATGCATCCTAGATGATGGTGTCGATGGTTTTTTACGATTGCAATTGATGGGGGTCAATCCGAAATCTTCATTAGAAGGGCCTAGAATAATGCTCTCACATATTTCCAGGACATGAATAACCAGAAGCGGGGGAAAAACCATAGAGCACCACGGATACCTTGGCACCACCTGCGTCTAAACTGTTGCGATCACCCTGTAGCTGTTTCCGCAAGACGCACAACTCTGAATGTGCAACTGGCGCGGACCATTCAGAGGGCTCCAGATGATTACCATTCAGAGTGATGTTCGATGTTGCTGCACATGGAGCAACGACGTTGGCAAAGCTGGTGGTTGTGTTTCGATGTCGGAGATTAAAGACGGGCAATGGGAAAGATCTGCGCAGGGATTGGTCGTGTTCGGCGGGTGCATCTACGCTTGGAACAATCGTTAAACTGGGAAGCGAGTAGCCTGAGCTGTGAGTGAGATTGCGTGAGTTCGGAACTTGGTAGACTAAAACTGGCTGATTCGAAGTGATGAGAGTGTGGGAACTTCTTGTACCACCCTGGTAGAGTCTGTATGTGTGACCTGGTGGGATCTGAACCTCATCCTCACCGTTATCGATTCTGAGCTTCGTTTGCTTACGGGAAGCCAAAACGTAGGTCGATACCTCCCCTCCGCCGTAACCGAGCCAAGCTGAGGCAACAAAACGATGCCCCCATCGTTCTACAGGGGGGGTAGATGCTCAAGCTTATGTCCGCAACGTGAGTCGTTTTCGTCGTAATGGTCAGGGTAATAAGAATGCCCGCAAGTGGCACCCGACAAGACAGATATTGGATTACTTGCAACAATGTGGGTTCCTGTTTGATCTTCAACGGACATAAAGAAAAGTGCCTGGTGACGTCTGATCTTGAAACCCACGCGTGTGCCACCATAATGAACATGATTCCTGAACCATAGACTCCCTTTCAAGTCCAGGTTGACGAAAGTATCATCGTAGATGCCGATGATGACGAAGATTGTATTTTTATATGACGTCACAAGGCGATATTGTTGCCCCATCATTGGAGTCGGGAGAGCGAGGAAGGCATCGGAACGTTCATCGCTGAATGCATCGTTAAGTCCATACACCAAGACCTGGCCTTGTGTTCTCACTTCCACGGGGTGTGCGGACTCAGAACGGGTATTGTAGAGGACAACCGTGGTTAGCAGCTCAATCTCGATGCTTGGTGTGCCGACGGGGATAACAAAACTGAAAGAGTACGAGCCCGCGTCGATTTGACCACGTATTTGTCTTTCATCATCTGCGGTGGAAGCACGGTGAATGAACAACTTTGGGCCTCTTCGGTTCCCTCTGAAATAGGCAGCAAAGGCAACGAAAAACTCACTTCCGACTGCAGAAGTTGGAAAAGTTCTTTCAGCTGGACGTGTATCTGTGGATAGTATAATAAATGAAAGAGATCCAATTGGATAAATTTTAGTTCAACCATTGAACAAAACCTATCGCGATTCAAACATTGCAACATAATCATACTTGATAACCTCTATAATAACCTAGATAGTGTTAGTTGAATAATGATGCAGTGGCCATCCTCGAAATCTAAATATATCAATACCAAGAATAAATATAGCCACAATCATCGATCGATGGAATATTTTGAGGTAAAAAAATGTTTTCCACATTTATGAGAAACAGCTGTAATACCGATCTGCAGATATGTCAAGACAGAGGAATCAACCCTTGGTTTACATGCTGTCCTATGAATTGTGTTACGTAACAATTCGTTACAAAGCTTGCAATTCTCACAATCATATATAAACAAACTACTGAATCGGGTTATTTCATTTTGTAAGGGATTTTTCAAATAGTGCTTTAAGGTAAAATCACTGATAATTTAAGAAAACTCACTTTTTGACCTATCAAGTCCAAGAGGAAAACCATATCCCCCGTTCGTCCCATGCCCAAACAAGAAGGCAGATAGGAAGCAAGCCGACGAAGCTTGATCTGGAGTCGCGGTCAGATGATAACTTCCCGGTGTCACCCGGAACTGATTCCAGCACACCTGATCAGTGATGGCTGCGAAACCCTCCGTGATCACTTCGGTCTGACCAGGATTTTCCCAAGTCAGACGTCTGAAACATGCGCAATCGTACATGACACTGAGAAGATGAGATATCTCAGCGTTGCCTCTTTTTTCCGTTGCGTTTACGGTGCTGAAGATGACATCATTAGCAGGTTGAGCCAGCGGTGGGATAGTCACCATGGTAGGGGATATCTTCTTGCATCGTTCACACGCACCGTGGTAAAGAACGAATGCTACTACCAGGACTGGTTTCGTAGCGGTTATGTGAATGGTTTCGCTACCGGAAATCACAAAGTCGGGATCGTTACCTACACGGTCCTTATCCGTACCGTACACGATATGGGTGTCGTCCTCAGCTGGTATAATCTTGATCCTGGTTATGACGTCGTCAACCGGTTCCGTCTGGTCTCTGCTTCGACGTGTGCTCGGTCCGCCATTGAGGGTTCGATAAATGAAATGTTGTCCCCAATCGTTCTTGCGTGGAAGCTGTTCCACCAAGTGCCCGCAACTGCTTTTAACTTTCTTCCTTAGCTTCATCGTGCCACAGTCAACACCAGACATGAATCCAACAGGCGACGTTGAATGAACCCTTGTTCCCGTTAGATCACTCGAACTCTTTATCTGTAGGACTTGGTATGGGTCTAAGGTTACGTTGAAGGTTTCCCTAGGTTGGTAGGTCACGTTCCCATATGTTATTGTTGCAATTGCATCAATGGTAACCGAACACGTTTCAACTCCGACAACAGCAAACGTCGAATGCCTTCTTGTATTGTCCTTCTTTTGCTCTAGTGCCACAACAGTGTAATCACTTCCGGTTGAGGTTGAATCAGGAATAGGAAGCGCCAGGAACCCCTCGGTTTTCGCGTGACGACCCTCCTCTGCGATCCCATAGACGATGACGTCCTCACTGGCTTCGACTTGGACACCATTGTCATGCAATCCTAGCCCGTGAGCTATGGCAGATGGAGGAAGCTGAACATTGACCTGTGACCCGGCAGCAATAGAGACCGATTCAGAGAACCCCAGAAGAGGCATGGATACGTTGACCTGTATGTTTTGTGAACCATCGGGAAGTGCAGTAATGGTCAGCTTTGGCCCTTGATCCACTTCTGTATGTTGCTTTAGACCGTTGTCCATGAAAGCGAATGCGAATCTACGACCCTTTGTTTGGAGCTGATGCTGAAAGCGAACATCATCTGAAAAAAATACCGCACACACTAAAAACTGGAAATGGAAATTCAATGATTAACCAGTGCATATAACAGATTTTTATGTATGGCTATTAAGCACTGTCTGTAATAAAAGTGTAGTTTAGTTATAATTAGATAGCACGTTCTGAAAACAAAATGGAGGACCGAAAACCTGGAGGTATTGGTGTATCTTACTCAAAGGCGCACATGGATACTGCTCTACAAACATCTGTCGTCGTGTTTATAGCGTTTAAACCACCTCATCCAGCTTTTTACGCCGTTAGCCGTTTTGGTTGTTCTTCAGATTAAACTTTCACTTGATCCTGTCTTTTTATTTTTCTTATTCATTATTTTACTGTTGCCCTTTTCACCCTACCCCTGAAAGGAGATCCGCCACAGACTGGAGGGGAACCGAATGCAACTTGCAGTATTAATCGACTCAATAAACTGTTTATAAATATGTCATGATAAAAGGATCAATATTTATAATGTACTTTGCCCCTAACCTAACAATGGAATTTTCGGTAGATCTATGGCCCCATCTTACAAAGAGTTTCGACTGATCCAATCAATCACAACTATGGACAGCCAGCAACGTCAACATCTATTATCTATGTTTGTTCAAAATATTTTTCAACTATTATGTATTTTTCATGCATTCGTTGTTTTCTTGAAAATTCACTGCGCTTCTCTTTGTTTACAAAGGACATGCGAATTTCCTGTAAAAAAATTATGACACTGATGGATTTCCACAGAGTTACGATTGATTGGATCAATCGTAACTCTTTATAAGACGGGGCCCTGGAATCGCCCAACTAATCATTGGAATATTTTTATAGTGGTGAAATGGATAATTACTCCTTATTCATTTCTTTTTAAAATCACAGGTAAACTTTAAAGTAATATAAGCAATGATAAGGGAAAGCCTACGCAACGGTTATGAGCAGCATTCCGAAAGATAAGTTCGTCATTTGCAATTAAGAATTAAAAAAAGTATGGAAAGAAATGTATGCGGAGGGTTCCTCATTATAATAGACCTACAAATAGGCTGCTTTATAACTCGAAATTTGAAGAGGGGAACGTCCATCCGGATAGCTACCACACCGTGCGAACATGGATACCTATGTACTGGTGATTAGCGCGTAAATAGGATGTATGGACACGTCATGTTGTAGTGACAATCAATAGTAATAATATTACAGATCGGACTCAATCTTATTTCATTTGATACCGTGTTAACACGACTTAAACAGAATAATATACATCAAGGCAAAAGTACGTATACCGTCCCATATTTTTTAAGCAAAGAATTTTTTAAGGTGTTTTTTTTTAATTATAATTAAGAAAATATTTCGGGGCAGAAGTCTAGTGTTATTTCAAAATCACACCACTCTCGTAGACGGGCTTGTAGGTTAGTAATATTATTTTCGGTTACGTAAATCCACCAATGGGGATTGGCCATTCGGGGGCGTTTTCGTTAGAAAATTATCTGGATTGCATAGAGCACTGACATTTTACTTGCTGACACTCGGGTTAACAGCTTTGACCAACTCGTCACCCTACCCCCTGATCTAATGGAGTACTTGGACAACTACCACCGATAGGTTTTTCTAACCACTATCACAGATTTAGTACTTTATATTCCTTGATATGGTACGGATGTGTAGGCTACGGTCATGGCAATTTGACAATTTTATCTCACCTTGTATACTTGGATCGGACAGTGCGCTCACAGTAGGCACGACAAAGATCACGTTGACCACGAAACACGAGCAGATGAGGACACTCCACGATGTCATCGACGCCATCATCATCATGATCGTCATCTCTCTCAACCACCGGGCCTTTCTAGCTGACCAGGTTGACTGCAGGAAACCCACCAAAAATCATCCGTTTTTATGCAATTTATTTTACTTTTAAAGCAATGGACTGGTGACCTCCCAGTTAAACCATACTCATTTTTAGGGCGGAATTAAAACTAGCCTTGGTGTAAGATAGCAAGTTTAACAGCGGGGAAGCATACCGCTGATGTTGTTTCGGGTGTAAAATTTCGTGTCACGGTCATTTAAAGGAGGGATCCGGTATCCGGATCTTTGTTATGATTTAGAGAAAATAAAGTGAAATGGTAACTTTCGTTTTTCGTTGAAATGTATATGGAAATGAGTGTTATCAGTAATTGTTTCCCGGCTTCCTCTGAACTTGAATACAGTGAGAAAGTTTGAGCGACGTCATAAGAGGTGCTGAAAAGTTCGCCAAAGGGGGGGGGGGGGGCAAAGGTTTAACACTAAAAGGGTTTGGATTTATGATACCAGAATGTTGCAACTTTTAATATACATTAGACTGACCTTAGTAGAAAATATATTATCTTAAAATGCTTTATTATGGAATTGGAAAAATACGAATGACAATTACATTCTCTAAAAGAACAAATGATCTCTTTTATTATTTCTTTGTTCTGTCCAACAAAAGCAAATGCATACTATGCCCTAAAAAATCAACGTAAAACTAAAATATGAACAGAAATAGAAACTGAGAGCGGAGAGACCATGTGAAGTAAGAGAGATAGAGCATGGACAGGATGGAGCTACTTCCCCATGGATACAGGTACTCTGTAGATGTGGATTGAATGGAAGAGAGATAGAGAAAGAGCTTAAGAGAGTGAAACAGATACATAGAGAGAGAGAAAGAGAAGGGGAGGGGGGGGGGAGGAAAAGAGAAAGAGTGTAGGGGAGGGATTGAAATTTGAAGGGATGGTCCGGGCTGAAAATATTCATAGCTTAATAAATGGAGTCGAATTCACTAAGCAAAATGCCGAAAATTTCAGCAAAATCGGATAACAAATAACACAGTTATTGAATTTGCAATATTTTGTGAAAACAGTCGTCATGAATATTCATTAGGTGGGCTGATGATGTCACATCTCCACTTGTTCTTTTGTATTTTATTATATGAAATTAGGTTTATTAATTTTTTTTCCTCCAAGAACTAGAAAAATTGGATTGACAAATGATTTAGTGCAGTAGATATTTATTGCTGCAACTTACTCCATTATAAGGGAGACATATCATTCACACAAGTATGAAATAATGAAAAAAATATGATTTTATGTATATAACATAAGAAAACGGAAAGTGGGGATGTGACTTCATCAGCCTACCTAATGAATATTCATGACGACTGTTTTCACAAAATATTGCTAAACTTTAAACTTCAATAACTTTATTTATGTTATACGATTTGGATGAAATTTTCGGCATTTTGCTTGGTGAATTCTACTCTATGTATTGAGATATATAATATTTTCAGCCCGGGCCATCCCTTTAAGGAAAGTGGGGAGAGAAAAGACCGAGAGAGAGAGAGAGAGAAAGGGCAAGATAACTTCTAGACAAATAGAGAGACGGCAAGGGAGAGAGGGAGGGGCGGATGTATCGCTTACCAGCGCGGACATCCGAAAAGATAATAAAACCAGGGGGTGTTTCATAAAAGTTGTCGACACCGACTATGTTGTCAGTGCTGACAATTTCAGTGAAATCCTTGGTTTTGATTGGCCGAGAGGCACTGGCCTCTGACCGTTACTATGGTAACTGTCGGACAGGGCACTGGGAACGATTTTTTTTCACTGTGGATGGGGATGTAAATTTGAAAAGCAAAAAAAAAAAAGAAAAAGAAAAGAAAAATACTAACAAAATAGAGGTTAAATTGGTCCCAATTAATTTGAAAAGCGGGGAAAAAAGAAAAGGGGGTTTCATTATGAAGTGAATGTCATTTTCGTTACATTTTTACACATCTCCCAGAATACTTGGTGGTGCTGCCTATGTAGAATAATACGCGCAGACCCCCAACACCCCCGTTTCACAAGGCCATGCTGTCAGAGAAAGTCAACCTGTCATTGTTGCCAACTTTCATGAAACCCGGAGCAGAGCACGGCGGTGCTAAAGAAACATCACACGATCTCATCTCTTGTATGTCATGCTGTTGGTGTCTCAATCCCTCCTCAGTCCATTATAGTGAACGGTCAAGTCCATCCCATGAAAATGTTGATTTGAATTCATTCGAAAAGGAAACAAGCAAAACAATGAAAGATTCATCAAAATCGAATATAAAAAAATGACTGTTATGAGATTTTTAAGTTTTGCTTGTTTTTCACAAACAATTATTTATATGCATAGCTCAGTGACATGCAAATTAGCGATTCGATGATGTCCCTCACTCACTATTTCTTTTATTTCTATTGTTTGAATTATACACTATTTCAATTTTTAGAGATTCGACAATAAGGACAAACTCGACTATACCATAAAATGTTAAAACAATGGTAATACCTCATATTCAGGGAGAAATTAAATTTTATTCACAGGACAATGAAGAAATATTAGGATTACATATTTCACATAATAAAATACCCCAGTAAAATACAAAATAAAAAAAGTGATTGGGCGACGTCATCAGTCCCCTCATTTGCTTACCGACCAGGGTGTGCATAAAACGTTTTTATTTTACACCGTCGATTTTGATGAAATTTTCAGTGTTATGCTTGTTGGATTTTCCTCTTTTTATTCAAATCAACGTTTAGTTGTGCATGTTGGGCAGGCCCGGATCCAGGAGGGGGCCAAGCCGACCCCGGCCCCACATTTTCTGACAACCTGCAGAAACATGTGTACTCTTTACCTTGATAGAAATTACGAAAAACAGAAAGAAAAGTAAGAAAGAGGTATTTTACCCATGATAGGTAATTTACAGCCTCGTAACGACCGGCCCGACCCCGAAAGGAAAAAAAAAAAAGGTGAGGGGAAGAATTGGAAAATAGACTTTATATAAAAATTTTCGCTCGCGCTTCGCGCTCGCATTGCCTGTCTAATGATTCCCATTCAAGAGGGTTAAATGACACTAATATATAACCAATATATATACAATATATCCAGTTCTGATATCAATTTGCACACAATGTTTTAGCTCGCACATCAAGCTTTCATTACTTTGTTTGATTTACACAAATTGTTAATGTGTATCAAAATGTTCAGCTCGCGCTGCGCGCTCGCATTGTTTGATTTGTGAGATACCTATCCTCTTTGGAAATTCTTACCAAAATTTGTGAAAATGCTCCTTTATCATGTCAGTATATCGCGCTCGCATTTAATTGTTTGAGACACACAGCTTGTTTATTTAAATAAAAACGCGCTTAGACTTTTCATTTTTTTCAGGTCGGAATATCAGAAATTTGGAGCTCGCGCTTCGCACTCTCATTATTTAATTGGTGATACTTGTATCCTCTTCATTAATCACTAAAAACAGTCCTAATTGAGTCACTTTTCACGTTACTGTATGATAAAATTTCGGCTCGCGCTTCGCGCTCGCATTGTTTAGTTGGATACTTATCTTTGTTCATGATTATAAAAACTGCTCTGAATCTTCAGTTCTAAGGACATAAAATATCAAAGATTTTTAGCTCGCGCTCGCATTATGAATTAAGACCACATGAGATACCTTATATTGTTTATAGCAATAAAAACTAACTTATACTGAAACTTCAGTCTTTAGTTAGGACTACCCCCTGAAAAAAAAGCCAGATTGTAGCGGCCAATCGAGAAAAATGTTGATCAAAATATTTTTCGGCCCCCCTATTGGCGAAAGCTGGATCCGCCCCTGTTGGGTGGACTTGTGCGCTTCGGTTCCGTCACAAGTGGATGTACTTTCTATTTCTTTCTACTGTAGCTCATTTGCCAGTGGAAGTTACTGAATTTCACTTAAAAATTCTGACTTCTCATTTCCGTTGTAAGGAAAGACTTTTTTTTATCATCCGGCACGTCCGGGTTCGCTTTTCTCTAATTAAGTAAACAGAATATTGAAGAAAGACATCTGCATGATATTAATGATGAGTTCCTGACGTGTAAAATTGTTTGTTATCACACATCGAGACCATCGAAGGCATGAAAGATCAGGAGGGGGAGGGGATATTGGGACAGGAATGATTTTACTGATACTACAAAAATTTGTTCATTTGATATGATGATACCTCTGAACTAGGCGTCGTAGAAGTATAATATACTTGAAATCAGGCGCCTAGACGGGGGGGGGGGGGGCGTGGGGCGGTCGTCCAAAAGCCCCCCCTCCCCCGAAAAATTTGAAAAGATAAAAGAATAAAAACCTAAGCAAGACCTTATTCATTTTGCGCTCCGCGCGGAAAAAATATCGAAATTGCCTTTCCCCCTTTGTTTCCCGCACCAATTTCTACTCCGTTTTTCCCCTCCTCAGCAATGAGACGCGTGTATTTCTTGCCAGAAATATAGAAAAAGTATACTTTGTGCAGGTGTAATGAAAAACATATTTTTTTAAAAATTGCATTTACACAGACTTCTGGTCGGAGCGGGTAAACACTACCGCCACTCCTCGAGCCCAGATATTTCTTCCACTTTTCAGCGAACAATTTTGGCAAATATCTGAACAAAGGGGCGGGCATAAAATTTGTGTCGTGCTGTAGGCCTATGCAAAAGTATATTCGGTGAAACTTTATACCATATATCTGCTCACCCATCTCCTGTCTTATTTTGCACCATTAATCTGACATTTTGAATATCACTCAAGTTTCTTAATCATAAAAGGATAAGCGCTTAATATGAGCGAAAGTACACATTATAATGCACGGTGGTTTCCGTGATTCGCATGCAGGCAGGGGAAAGGAAAAAAAACAACCCTTTACTCGAATAATCCGTTTTCCAGTTTGAGCTATTTTTTCATCGTAAATCGATTTTTAGAATTTAAGAAAAAAAGTCAAATGAATAAGAGCGGTTACATTTTCTTTAAAAAAAAAGAAGAAATTTCAGAGCTTCGGCGCTCTTCGCAGGAAGGACTAACTCCCCCCTGCATGCATCCCCGTCTTCTACTCTAGTTTGCGAGTTAAAAATAATTCATGTTGGAAAATTTTTCTGTTCTCGAATTTGTCATAAAACGTTTTAGCTTCCGCGCATTGCACTTGAAAAGAATCATTTCACATTCCTCAGTCTTTTCCAATTTTAGGCGCTGATGCTAGTAATTTCTTTCGAAAACAAGTTTTTTTTATTCATAGCAAGTCAATATTATTCAAGCTGATAAGGTTCCATGGTTATAGAGACGTCTCCTCTTGATTTGAATTTGAGGAGTCATCGAAAATGGGAGGAGAAGAAGAAGGAAGAAAAAGAAAGAAGAAAAAGAGGAAGAAGAAGAAGAAGAAGAAAGAAGAAAAGAAAGAAGAAAAAGAGGAATAATAATAAGAAGAAGAAGGTGAAGAAGGTGTAGGAGAAGAAGAAGGAGGAGGAAAAGAAGAAGAAGGTGAAGAAGAAGAATAAGAAGAAGTAGAAGAAGGAGGAGGAGAAGAAGAAGAAAGTGAAGAAGAAGAAGAAGAAGGAAGAGGAGAAGAAGAAGAGGGAGAAGAAGAAGAATAAGAAGAAGTAGAAGAAGAAGGAGGAGGAGAAGAAGGAAAATAAGAAGAAGTAGAAGAAGGAGAAGGGGAAGAAGAAGGAGAAGAAGGAGGAGGAGGAGGAGGAGAAGAGAAGAGAAGAGAAAGGACACTTCAGAGAACTAGGAAAGCGATGAGAGAACAGAGAGAGCAAGGGGTGGGAGGACCACGGGCTTCGGGATGATATAATTAAACAAAAGGGAGGAAATTACCTATGACTTTGAATAACAATTAACAGCAAATACCACTTTTGACAAACAAAAAATATAGAGACGAAATATGAAAGCATATCGGCAAACATGACATTCACAGGAAGAGAATGTCACCCCAAGGACATCATTCAACGAACACCTCATCTCGTTGTCCCCTTCTTCAATCATTCAATTTGATTCGAGACGACGCTTTATTGTCTATCGCCCTTATTATCGGCAACTGAAGTGTCGCAACTAATTCTCCACTTGCATCCTGAAACAATTTCCACGAACACGTGGAACAGAAATCATACAGGACACGAGTATTATGATATTCTTTTTGCACATCCTGTGATTAAAACGATAATTGAACTCGAAAAAAAAAACGGTTTGGACAAACAAATAAAATGCAAGAGAGGTTGAAGAGGGAAAAAATACAGCACTGGCTGCACGTGTGCCCGACTTCTTAATTTTGAGATTTCGCGAAGCAATCGAGTTAGCCTATTTTTCTTTAATTTACAACTTAAAGATATATACGACAATGGGGAATTAGGTCAACGAATTTGATTTTTCAATAACGCGAACATTACTCTAAAATATTAAAGAACAGTAAAAACAAAAACAAAAAAACAACAAAAAATGAATGTTTTGTACAAGTTTACAAATTCATTTCAGAATTAGAGGAGTTGGGGATGTCTGCACGCCAGAGATACACAGCAGTAAGAACAGTAGCCTTAAAGTGATCATGGCAAAATGATAAAAACAATGCTTCAAGCGAACATGCATTTTTGCAAATGT
This sequence comes from Lytechinus variegatus, assembly GCF_018143015.1. Lineage (NCBI taxonomy): Eukaryota > Metazoa > Echinodermata > Echinoidea > Temnopleuroida > Toxopneustidae > Lytechinus > Lytechinus variegatus. The sequence continues at coordinate 3,823,428 of NC_054750.1, forward strand.
CTGGTTACCAACACTCACTCCCTTTAATTAAGAGAGACAGATCCGTCAAAGAAAATCTTGTTTTCAATAAAAAGTCAATCATATAATGGATAACTTCTGGTTGTAATTAATTGCTCTGTGAGTAGTCGACATCAATCTTGAGAAAGGAGCGTGATGTGAAGGCGATTCTCGCATTCTTCACTGCCCAAAAACAGGATTTATGCAGTTATATTAATAACTATACATAATAGCTCATTGGTTGAGCGCCCGCCTTATGGACGGGAGGTCGTGAGTATTACCAAAGACTTGAAAAATGGGACCTTCTGTCTTAATTTTCAACTTTTTTAGAATGGAGAAGGGTGATAACATGTTATGCATGGCCGCCTGATAAATAATAGTTCAAGTAGCTACTCTGGTTTAAAAAATAATCATTTTCATCATAAAGTAACTTTCAACACATCCCGTTTAAACCCACACTCACCTGAATCAGCTCAACAAAACTACAGAAACGTAAGATTTGATTTGGAATGCAATGATCAAATTTTGTTAAATGGGGCGGGGTATTGACACAACACAAGTGAGAAACTTAAACCACTTGTGTGCCCTTTACTATTCTGAGGCACGTTCCATAAAGAATTTGAACTTAATCATTATTGTAACTACCATTGAAATCTTGATTGTGATTGGCTCCTGAGCCCTTTGACCGTGGTAGTTGGCATACTGACAATAGTTGTCACGCTTTGTGAAACGGAACCAGTCTCTTTGGAGGTTCGAAATGTGTAAAAGACTGAAATCTAAACCTCATTCAACTAATAATTCAGTTCGGAGTAACAGCAAAATCTAAATCAAATCTCCCCCTATATCTCGAGAGGTTTGGTTAGCGCACCGCAACACTTCGAAATAAGCCATTAGTAGATGCCCAAGATATCATATAATTTCAAGTTTGAGTGTTCATCTCAACTAGTATGTGATTGCACTGTGTGTATATATATATTTCAAAATGGAATTGTGGACAAATCATTAGGGTTGAAATTAAATGATAGACCCTAGATTATATGAGAAGTTTGAGGGATAGAATTTTCGAGTGAGGTTGGTCTGTTATATTTGTTCGCTTTGCCCAGTAATTTACAAACGAGGCTACACTGTCCCTACAAAACTTTAGCAACCAAACACAAAAAATACATCCAACTAACTTTGTAAGTTGTATAGATAATGTTGCTGTGTTACCATCCCCATCATCATCATCACCGTGTTTACTAACAGTGGCGTAACTACGGGGGGGGGCATGGGGGGGCACGTGCCCCCCAATCGGCTGGCAAAAAAAAAAAAAAAAAACGGGGAAAGGGAGAAAAAGAGGGAGAAAGGAAGAGAAACGTAGTGGGAAAGAAGAAATGATCAATTTTATATTATATCATAATTATGTTATATTACTATATATTATATAAACTTTTTTGTAATAACTTTATGAAACATGATTTGCTCAGGGCTCATGTCTTTTTTCGGAATACTATAGTTTTCAAGTATATTATATAGAGAGATGTGACGTTGTCAAATCCAGTCAATTTACACCAAATAGGTTTCCTCGCACTTTGAGCTATTATTGTTTTATGTAGTGACATATGTTTCTTTTTCATGACTACTTAAATTGATCGCCCCATTTTAAGGTCTTGATATAAAACATATCCTGTCCCTTTTTCTGATCTGAATATCAAAAATTTTCAGCTCGCGCTTCGCGCTCGCATCATTTGGTTAGTGAAATACGTACTATGGTCTAAGTGAATTCCTACAAACAAGCCTTAGAATGTCCCTCCTCAGGTCTGAATTACTTATATTTTCAGCTCGCGCTTTGTGCTCGCAATATTTCATTAGTGAGATGCGTATAATAATCATGATTACACTGACTACAAAAAGTGCTTCATGTTTTTAGATGTAATTCTCACCAAATCAGCAAGCGCTTGGCACTCGCATTAGATGACTATGGTGAGATATGTATACTCTTAATGGATTCCTTTAAAAATAGTTCTCAAAATATCATTTTTTCTTATCTCAATTTCAAAAATTTGCAGCTCGCGCTTTGCGCTCGCATCATTTGGTTAGTGAAATACGTAAGGTCTTAGTTAAACAAGCCTTAGAATGCCCACTACAGGTCCGAATTTCCTAAATTTCAGCTCGCGTTTCGCGCTCGCAATATTTGATTAGTGAAATGCGTATGTGAATCATGATTAGAATGATTGCAAGTGCTTCCTGTGTTTAGATATAATTCTAACAAAATCAGCAAGTGCTTGGCACTCGCATTAGATGAATATGGTGAGATATGTTAAAGTCCTTAAAATGTCCCTGTTTGGGGTCAATTCAAGCTTGTGCTCGATCGCGCTCGTATTGTTTGTTTAGCGAGACAGGTATGTAACATAACAAAAATTTGCCCCCCCAATGCCGTGACCCACGGTACGCCACTGTGCACTAACACCACCAACACCATCATTGACACCACCATCCGACTTTCATCATCGTCATCATGTGCACCACCAATATCATCAACACTTCCATCATCATCGTCATCATCATCACCAACACTATCATCATCATCACCAACACTATCATCATCATCACCAACACCATCATCATCATCATCGTCATCATCACCATGTGCACCACCACCACCACTGCAATCCGACCTTCATCATCATCATCACCCCCACTATCATCATCATCTTCATCGATAATATCATCATCACTACCACTATCATCAACACTACCATCATCTACATCATCATCATCATCACCAACACCATCATCATCATCATCATCATCATCATCACCAACACCATCATCATCATCAACACCACCACCACCATCATCATCATCATCACCAACACCATCAACATCATCATCATCAACACCACCACCACCATCACCACCATCATCACCATCATCATCATCATCATCATCACCAACATCATCATCCCCCACTATCACCACCACCTTCACCATAATCATCATTTTTCATTTCAGAATAGAAACGAAAAAAAAAACATGACAAAAAAGAAAAAGGATGGGAAGAAAATGAGGGGGACTAAAATGATGAAAGGAAAAAAGGCCTCTCACAATACCAAAGTCTAAGCTCGCCCCAAAATAGTAACCCTATTCTAGGACATTATCAAGATTCCTATGCATTTCCTGGTATTCCTCCCTTCTGAATTGCTGTAGAGTGGTTATCTCGCATATAGCAACAACGGAAGTTGATACCAATATGATCATACACAATTTCTTAAAATCTTAACTCGATTTAATTTGCAATGTCAGATATGGTTGTTGTAACAATCAAGCTCAATAACATATAAACCTGCACAGAAGAAAACAACGCCTAAAACTTAAGTGTACATTCCATACGTAGTTTAATTTGAACCTGAATAAGACATGATATTGCTAAGCAATACATAGACAGAAATTTAAAAAACCTAACTTAACAATAAATGAAAAACTAAAGACATGATTAAACTGATCCCATTAGGTCTTAAGCATTTGACTTTCTGTATGCACAGTTGACGGGAGATGATATTTATAAGAAAGGGACTGGGCATTGAATCCGCGGGGAAACCAATGTATTCATGATCTTGAATTTAAAAAGCAATTTGAAAACTAATATTGAAACAAAAATATCTATCAGGTACATATTCCAACATGTGAAGGTCAAGGAAATTCTGGAAAACATCCTCATCTAAGATTTAGCTTTTTAAAGTAGAATTTCTCTTGGGCCCCATCATCACAAAAATCAATATCAGGGAAACTTTGTCCTCCAGCCAATCAGAAACAAGTATTTCGGTTAAGTTTCCACTGTATGGCAGATAGTGAAAAAGGACCCAAGAGTGAACATCTTTAGAGAAAGACGATGCTACAGGCTTATCACAGGAAGCATGATTTATTCACAGAAATAGACCATTCAGCCTCAAGACACTGGTTACATCTGAAAAAGAACAACCATTCCTCCTTGAAAACGCATTTCCATCAGAGGCAGATCATGCAGCCCGATCTCATCTCTCCAAGAAACTGACTAAGTCCTAAATAGGCAAATGGTGAAGCCTCATTCCTCCTAGATAACATCTCCTAGGGACAGTAGCGTAGCCTAATCTCTTTGAGAAGTGAATTTCCTCCAGAGGCAGATCATGCAGCCTGACTTTTCCTGGGCTGTGATCCTAGACCGATCATGCATCCTGATTTCTTGTGAGGAGCACATCTTACACGGCAGAACCTCTTGTAAAGCGTATTTCCCCCAGAGCAGATCATGCAGCCTGATCTTTCCCTAGCTGTGATCCTACAGAGGTTATGCATTCTGATTTCTGATGGAGAGCACATCTTCTAGGGAGAGTTATGTAGCCTAATCTCTCAAGGAGCATATATTTTTTTGCAAAGGCTGATCATGCAGTTTCATTTCTTTTGAAATGGTCATTCTACCCCATATCATGTTCTCTGGCTCCACCTTGTGATAGATATTCCTGATCCGATGGGATGCATCAAATCTCCATCATCATGTCACCCTCTCCTATCACTTCTCCATTGTAGGATGCTGGCAAGAAAAAAAAAATAGACAAAATATATCATTATCAGGAAATCAAACCAACTAGGAGCAACTTGTTATTAGTTGCGGCCGAGATCTATAGTTTGGTAAGCAATACTTTGAAAAGAGCTTTGAAATGGCTACTGCTGGAAGGAGATAAGTGGAAACAGACCTGGAAGAAAAATTCTTTCCACAAAAATTCAATTTGAAACGAATGAACCTACAGTTCATGGAATGATGGTGATTGACATCTCAACTGAAACATTGGGAGTCATTACCAGTTGCTGAACCTAAACTGAGACAAAGCTGAGCATATCCCCTTAATTCAAAATAACATCACCACATATTAAGTCAGATCATGCCCATGGGAGATACACTTTGGTGTACTAATCAGTGTACATTGCCCATAAAATTTCCTACATATTCATGTTTATACTTGAATTTTTCCAGCTGAGCATTTTCTGATGCAGCACAGTGCAATTTGATTACATCACTTTAGCTCTGGCCTATAAGTACTGCGACAGTGTGAAATAAGACTTCTTACAATGAGAAGGTATACTATCGCAAGGGTAAAGTCACATTGTTGATGTGCTAACTCAGGTGCACATCATACTGGCTATATGGTTGTCATGTCACAAGAGAGAGCAGACGTGGCATCTTTGCCCGTTTGGACGAACGCATTTAGCGGGGTAATAACAAATTTTCCACTCCACTGCAGTTTTATATAACAAATAATGCACAGATTTAAATTTGTGATATGAGTGGCGATGCGGGCATGTCATGCATTCACAATGTTACGCAAAGCACCTTGTAAATACCCTAGAGCATGCTTCATCGGTACTAACAGGCGTACAACTGTGCTATATTCATATTATACGTACCACCTTCCACGACGTTCTGGGATGTTCCTACTATGCTGTCCTTTAAATCAACATTCTGGAGAATATGGGCATTAGGGCACAAGATGCTTCCTTGTATAACACACCTGAAATATACAAAAAATATACAGTGTTATGGATGAGTATTCTGTACATTAGGTAGTTTTTGCTCTGTGATGTATGGAGGATTAAAAAACACAGTAAATAAATCGAAAATGCTCGTCAAATGACAAAGAACAGCTGGAAGGTGGTGAAAAGTAGTCCTCCCCCCTCAAAAAAAAATAAGCCTGGTAATAAGTATGCATGATAAAATTAACAATACAAGTAACATTGTAATGCTTAGGAATGTACACACAATGTATTAAACAGGTTATTTCAACAGACTAGGAATTGTAAGATGGAATGCAATTGACAGAAAAAAGAGACATAGAAAGATAAAAGAGAGAAAGAAAAGGGACAATATCAGAAGTATAAATTGAGGGTAAAACAAAATGTGAAATGACATAATTTGGGGAAAAGAGAGGAGAGACAAAGGGCAGGGATTCAGACAAGCAAAACTGCATATTCGATGAATGAGGTAAAAGACAATAAAGAATATGACAATCAAATCACAACAGAAATCAAATGATTTGAATAAAGTGAGGTATTGTAAATCTATCAAACAAACTATTTTAAAATGAAAAAAAAAAACACTGATGCACTGGGAGGAAATTACGTTTAACATTATGGTTATCCTTCAAGCACCAACTCGTAAACATCTGGATAAAGCATTAAACCTATGTTATGTTATGGTATATCAATCATTTATAACATTCAACATGAACTTGGAGGTTAACTTCATTGAGAATCTATCATCCATCAAGCTCCGGGTTTTCAAAGAATCCAGATCCAAAAATTATACGGGTCGTTTTATCCTCCTCCTACGATCTTTTACATGGGCTAAAGAGAGCTTTCACATGGACCGGTGTGTTGGCTCATTTGGTAGAGTATCCGTCTGAAAACCGGGAGGTCGGGAGTTCAAACCCGGCCGAGTCAGACCAAAAGACGTCAAAAGATGGGAGTTGCTGCTACCCTGTTTGGCATTCAACAATTAAAGGGATAGAGCCTTGTCGATCTGGTGCTGCACAGCGGCTGCCAGGCCCATGATAAATTGGGCAAAGCAAATTTTTGGAGCATTTCATTTCATGCCTATTTCAAACAATAGGATATTTTTTTCAAAAGAGTATCATTTAAAGGGGAAAATTACTATGAAGAAACATTTGTCGTAAAAATAAACAATGAAAAAGTTGGTGGAGAATTGAGTGAAATCCATCAAAGATTAAGAATTTTAAGCTTTCATTTGTGATTTTATATGCATGTAGGCCTAATAGTAATGGTCAATGATGACTCGGAAGAAAGTCTTTCAGGAGAAAGTGCCAAATAATTTGTATGTTGATATACTGAAGCTACAATAAGTTTATTTTCATTTTGTTTTAAAAGAAAATTACATTTTATTGATTTTTTCACCACACAATATGTGGGGAAACAGCTCGCATATGACAATATAAATTAAAAAAATATACTACAGGTAATAACTTATAATCGTTGATGGGTTTTCCTCAAACCTTTGCCGTTATTTTTCATCATCTTTTCTGCTATTTTCATAATAAACTTTTTGTCAGGGTGAAATTCTTCTTTAAATAGATCTAGAGAATTACACCCTTAGGTACTTAACTCTATTTTCTAGGAAACTGCCTAGATCTGTAGGAGATGATGAGTGATAATAGTGACATTAGACTCTTGAAGTTCAAGGAATGTGAATGATTTAAATGCCAACCTTACATTTTGTGGATTTTTTTTAAAATGAATGATAGAAAACGATTCGGACAGGAAATACAAAATTATGTTGATGATAAATGGATGGTGATGGCAATGAAGATGATTCTGATGGTGGTTGTGTTGTGGTCATGATGATGAAGATGATAACGATTACGATGAGGAGGATTATGAAGATGATGAAGACGATGATGATGATGATCATAATGGCAACAATAATGATGATGTGATGATGAAGATGATAATGACGACAACAATAGTGGGGGGGGGGGTGATGAAGGTGATTATGGTGATGATTACAATAATGATGGTGGTGATAAGGATGATGATGGCAGTGATGATGGTAATTATAATAATGATGATGATGACAACGACATTGATGTTGATGATAATGACAACAATGATGATTTTGATGATGGAGATAATGACTCTGATTATGGTGATGACAATGATTACAATGTTGATGGTGATGATTATAACAATGATAATAACAATTATGATGACAATGATGATGACTATAGCTACATGTATGTCAATGATAAGGATGATGATTACTATGACAAAATGACGATAGTGTTGATGATGATGACAACAACAACAACGACATCTCCTTCTTATTTCTCTTCTTACCCTTCCTTGATGGTCACATGGTCCATGATGACAGAGTTGTTTATCTTGACCTTATCTCCGATGGTACAATGCCGTCCAATAATAGATCTCTTAACAGACACCTGATCTCCTATGCTTGACCTCTCCCCCACCATGCAGTCTTTACCAATCTGAAGAACAAAAGAAAAAGATGGATATAAGTATTACATTTTGTAATGAAGTGTTCCGCAATGCCACAGCTTAATATACATGAAATAACATAAAGGTCAAGTCCACTTCAGAAAAATGTTGATTTGAATCAATAGAGAAAAATCAGGCAAGCATAATGCTGAAATTTTCATCAAAATCGGATGTAAAATAAGAAAGTTATGACATTTTAAGCTTAAAGTTTCGCTTATTTTTAACAAAATAGTTATATGAACAAGTCAGTTACATGCAAATGAGAGAGTCAATGATGTCGCTCACTCACTATTTCTTTTGTTTTTTATTGTTTGAATTATACCACATTTCAATTTTTACAGATTTGACAATAAGGACAAACTTGATTGAACCATAAAATGTTAAACAATGGTAATTACACATGTTCAGGGAGAAATAAAACTTTGTTTCACAGGACAATGGGAGAGAATTAGAATATTTCATATAATAAAGTACGAAAGAAATAGTAAGTGAATGATGTCATCAGTTCCCTCATTTGCATACCAACTGAGATGTGCATAGAACTGTTTTGTGAAATGAAGCAAAACTTTAAAATGTTATAACTTTCTTATTTTAAATCCGATTTTGATGAAATTTTCAGTCAGATGTTTGTTGGATTTTTCTCTTTTAATTCAAATCAAGTTTTTGTTGGGGTGGACTTGTCCTTTAAAACATGCGAGTGTTTCATGAATCACCCTGCCAGTGATTTTCACTAACTAGTTTGCTTAGAGCCAATCAGATGCAAGGATTTTAGTAGCTTATAACATCTGTTGGTGAAAATCACTGACAAAGCTGTTCATGAAAGGCTCCACAGGCATATGTTTCATGAATCATCCTGCCGGTGATTTTCACTAACTAGTTTGCTTAGAGCCAATCAGATGCGAGGATTCTAGCACCTCACAATAGCTGCCAGGTAAAATCACTGACTATTTTATTGCATTAAATGCTGCCTGTATTCCCACCAATGGAAATGATGATAAACATATGATTCTTTTGTGACAACAATGGGATGGCTTGTATAATCTAAATACATTATGGGAAGACTTTTTAAAAAAGCCTTTGGCTTTGGGAAGGAGAGGCAATATGAACATACAATGGCATCCATTCACGGTCCATGCTCTTTTGTATGTCCTAGAAAAATTTGGTTAACCCACGAGCCTCTCATGATATAGCTTGGTGGCGCATGGATTATGAAACACATTAATTGACTCTATCAGTATGCCAAGAGGTCTTCTAAAACTTAGTATTAAAGAGGTACTCCTGGCTGAAATAATAAGATTTGAACAGATGAAGAAAAATCAGACAAACACAACGCTGAAATTTTTGTTATCAAAATCGGACTAGGAACAACAAAGTTAAGACATTTAAAAAAAGATTTGCATTATTTTGGTGAAACAGTTTTTGAACATATTCTTTTATCAGGTATTATTTTTATTCAAATTTTGTTGTCAAATAACTAAGTTAAAATGAATGAACAACAGAGATTTAATGCTGTAACTTATTTCATCATAAGGATGTGCAATAGCTCAGTCGGTAGAGCGGGGTTTCGGATTCTGGTGTCCCGGGTTTGATTCCCACTTGGTGGGCTATTGCTTGCTAGTGCCCTGAGATAAGGCATTTAAATCCTTATTACCAGGTGCCTCAGAGAGGAAATTAAGCCATCAGTCCTCTGGTTGCTTGCTTACAAGCATTCATGCTTTCTTAGCAATCAGGTAAAAAAAATCACCACCATAAGGGAGACACATCATTCAAACATACATATGACAATAATTATGATTCCATGAACAGTGTGAATAACATAAGAAAACGGAAAGTGGGGATGTGATATCATCAGTCCACCTAGAATGCACGTAATGAATATTCATGACAACGTGATTAGCTCTATTTTCCCAAAATATTGCTAAACTTTAAAATTCATTAACTGCGTTGCTTCCAGATTTTGATGAAATTTTCAGCATTTTGTTTGGTGAATTTTACTGTTTAAATCGAGATATATTTTCAACCCAGGCTACCAATTTAACCTAACACAATCTGTTACCTGTTACTTGACCCGTCCCCTCCCTGCACCAGGTGTACACACAGATGTACATGAAATGTGATATTAGAATTTCCCAGTGTCTTGCAATTTATAATTAAAAAAACACAGCCAAGAGATGATGCCATTATGATTGTGGGATTTTAAAAGCAAACATGAAAACTTACTTGAATATATATTTGAAACTAACAAGACAGCAACGCAATGATATTTTCAACACATAACGAAAAACAGAATTGAATAGATATTCGGTAAAAAAATGCTCTACTCTATGTTATGATTATGGATTCAATATTTTCAACTCTTAAGGAACAGCATAAAAAATATATGAAACTTCAAAGCATCAGTGGAAATCAATAAATATTATTAAAGGGATGGTCCAGGCTGAAAATATTTATATCGAAATAGAGTAAAATTCACAGAGCAAAATGCTGAAAATTCCATCAAAATCAGATAACAAATGACAAAGTTATTGAATTTTAAATGTTATCAATATTTTGTGAAAACAGTTACATGCACATCATCATGAAATCCATTTGGTTGGCTGATGATGTCACATCTCCTCTTTCCTTTTTCATAATTTATTACATGAAATCTGAAGTGTTTAACTATTTTTTCATACATGTGTAAATGATGTGTCTCCATTTTAATGAAATAAGTTGAGGCGATAAATAACTAATGCACTTAATCAGTTGTCAATCCAATTGTTTCAGTCCTTGGTAGAAATATGTTGAATAAATTTTCATATACCGGTAATAAAATACAAAAGAACAAGTGGGGATATGACATCAGCCCATCTAATGAATATTCATAAAGACATGCCTAGAACTGTTTCCCCAGAATAATGCAAATCTTTAAAATTCAATAACTTTGTCATTTGCTATCTGATTTGGATCAAATTTTCAGCATTTTGCATTGTGAATTTTACTATATTTATTGAAATATAAATATTTCCAGCCTGGACCATCCCTTTAAACACGATGCACACAATCATATTTCTATCTTCCAGTGTCTTTTACATGGCTGCACCGATATACCCTTTTCTCACAAGTTTTTCTTAAAATTGGACTATTGTTAACCACATAAACTGAACCCTGTATTAATTTATATATTTTTTCTTCTTGCACAGGCTAAAAGCCGCTAAACTTTCTGTCTAACCGCAGCTATTAAAGAAAATGCTTGCCTTCCTCTCACTAAATTTAGTACTCCATAAGCGCTCATCTCTGTTTGGACAACAGCGCAGACTCCGTTGCCCCAAGGCCAAACATCAAGCCCCATCCTTGCCTTGGCAGGATTTCTGTTCTCACAGAGACACTTAACCCTGAAGTCTCATGCTTAACGCCGCACTTGCCCGGCTCACCCTGCTATTTTGCGGCGGGGGCCAAATGATTTTGTACTATAGGTGGGAATAAGCCTACTTTGTGAAAACGCCATGAGAATAGAGTGTGGGCTATAAACTCCGGACTATAGGTGGGGCTATTATAGTTAACTTGCCATTTGGCCCCACCCATAGTACAGGGTTAAAAATAAATACCAGTTGCTGTAATGATCTCAAAATGAATCAAACAGAATCCGATGAAATTACCACCAAAGTGTTTGTACATGTATGTATGAATAAAAAATATGTGCCAAATAGCTTTGGAAGAAAATGCACAATTGCTGAGAATTTAGCAAAATAAGCACGGAATTACATCAAATGTCGGGTATTTATCAATACCGCATACATTCGTAATTCCGAAGCTTCGTTATTCCGAAGGTTCGGATATTCCGAAGGTTCATTATTCCGAAAAATCGTAATTCCGAAGGTTCATTAGTCCGAAAACTGAATGATTAACGATCCTTATTTCGTTTTCGGACTAGCGAAGTTTCGAAACAACAAACCTTATTTCGTTTTCGGATGAACAAACCTTCGGAACATCGAACCTTATTTCGTTTTCGGATTATCGAACCTTCGGAATAATGAGCCTTCGGAATAATGCCACAAATGTTTGGATTAACGAACCCTTTTATCGAGGTATAGGTAATTTACGTGTTTCGGAATTACGAATTGTAACCTATCAATACACTGTCTCACATACATGTGTATGCTTTTCTGTGTATTATCAGAAATATTGATATTGAGCTTAGATTTAATGATTTTACAAAGATAAGTTTACATCAATGTACGGTACCAGATCTAGATGTATGATAATATTTTGACAATTAACCTTGATTTTTAAGACTTTCTCTTGAAATAATTGTTTGCTGCAACTACTGTCTATTACCTTTGAGGAAAATTTTGCCTGTGAGAAAAGGGTAATGTTGCAATAGTGATGGTACCCAATCATAAGAAGCTTTAATAAAGAAAAAAAATGGTGGTGGAACTTAAGTACAGGTAAAAGTATTTCACAAAATGCAAGATGATTTTTTAAACATCTCATCTGATTTTGTTGTCAGCATGCATTGAATGTAAATCATCATTAATGATTCTCACTCTCTCAGGTATTTGATGAAAAGGAAAACATAAGTGGGAATGTTTGTAATGCCAGTCCATTGTGAATTGAATGAGATATATTTGTCACAACTTGTGAACATAAATCTCATTCAGTTATGATCCCGTCTGTCAGACTGTCATCCAATGCAATAATTCATAACATCGTTTGGGAACCTCAGAGTCATTTCATAAAGCTGTTCGTAAGTTAAGAGCGACTTTAATAACGACTGGTGATCCTTAGTTGTGTTAATGATATTCACCAATAAATGTTCATTGGTGATTATTTAAGAAAGGATCACCAGTCATTCTTAAAGGTCAAGTCCACCTCAGAAAAATGTTGATTTGAATCAATAGAGAAAAATCAGAACAAGCACAATGTTGAAAATTTCATCAAAATCGGATGTAAAATAAGAAAGTTTTGACATTTTAAAGTTTTGCTTATTTTCAACAAAATAGTTATATGAACGAGCCAGTTACATCCTAATGAGAGTCAATGATGTCACTCACTCACTATTTCATTTGTTTTTTATTGTTTGAATTATTCAATATTTCAATTTTTACGAATTTGACAATTAGGACCTCCTTGCCTGAAGCACAAAATATTAAAACAATGGAATTCCACGTGGTTAGGGAGGAATGAAACTTCATTTTACACGACAATGACAAGAAAGATGTTGTTTGAAGGTTTGCATGGTGGCATGTACAATGACAAGAAAATCAAAATATTTCATATTTCATATAATAAAATACAAAAGAAATAGTGAGTGAGTGATGTTATCAACTCTCTCATTTAGAAGTCACTGACTCGTTCATAAAGCTATTTTGTTGAAAATAAGCGAAACTTTAAAATACCATAACTTTCTTATTTTACATCCGATTTTGATGAAATTTTCAGTGTTATGCTTGTTGAATTTTTCTCTTTTTTTTCAAATCAAGTTTTTTTAAAGTCGCTCTTAACTTACAAACAGCTTTATGAAACAACCCCTACTATGGAAAAAATAACAATGTAGCATGTCTATTGGGACTGTTTACCACATTTCAATTTTTCTCATTTTTTCATAATTTTCTTCATAACTTGTAATTTTCAATACCTTTTGACTCATATCGATTCCAAAACTTTCTTTCTGATAGGAAAAAAAAACTCTCTGAAACATTTTTTTTTGGGGGGGTGGTTGTTAGAAAGCTAGAAAGTATTTTTGAAAATATAAATGGTGCTGCAACTGAACTTCCCATTAAGGAGAGCATCTTTTTTGTTTAATTTTTAATTAAATGTTGGAAAGGAGGTCCTGGTAGACTCTTTACATGGATTTTTGTGACAATTTGTTTAAAAAACCTAAACTTTTATTTTTTTTGGAAGTTTCTGTGTGGAAACTAGCGCTGCCCAATAGGAACATTTTTAAGCATTTATTTTTCGTCTCATATCTATCAGGTGCTCTTATTTACCCCAATCATTACTTTCTATTTTCATGTTTAGCTGTATCTGAGATTGAATATTTCTTTTACCTTATATGCATCTGTCCATGTGTGAGTTATGTGGTAATATATGTCATAAAAAAGAATGGTAGATTTACAGTACCCACTGGCCTACATGGCCTTGCCAGAAAAAGTACACTGTACACATCTTAAACAAGTAGTTAATAATGATTTCACCTTCAAGGTGTCTCCTTAGATACACTTATTCAGGTCTGACAGGCCATCATACAAAACAGAATCAACAAGAATTTCAACAATGCAAATAAAAGTATGCTGATTTCAGTTGTTTCACAAGCCATTTTGCTTCAAGGTAAACTGGAAAACAACCATAAATAATCATGCATTTGCCAAGATTTATGACACGTCTCTTGAGCTACATTCTGTTGCCAAAAACTAATCTGTGTTTTTTATGAAGTAAATTTCATGATTACCATGACAAGTGTTTGATGACAAAATAAACAAGCAGAAATACTCTAAAAATAGCTTTCGTTGCAGCTGTCACTATCATGAACAATACTGCAAATATTTGATGATATAATGAAATAAATAGGTTAAGGTTTATAAGATGTTGTTTACAGTTAGGCTACCAAGTCAGAACAAAGTTACACAACACACTATTTCATAAAACGACTTGCATTTGTGTGTTATGTGAACAGTAAACATTGCAGCAATGAAATAGATGTATAACTATGCACATAAATCTAATTAGTGGGTATGAAGTAGGGGCGGATCCAGGATTTTCCAAGGGGGGGGGGCACATTTTTCCGAGGAAATATTTGACAAGTAAAAAGAAAAAAGTTCTTCATAATCAAAAGGTGGGCACAGGCTGGCTGGGCCCCCTGGATCCGCCAGTGGTATGAAGTTTGTAGATGTAGAATGACCCTAATTCTTCCCCTCTGCTACAGCAAACAATACTTGTTTTGCACCTTAAAGCTTTTTCTATGAGTGTATACTGTATAGGCTACATGTAGATGTATGTCTCTAAACAGAGATAGAAAACTTTGATTTAATTATCCTGCATGCTTGACAAATGGAGCAATACTCTCTATGATTATATATGTTAGAGTGTGGATGCTGGAAAATGCCAAAATGCAATCAATGGATGAAGAAATCAAGATGCAATTTAATCAGATGCTAAATTTTCAGACAGTAAACTGAAAAGAAAAATCAAAATAAGATGAAATAAAAGATAAAAACTCACTGAAGAGTGTGATTTCAGATCCTGGAAAAAAATAATTGACATAAAAATAAATAAAAGAAAGTAAAGCGGAGCCTTAAAAGAGAGGTAATGGTAGGCAATTTGTCAATGCTAACAGAGATTTTTGTTATGTGCAATTATTGCTACATGTATGATAACTAAGCATTACATGCATTTTAAATAGTAAAATATGTTTTGATCTTTTTTTCTTACAAAAAGACAATAAATGAAGATGAACCCATCTGCATAAAAAATATTACTTTGAATTAAAAAAAATGGAGGTATGAGCACTTTAGACCTGCAGAATGCTATTTGTTTTCAAATCTTTCATTAAAAAAAGATAATAAATCGTAATACATTTTAATTGCATTATTTTTTATATCTACATATATTCATTACATAAAAGGATTACTATTACTACTAAGTACTACTACAACATGTACTACTACTGCTTACACTTCGTAATTCCAAAGGTTCTTTATTCCGAAGGTTCGTAATTCCGAAACACGTAAATTGCCTATACCTCAATGTTCGTTAATCCGAAAACTTAAGAGTTTGTTAATCCGAACATTTGTGGCGTTATTCCGAAGGTTCGTTATTCCGAATGTTCAATAATCTGAAAATGAAATAAGGTTCAATGTTCCGAAGGTTCGTTAATCCAAAAAAGAAATAAGGTTCGTTGTTCCGAAGGTTTGTTAATCCGAAAACAAAATAAGGTTTGTTGTTCTGAAGGTTCGTTAGTCCGAAAACGAAATAAGGTTAGTTAATCATTTAGTTTTCGGACTAACGAACCTTCGGAATTACGAACCTCATTTCTTTTTCGGATTAACGAACCTTCGGAATTACGAACCTCACTTCGTTTTTGGACTAACGAACCTTCGGAATTATGAACCTTCGGAAATACGAACCTTCAGAATAACGAACCTTCGGAATAACGAACCTTCGGAATTACGAATGTATGCGACTACTACTACTACTACGACAACAACAACATGTACTACTACTACTACTGATAATAATAACAACAACAATGATAACAATATGGACCATTTATATACTGCAGATACTCCATTAACATAATCTACATGTAAGTTCTAACTAACTCAGGTCCCTTAGATTGAAAGACGCGAGTCGTAACCACTAAACCCCCACATTAATTTCTTGTTCCATACAGATTTTCTTGAATGTCTTTGCACTCCGAAACAGTCCTGTAACTATTCATGTTTGTATTAGGCAGGGCTTCATCAGAAGCAGACCTGCTAACCTCTTGGAATGAAAAACTGTATTCTGTGATTAAAAAATCTGTATTTTTCCCCAAAAAAATTTTTGTAATAAAATGCTTGGCGCACTCGATCATCACGGCGCTCAAGCTGCATGCAAGCTAAAATATGCACTGCTCTTGCAGATGAAAAAAATTGAAACATGTGTATATCTTCACCCTGGTTTTAACAAAATGATTGAAAAAAAAAAAAGTTACCTGAAATTACATTGATCTAATAACCATATTTGTGTACGTTTTATGAAATAGAGATAAATAGAGATGAAGTTTTCTCATTAACTAGGATTAAAAAAATATATTTCTTTTTACAAGAAAATTTTTTAAAGGGGAAGTTCACCCTGAAGAAAACTTTGTTGTAAAAATAGCAGAAAAAATAGTAAAAAATATTGGTGAAGGTTTGAGGAAAATCCGTTAAAGAGTAAGAAAGTTATTAGAGTTCAAAATTTTGGATTTGTGACGTCATAAACGAGCAGCTGCCCCATGTGTTATATAATATAAAATAATATGAATTTCAAATTTTGTATGGTTCCTGATGACTTAATTTTGTTTTCTTTTCATGATCGGGTGTGAAATGATTTGTCTATTGATATACAAAAGTTACAGTGAAAACCATTTTCATTTTTTTGAGAAAACGACATTTCAGTGTTTTTTTTTACCATTCGCTATGTAGGAATGCTGCTCGCATATGACGTCACAAATCAAATAATTGAAATTCTAATAACTTTTTAATTATTTGATGAATTTTTCTCAAACCTTCGGCAATATCTTTTATTATTTTTTCTCCTATTTTTACAACAAACTTTTTGTCAGGGTGAACTTCCCCTTTAAAGAAAAATGTACTGCCGTATTTTGGTTGCAAAAACATACTAAATATGCCTGAAACGTACTGGTTGGCAGGTCTGCACTAGCCCACTCAAAGAATGATCACCTTGGTCTGGATGAAGACGTCCCTATTTTGACTTGTAAATTGCCAATTGCTCTACACCCGTTTCATCTACAGTACTTTCTGTGGGGTCTAGTCCTTTGTGATCTAGTCCTACTTGTTCTACAACTATTTCATCTCTTTTCATCTGGTCTAATTGCCATTCAGCAAGAAATTTTCCCCTGCATTGTGCTGCACTCAACCCAGGTGAGGTCAATGGGTTCGTGGTAGAAAGAAATTCCTTGAATGCTTGACTGAGGCAGCCCAGCTAAAGCCGGTGGTAGCAATAATAATAGAAGTGCCCGCTGGGAGAACAGTTTTTGGAACTGAGGTGGCTACCCTGGGGATATATGCCGTGATTAGTATTAATATCATTGATTTTAATCATCTAGCTCATTTGATAACATTTTGTATAATTTGAAGTTAGGCTTAACCATTACATTAATATCGACTTGACCAAACACCACTTTATCTATAGATCTCATGAGACGAACTGTTTTAGAACCAAATTTTCATTAGCAATGTAAACATTAACAAGAAAACATAGTGGAAATTAGACCAACTGGGCATAAGAATAAATTAGAATTAGACTAAAGTGGGTATCAGACGAAATGTAGAGTAGACCAAACAACATTAGACAAAAGAGAAACTAGACCAAATGGGTTAGTCCATGTGGTATAAGACTACATGAGAAGTAGACCAACTGGTTGTAGATCAAATGGGGTTAATCCACATGGTATTGGACTACCTGGTCCATGAAAACTAGACCAACTGGTTGTAGACCAAATGGGGTTAGCCCATGTCATATTAGACTACAGGAGAAGTAGACAAAATGGGGTTAGTCCATGTTGTATTACACTACATGAGAAGTAGTCCAACTAGTTATAGACCAGTTTTTGACTTACCCCTGAAGATTTGCTTTTACTGACTGATGGATGTACAAGAGGTTCATCACCTAGAAGGTGCTTCTGGGATGTCACCTATTAAAAGAAAAGAAAGACAATGGAAAGATTGTTATTGAAATGAAGTATGAGCAGAAAGAAAACATATGTATTGACAAGTTTAATGAGGTCTTATTAACTACCGGAGCGTTAAGTTTTTGATACCTCATCAAATTAATATCAAAAGAAGACGTCTCTTGCATTTCTATTACCCGTATCAACTGGAATTAAATTGAATTACTGTGATTAAAAAGTAAAGAGAGAACAGAATGCCTTGTTTAGGTTTTTATTCTTTTGACAAAAAAAAAGAAAAACAATAAAGCTATACCCTTCTTCCCCTTTCTCTCTTCGCTTTTTCTTTTTCTCTTTTGGGGGCGACTGGCTCCACCGCCCCCTGGCTATGTGCCTGGTAAATGGTATAAACCAAAATGTTCATAGGCGATGATTTAGCATGTAAAAAGGTTCACCGGTTGTTCTTAAAGTTGGTCTTAATTTACGAACAGCTCTATGAAACATCTACCATTTTTTTTTACCAAGTATTTTTTTCCAATGAGAGAGCAAACTACTTGTAATAGAAAATACCAGCTAGATACATATACATGTAGTAGGTACTTGCAAAAATGTAACATTTGCAGGGATTTTCCAAGGTAGTCGATATTTCGGCAGTATGAAAGTAAGTTAGGAGAACTTTCACAACCCAGTGAGTACCGTAGTTGGGTGTGGATCCCGTGGTCTGCTCGTGCATTGCCTAGAAATCAGACCATACTGCACATGCCAGTAACTTCAAGAACTTTTCCCCGAAAGGATATGCTTCTGGTCGGTGTGAATGCAACAAAAATTATCAGGCATTTTGATTCCTGAACAAATTCTTTTAATTTAAAGGCATTCTGGTGATCGAGTTGGTCTGAACACACAAACGGAGACCCTTTAAAGGAGCTAAACATTCTCTTTAAAACATGTTATTTCCAACATGTCATGCTGTCAGCATCAGCTGGGGAGCTAAACATTCCACAGAGGCCAATGACCTTGTTTACGTCACAGACATGAATATGATTTATGCCATCCAGCTGAGAGGCAGAGATGGATTGACAAGAAGGCTGGAAGAAATGGATCATGTTCTCACATTCAACTTTTCCCAGTGACCCCTTTTTATGTATATTCAGGGGATTCAGGGGCAGGGGGCACAGGGAAAAAATGGCACCTTTTTCGAAAAGGGCACTATCAAAAAAGAAAAAATGACTTATCTATAGTGGTGTAATGAGCAAAATTTTTTGAGGGGGCTAGATGTGTCATATCACATAGAATTTATATAAGAAGCTGCGAGTGAAGCAAGCGAGCAACAATTTTGACATAATATTCAGAAAGTAATATCATTTCATCCTTTCTTTCCTTTTCTCTTGAATGCGACATATATATTTTTAGGGGGTGCAAAAGCCCCCCCATCTGTATGCTACTGCTTATCTACCGCACTCACATGACTCATAAAACTTTATAGGGCACATAGGATTATTCTTGAAAGTTTTTTCCTTCAAAAGTAGTAATATATAAAAATGAGAACACTTATTGTTTTCTTGTTTCAGAGGGGCACTTGTTGACAAATAAAACAGGTCCATCTCAGGTGAAAGGGGCACAGAACATGTTCGTAGGGGCACTTTCCTTAGGCAAAATGGGGAGCTGATACGAGAAAGGGCATCTATCTTGGGTAAAAAGGAGCACTGAGATGAGAAATTGCATGTGCTAACACATAAAACGGGTCCTTCTCAGGAGAAAGGGGCACAGAAAACATTCGAGAGGGGGCATTTTTGGTAAATATTGGCACTTACGCTTTAAAAGGGCAGTTGGTAACGCCTAAAACAGGTCCTCCTCAGGTGAAAAGGGCACTATAAAAACCCTATGGTACTTTCTTGAACTGGTTTCCCTTAAAGTGATGGTCTGGGCTGAAAATATTTATATCTAAATAAATAGAGTAAAATTCACAAAGCAAAGTGCTGAAAATTTCATCAAAATCAGATAACAAATAACAAAGTTATTGAATTTTAAAGTTTGCCAACATTTTGTGAAAACAGTTATATGCACATCGTAATGAATACTCATTAGCTGGACTGATGTCATATCCCCACTTTCCTTTTTCTTATGATATTACATGAAATCATAATTGTTTCATTTTTTTCATTCATGAAAATGATGTGTCTCCATTATGATGAAATAAATTGCAGCAATAAATAACTAATGCACTTTAATCAGTTGTCAGTCCAATTGTTTTAGTTCTTGGTAGAAATTTTCTTAATAAACCTAATTTCATATAATAAAATACAAAAGAACAAGTGGGGATATGACATCATCAGCCCACCTAATGAATATTCATGAAGATATGCCTAGAACTGTTTCATCAGAATAATGCAAATCTTAAAAATTAAATAACTTTGTCATCCGATTTTGATGAAATTTTCAGCATTTTGTTCTGTGAATTATATTTATTTTGATATAAATATCTCCAGCCTTGACCATCCCTTTAAACCAGTTTTGGAAACCAGTTTAAGCATGCTTCTTAGCATTCTCATCACCATCTTCTGAACTGGTTCCCAGGATCACTTCATGAAAGTGGTCTTGTTGCTAAAGTTCTGGTGGGGGGGGGGGGGGGGGGGAGGGGCACAAGTTTTGTATAATCATAATCCTACACAGTTACAGTAAACATGGAAAAATTCATTTAAAAATATTTCTTTCCAGAAGTTAACATAATAATAATAAACACCTCCAATTCTAATGTTATTTAACTGATTTTGCTATGACATTTACTGCAACTCACGTAGGATTATGTCTTTGTGGACATCTGGGACCCCTCATACAAAGAGTTCTGATTGATACGATCCCGGGGGGGGGGGGGGGGGGCACTTACATTGACGAGTGGATACCATGCGCGACCAAAAAACATGTAAACAGGATGTCTTTTTCAAGACATGTGTCAAAAACAATAAAATAATGAAAAAATTGTATCTATTTCGCTAGGAAAGTTACGTGTTTAGGGTCAAATTTGCGGGGATGATAAAACAAAATTAAAATGTTTTAAAAAGGATGTCCTTTTTGCCACAGCACTACGTGTTTAGAGTCCAATTTGCACGAGATGTGGAAGGTGGAGTCGTACTAAACCAAATTATGTGTATTAAAAGGTAAAACCAACGACTGAAGGACCCGTGACAAAATACGGCTGTACTTGTTTAGGGGTCCATTTCAGGGAATACTTGCCAAGAGTATCGTTTTGTTTCCAATACTTGTTAAGGGTAGTGTTTCACATGCCAATTCGTGTTAAGGGGTGCATTTTCAGAATATGGAAAATACGTGTTTAGGGTGCTTTTCGAGACCCCATGGTTGCGCATGGTATCCACTTGTCAATGGAAGTGGCCCCCCGAGATACGATCAAACTCAAGTACATGTATATGGAAATCCATCCATGTCATAATTTTTTCTTAAGGAACTTTGCACAATGTCCTTTAAAAACAAAGAGAAGCATACCAAATTAGCAAGACAACAGTGACTGTATGAATACACATGATACATGTCTAGAAAATATTTTGAAGAAACATGTATTTTAGGGTGTGTTTATGCTTCCATGGCGAGGACAGAATCAGCAATTTCAAACGTCGATTCAAAACGCCGATCGTAAACGTGGTTCTGGGAGTGCTGTTTATGCTTAACTTTTTAGAGCAAATCATGATCTCCAGCTGGCTTCGCATCGTAAAGCGAGGTCAAATTGGGCGCGCCTTTTTTTCGAAAGTTTTTTTTCCGATTGTTGTTATTACGTAGAGATTACATGGAGCAATACGACTGTATTTGCACGCGGATTTTCATCTCACCGGAAACATGTACCAAATGACGTCATTTAAACACGTTTACGATCGTGGTTCTGTTTATACTTCCCCACAAAGCCTGATTCTGGTCAAACAACGTTTACAAACGCACCTTTTTGTGAGTTTACGATCGGCGTTTTGAAACAGCGTTTAAATGAAAGTAAGCATGGACGCAACCGTGTTTTGGACTAATCACGTTTAGAAACGCTGATTCTGGCCTGAAAAGTGGAAGCATAAACACGGCCTTAGATGTTGACGTTGCTGGCATCCCATGGTTGTGATTGATTGGATCAATCATAACTCTTTGTACTCTTTGAATTACTGAATTAAAAAAAGAGTGTGGCAAAGAACATCCATAATCATACTAAGAAACAGTTTAACCATAAAGATAAAGCCTACTGTAATTCATTATTTTGCAGAAAATAATAATAACTAAGATTGCTGTACCACACATACTGTCTTGGATCCTCAAATTTAGACAATGAGAATAAGAAAAAAAATGACAGTTGGTACATGTAGATTACTTAAACAAAGCGAAACAAGGATGTTTCATTTTGTCTTGCAGAAAACAATAAGACTAAGAATACTTTTATGACCTTAATATAAAGACCATGAAAGAGCAAATTTTGAAAATAATGATGTTTATGACCCTGATACAATCAGAAAGAGCAATATTATAGTTGATAGATTATTTAATCATAGAGGAACAATGATCTTGCATACTTTCTTGTCTTGCAGAGGACAATTGTACTCCAGATAAAGGTCAAGAAACACATTTGAAAGTGAGCTCAAGCACCAATTCATCAGTTAGTTTTGACATCATCTGACAACAGTTCCACACAATGGGATGTGCGCCACATGTTGAAAGGGGATGAAATGACAATGAGCCATTCTTTAAACTGTGCAAGGTCAGTATTCATGTACTTTGATGTGTTAAAATTGAGAACTTTTAGCACACTTGAAGTTGTAAAAATATTGACAAAAAAATTGAGCTAATGATGGTGATGATGATAATGATAATGGTGGTGATGATGATTAATATGATCATGGGGATGATGATGATGAAAATTATGATGATGATGGATGATGAGGATAGATATTAAAAATGATGATATGATGAAAATTATCTGATGATAAAGATGAAAAGAACAAAAAAAAGAGAAACATACATTTTTCTCAAATCTATCCATGTGTTCTAAGAAAATGAGCCAATGAACTTCATATTTTTTTTAATTTCACAATTTTATGATATATTAACTCAAATATTTATAAAATAGTGTTTTTTTTTTTTTGGGGGGGGGGTGGATTGTCTGACCAAGGGCTTCTTTTTTCTACTTCTGATCAAGTGTTCCTACTGCACCAAGCAGCAATCTAGGCCTGAAATCTAGAGAGTCTGCATGTGTTTGCAATATGAGGACTACATTTGACCTTTTTTGGGGGGTGGGGGTGAATTAACCTTTGCCCCATAATTTTTATGCCTCTTTTTTCACCTCATTAATTTTATTTAACTACACTCATTTATTTCAATTACTTATTATTCATGTTTTTATTGTTATAATTCTTTTTTTTTGTTTGGGGGGGGGGGGCAATCTGTATTTCACTTGTTTACAGTGTACAGTTGTGCTAACAACTTATTTCATTTTTCTTTTTCAACAGTGAGCAACACTTTTTAGTGCCACATTTTCCTAACGATAATATCAAAACTGGGTTTCAGGGAAAGAACATGGAAGCAATGTGTCAGAATTTGATCTGGTTCACACGTCACATGTCAAATTCATTCTCTTATTCAATTATGCACATCGTGGGAATGTTATTTTTCACCATCAGAACGTGTTTCCTTGGAGCACCATATTATTGGCTAGCTTGCCCCGGGAACCCTCTTTTTTAACAACACATGATAATTTCCCTCATTTGTTTTTGCAGAAGAGGTGTCAAAGTGAATTAACTTGTGGAAACCATACTGGGTCCCCGGGGAATGTGACAGACGCTGTGAAGCAGCAGTTGTCATCAAGATTTATTTTTCTTTATGCCTCCTTAGAGAGGTTGTTGATCAAAGTTTGTATTCAGATTGTCTGATCATATCTCAAAAATTTCTTATTAAATTTTTTCAAAGTTAAGTTTGAAGTGCTTTTCTTTTCTTCAGAACAAAATATGATATATTTAATGCTTTGAAATTGAAGTGCCAATGCAAAAAATCTCTTCACACATTTCTCATGAATTCAGTACAATAGTCCTTATTACACCTACTCATACACATAAATATCTTTATGAAAATATAAAGAGGTTTCTTCTGATCAATACTGAATAATTAATACTCAAGAATTTGAAATTGTTTAAGTAACCTCCTCTTCCCCAAATCAATAAGCTTTCTTATCTGATTTTTTAGAAAATTATATGAAACTATCAAAGCAGGAAAGACCATCCAAGAAATTAATTTTATTTAAATGAAATAAAATAAAAAAGTGAACAAGCTTACAGGTCTTTAAAAATTTCATAAAAATCGGATGTAAAATAAGAAAGTTACATTTTTGCTCAATTTCACAAAACAGTTACTTTCTATGCACATTCTGATGCTATGCAAATTAAGAACTGATGACATCACCAAATTACTATTTCTTTTGTATCTTATTCATATTAAATTAAATATTTATATTTTCATTTCTTGTCATTATGAAATAAAGTTTGATTTATGGAATTGTCAATTACATGTATATTGATTTCAAATCTCTATAAAAATCTCATGTAAGAAATACAACAGAAATTGTGAATGAGTGACATCGACCCTGCCATTTCCATATTACCGTGTTTTGATAAATATAAGTGCAATCTTAAAATGTCATTTATGCTATGCTTGCTTGATTTTTCTCTTTATAATTCAAATCAACTTTTTTGTGGGTTGAACTTCCCCTTCAAGCTAATTCCGTGTCTGAATTAATTAAAAAAAATCCCCAAAACATTCTGATAACAAAAGTAAATTAAAATCAAATTCAACAAAACAAAAATCATTCCTAAACTCTCGAGGATGAACATGCCTTGGCCTTCTCCTTCATATCAAACATGATGATAAAAATAAAACATACAAACAGGGCCACATCTTACAAAGAGTTATGATTGATCTGATCAATCTCAAGTATATGGAAATCCATCAATGTCATAATTTTTCTTCAGGAAATTTGCTCAATGTCCTTTTAAAACAAAGAGAAGCATACTGAATTGTCATGAAAACAGTAAATGTTTAGATATATGTACATATAATTTCTAGAAAATATTTTGAACAAACATGTTCTTTTAGATGTTGACATTGCTGGCTTTCCATAGTTGCGATTGATCGGATCAATCATAACTCTTTGTAAGACAGGGCCCAGGTATATTAGGAAACCAGTAACAAAGGCACGCAGAAGAATTTCCATTATCAGACACTAGATGGCAGCATTTCACTTCAAAAGTATTCACTCATTTCTCAGTATTGATGAAGATTGGCTTTTATGGCTAGCACTTCTGAGTGAATGGTTTTTATTCTTTTTATAATTCATTATAATTTTGTTCATTTAAAAAGAAGTATAGCAGAAAATTGAGCTGATCCGACTTAATTTTCAATTCAAACTCACTGGGAAGCTCATGATACTAAAAAAATAAGAGAAAATATAAATTTTTTTGTTTAAAGCAACTTTGAAAATCAAATCCGATCAGAGGAGCTGTTTCAATCTATGACACAAGATGGCAGTATTCAACATATGAAATAAACGGAATTGACTTCCACACAAACAAGATTCCATATCATGGAGAGTGTAAGCAATAAATGTAGAATATCCACTTAATTAAAATCATAACAATACAAAATTACAAAAAAATCATAACAAACATGAACATATACCAGCATTTCACACAAAGTCTATTAGAATTATATTAAGGGCTATGCTTTGTGATGTCGTACATGTATACGTGCAGCTGCCCCATGTTTTATGTAATGTACATGCAAAATGCATGAATTCCGAGTTTTTAATTGTTATTTGTTTCTTTCAGGAGCAATAAAAAAATCTTCCATTTTTTCAGAAAAAGACATTTTATTGATTTTTTAAGAATTTACGTTGCGTGGAAAGCTGCTCGCATATGACGTCACAAATCAAAACTCAAACTTAAAGGACAAGTCCACCCCAACAAAACTTGATTTGAATAAAAAGAGAAAAATTCAACAAGCATAACACTGAAAATTTCATCAAAATCGGATGTAAAATAAGAAAGTTATGGCATTTTAAAGTTTCGCTTATTATCAACAAAATAGTTATATGAACGAGCCAGTTACATCCAAATGAGAGAGTTGATGACATCACTCACTCACTTTTTCTTTTGTATTTTATTATATGAAATAGGAAATATTTTTATTTTCTCGTCCTTGTCATGTGAAATGAAGTTTATTGCTCCCTGTACACGTGGAATTCCATTATTTTAACATTTTGTGCTTCAAGCAATGAGGTCCTAATCATCAAATTCCTTAAAAATTGAAATATTGTATAATAATAATATATAGACGAGTCAATATACGACCAAAAATACCCTTACCCGGAAAAAATTGCAACAAATGATTTTTCAACGTTTTTTTGTACTATTTGACCTCAGGAATAACATACTAAAAATTTACCGAAATCCGCATCTGGAAAGTTGGCATCCAAGATGGCCGTCATTCACTTAAAATGAATACAACTGACTCATTAGCCACCCTAGAATCATAATTCGGTTCATATTCCATGGTCTAGGGGTTAAAAACAATCGTTGAAACAGGCGAGAGTGAATTATAAGCCCTCCAGTGTACCTGGCAAATCCAAGATGGCGCCCAAAATGGCTGACGTTGGCTGGAAATCCACAATTCATCTAATTGGCTTTAATTTGGTTTTCATACGATGGTTCTAAGGGTAAAGTATAGTACATTGGAACAAGTAACAAGGACAGCCAGTGGTCTGGTGTGTCCAAAATCCAAGATGGCTTCCAAAAATGGAGTTTTAAATGGCTGTTGACAATCAAAATGGACATAGTTCATTTCATATCCGCCTGGGACATAATGGTTTTTGTGTCTATACCATGGTTAAATGGGTCAAATAATACATTGGGGCAAGTTACAAGGACATTCAGTGATCTGATATGTCAAAGCTAACAATACAATCTATGACTTTGGCTGTAATTACAGCCATTTCTAGGGTAAGAATACAATCCATGACTTTGGCTGTAATTACAGCCATTTCTAGGCTAAGAATACAATCCATGACTTTGGCTGTAATTACAGCCATTTCTAGGCTAAGAATACAATCTATGACTTTTGATGTAATTACAGCCATTTCTAGGGTAAGAATACAATCTATAACTTTGGCTGTAATTACAGCCATTTCTAGGCTAAGAATACAATCTATGACTTTGGCTGTAATTACAGCCATTTCTAGACTAAGAATACAATCTATGACTTTGGCTGTAATTACATCCATTTCTAGACTAAGAATACAATCTATGACTTTGGCTGTAATTACAGCCATTTCTAAGCTAAGAATACAATCTATGACTTTTGATGTAATTACAACCATATCTAGATTAAGAATACAATCTATAACTTTGGCTGTAATTACAGTCATTTCTAGGCTAAGAATACAATCTATGACTTTGGCTGTAATTACATCCATTTCTAGGCTAAGAATACAATCTATGACTTTGGCTATAATTACAGCCATTTCTACTAAGAATACAATCCTTGACTTTGGCTGTAATTAAAGCCATTTCTAGCCTAAGAATACTTATCGCTGATTTGTTATCATACATACATACATTTTGTGTGTGGCAGCTGTATTAGAAATTTTAATTTGCTTTTTTTTTCATTTGCTTTTGCCCCCTATTCTCTGTTCTGGCGTGACGTCACATGCCCTAGATACGCCATGGAGACTGCTTTGTTGTTGAAAAGAAAGGAGTGGGTGAAACAGTGCATTATGGTCCCACGCAGTGTTCTCTCGGTTCTTGTTCACTCACATGTAATTTGTACACATCATGACATTTGTTCTTGTTCTTAATCAAATTCTTTGTCATTGAAGGTGGAAAATAAGACAGCTGCATTCAGATTGAATTGTAATAATAATAGTCAGTTCTTAAATAGCGCATAATACCTTATGAATAACGTCTCTATGCGCTTCCAAAGGACTTGGATATAGCTTTAGCTAGGCTACCTAGGCACTCCAGCATTCAAGGAATTTTGTAGCACAGTATTTGGTTACCTATTTACTTGTGGATATCTCGCTATGGTATATAATTATGCAGAGAAATTGGATCATGTTAGATAGATAAATGGTTTAACTGATAAAAATCATACATCATGGCGGCCAAGCAGAATTGTGATGCATTTACATATAAATTAAAATGAATCAATACATTAAAATGAAACATATAGCATTGACATGAATAATAGTTTAACCCTATATAGCCCGGGGGGGGGCCTAAAAGGCCCCCCTCGACATTTTTCGCGATAATTTCTAAATGCAAAAAAATAATACGCTGAAATTTCATGACTTTTTTCTTTCACATCTCCCGCACATTTTGAGACCCTGTTTGCGAAAATCGGGGGTACACTTGCGGAGATATAGCACATATTCGTAACCAATGTCACCGAAAATGGCAATTTCCATTGACTTTTGTGTGTACAATGTATGGGTTTTACAAGAAGTGTTGTCAGATGAATGTTTTTTTCTGTTTTTCCTCACATAACTTTCTTTTGGGCTATCACCAACTATTCTAGATTTAAAAAAACAATAAAAAGTAGAGATTTCAAAACAAAGAAATACATAAGAATTTGGAAACACGGAAGGAAACAAGAATATTATCGAGAAAAATTAGCATATGCGCATAATTAATTACTATTATAATCTAATAATTATACAATTTCAATACAGTTGAGTGAGCTGTCTTTTAGATTACATGACTGGCTACTAACATGCTTGATTCCATTGCATTTTCTCAAAAAATGGGGGGAAAACTACAAAAAAAATGAAAATTCCTTGAAAAAATTTGAATATTTGCATAATTAATTAGATAAATAAAAAATGATAATAAATATCACAAATTTGACAACGCATTCTTGTAAAATACATAATGAGACACCCACACACCAAATTTGGTCGCAATCGGTCGATAAACGGCCGAGATCTGAGGGGGGGGGGGCCTAATAGGCCCCCCGGGCTATGCAATTTCAAAATAGCCTGGGCTATATAAGAAACACTGAAAACAGTAAAAATCAGGTAAAATAAGATCAAATTTGTCTGCACTAAAAACATTTGGTCTCAGCGCCGTTTTTGTTGCTCATGAAAGGTACAACAGAAAGCTCGCTAGTGTGGGATTAAAATGTTGTCCTTACAAGTTTCATGCTGGCCAAAATATCAATTTGTGCAACAGAAAAAATAAAAATTTATAGTAAATGATATAAAAATAAACCTGATATGAAGTATTCTGAGCAAACATACGTATATTTCAATGATGGCTCCCAGTGTTTTTTGGTTTGGGAATCTTTCCTCCCCTCCCATTCAATTGCATTCACCCATTCTTCCTACCTTTCTTGTTGTTTTCACGGCCTGGGAAGATAGAAAATGACAAGGACTTCCCTTTCATCATTTGAGTGTGACAGCCTACAGCACAACAACTTTTCAGAATTTTTAGTTATCTTTCGCGACAAAACGATGTAAAATAGCAGCATACCATACTTCGTCTTCCCACTTCACAACGCGGCGACGTGTACAAAATGGTTTGTTGCTCGCACGTAGGTAAGGAGTTGTTTTCACCAACGCGCTGAGGGGGTTCGCGTTCTAGGCATAAGTACCCGGATGATTGGAACTGAGAATATGTGGTTCCTTCCTGACATGTTTCTAGTTCATATGAAAGGATGAAATGCTCTTAAATTATCATGAAAGGAAGTAAAAATCGGGGACAGACGAACAAAGAGTTGAATATAAAAAAATGAAATTGACCTCTATTATAACCTGAAGTCAAAACCAACTTATTTGTGAGGTAGAATTTGCCTTTTCCACGGATGTTAGCGAGGCTGGCAGTTCCTACAATGAGGTCGCTGGAGAAAACCTTCTCCCATAGACTTTGAACATGAATCGGTCCACGGCCGGGGATAAGGCCGGCAAAATGTGACCTCAAGGCTGGCCTCGACTACATCCCTGGCTTTTTGTATCCTTACCTGTCTGTTCGCCTCACAGTAAGCAGCCACATTGTTTGCCCTGAGGCAGGTTCCGCTGGAAGCGATGTAGGTGTAGCAGCGAAGACTGTCACCCTTCTGATAGACCCTGGACATCTCGCCCTTGTGCTCATTCCAAGGTGACATCTCTAAGACCTTTTTACTCAGCTCATCGTAAGGAAGGTACTGGGATAAATCTGATCAGAAAGAGAAAGGGAAGAAATCATGAGGTGTTGTGAACAAGTGGATAAGTCAGACTCTCTACACTATGAACCTTGCGGTCCGGGTTTTAATTCCACTGCAGCACTTGCGACCATCCTTTGGCACGCGTTTATGTAATTTACCACTCTCCACCCAGGTGTAGTATATTGGTATCCGGTATTGCTACAGAGCCACTGAGAGAATGGTTTTCGGAATTGAAGTGGCTACCCTTGGTAAACATGACGGTATCATTATTATTATTATCATATTAAGCTTTTGGAATCACAGAAATCTGTTCAACTTAAGAGACGTTTGACATAGAGGTTCAGGTATTGTTTACCACATAAATTTCCTAAATGTTCCAATTGTCTTCAACTTTGGTAGATATGCAAAGTTTAGGAGGTTGATGAACCTGTACCAATGTTTTCAAAAGTGTCTTGTTAGTGTATTGAGCTAGTGCTTTATCTATGAGTTGATGCTGGAAAAGTAATTTGCCCAAAATATCTAATCATAGATTCTACCAGTAGGTCTAGATCTATAGGGGAAGGCGGGGTAAGTTGTGACAGTTTTTGCTTTTTGCATGTTAGAATTGAAATGATTAATAATCTTGTCGAAATAAGTACCTTGCCTTGAAATTTAATTCTTCTGAAATATTTTCCACCTATATATAACTTTCTATCTCCACACTGAAAGTCATCGTGACCTTTGAAAAAAACGATGTCAAATGGCTCAACTTGCCCCATATATGGGGTAAGTTTGAGCCACCTTCTGGGGTAAGTTGAGCCACAAAAACTATGTACAAAATGTATGAGGGGAGAACCAGCATGTCATTTTTTTTGTTTAAAGTCTTTTCACTTGCTAATTCTCTTTAAATACTAACATCCTTTAAAAGGAAAAGAGCAGTCATGTAAATTTGCTCCTTTCAGCCAGCATTTCAATCGATTTTTATGGTTTGTTTGTTTTTTAAGATACATTACCATAGGAATTACCATGGCTCAACTTGCCCCATGCTGTTTGGCTCAACTTACCCCAGTCCGAACTTAGTGCGATAATTTTGTATCCACACATTTATTATGCATCCATCATATAAAAGACTATGACAAGAATGAAGATCCATACCTGGACCAATAATGTTGTTATCATGTCTTTATCATATTTAAAGACGTGTGTGTTTATAAAGCACTTATCTATTTCACACTCTTTTTTACTTTTTTGGCTGAAATTCATATTTTTCCCTCTAAAAAACTACTTTTTGTTTCAAAGTTGAAAAAAATATGGTGGGGTTAGGGGTTATGCTATGGGTCATCAATACATGACACCACCACAATGTCTGACTTATTCATTATTGGCCTGGGGCTGGTGGCTCAACTTGCCCCTATGCTCAACTTACCCCGCCTTCCCCTATGTATCTATTCCATCCTATCGCCCTGCTTTGACATCCATACATCCTTTATATGATTGAGCACTTTAAGATTTAAAGCTTAATTCCACACTCCTGCAGCATTTTTTATATTCAAAAGGTTAAGAAGTTATGTATGAAGCCATCAATCATTGTCATTAATATTGTTTTCTGTACTAGCATCATATCATTCACAGCATCATCATATTCACCACCAGCAACACCATCACCACCATAATCATTATAATTCACTATCATCATCATCAGCTTCTCCTTCAACATTTTACCTGTACCCTACATTTTCAAAGGTGTCTCGTTAATTTATTGAACTACGTGTATCGCTTTATCTCCCGGGGGGGCCACTTCCATTCACAAGTGGATACCATGCGCGACCATGGGGTCTCGAAAAGCACCCTAAACACGTAATTTCCATATTCTGAAAATGCACCCCTTAACAAGTATTGGCGTGTGAAACCCTACCCTTAACAAGTACTGGAAACAAAACGATATACTCTTGGCAAATATTCCCTGAAATGAACCCCTAAACAAGTACAGGAATGTTTTATTGTTACGGGTCCTTCGGTCGTCGGCTTTACTTTGGTTTAGTACGACCACATCTTCTACACCTCGCGCAAATCGGACTCTAAACACGAAGTGTTGGGGCAAAAAGGACATCCTTTATAAAACATTTGAATTTTGTTTTATCATCCCCGCAAATTCGACCCTAAACACGTAATTTTCCTAGCGAAATAGATACCCTTTTTTCATTATTTTTGTGTTTTTGACACCCTTATCACGTTACGTACGTAACGTGCCCTATCGTGAAAAAGACATCCTTTTTACGTGTTTTTTTGGTCGCGCATGGTATCCACTCGTCAATGTAAGTGGCCCCTCCGGGCTTTATCTATGGGTTAACTTCGAAAGAGAAATGTTGCAAACTAATAATTATAGGTTTTAGATCTATCTATTCCATCCCGCTGCGCGGCTTTGACAGTCGCCGTCATCACCCCCATCAACACAACCATCATCCTCATGATGATCATCATCGTAATCATCACCTTTACCATCACCACCACCACCATCATCTTCATTGTTATCATCGTTATAATCACCATCCTTATCATTTTCATCATCGTCATCATCCTCCTCCTCATCATCCTCATCATGATCATGATGATGATCATCATCCTTGTCAGTTTCATCATCATTATCATCATCATCATCATCATCATCATCATAATCATCATCATCAGCAGCATCATCATCATCATCATCCTTGTCATTTTCATCATCATCATCATCATCATCATCCTTGTTATTTTCATCATCATCATCATCACAATCATCATCGTCCTTATCATGATCATCATCCTTGTCATTTTCATCATCATCATCATCCTTGTCATTTTCATCATCATCATCATCATCGTCCTCATCATGATCATCATCCTTGTCATTTTCATCATCATCATCATCATCATCATCCTCCTCCTCATCATCATTATCATCACTAACTCACCTAACTGCCCATCCTGCTTGACATCTATGATTGCACTTTCTTTATCCTCTGCCTTACTTATGTGAGATAATTTTGAGAACTGTTTCTTGACAAGATATGGCAGTACTTCTCCTTTCAAAGTTGTTAGGTTCCTGAAAAAAAAGAGAATGTATGTTTCAGTTAATTAAGTATCAAGATAGAACATGATGGATTTTGCCCAGTGTAACCTTATGACAGAGTTGTCGTACATTCATATCTCATTGAAAAATACAGAAAATATGACTGCTATTACTTCTTCAAATTTTGATACTACTGCTTTTACTGTGAAGATTATACAGGTACTGTACATTGGCAATAAGTACTACTTCATGTAATACTGCTACTACTACTAACTACTACTACTACTACTACTACTACTACTACTACTACTACTACTACTACTACTACTACTGCTTCTACTACTACTACTACTACTACTACTACTACTACTACTACTACTACTACTACTACTACTACTACTACTACTACTACTACTACTACTATGACTACCACAATTACTTTTACTTATTATGAGATGTGGTAATCAAAGTATGTTTAACATCGAATATCAGACTAATGTCCTTATGGCAATTTCGCCTAAAGCCTACATGCAAGTTGCAATCACTTAATTTCAATATACATATCCGTGTATATCAAAGCTTGTGTACCCCCCCATGATAGACTATGACCCCTGTTACATCTGAAAGTTTCCTACCCGAGACCCGACCGAGTCCACTTGCAACCTTGACTGGATTATTGGTGGATTAGCTTCGCGAACGGACCGAGTCAGAAATGTGGTCTGTTTACATCACAGTGTTCATTCCCTCCCCTATCACCCTATCTGTACTGTTTCGAGTGGCATCCGATTGCTGACACCTTTAAAAGGCGCTTTCGATCTAGGCTCCGAATAATTCGCACGCGCTAATTGAAGTTACCCGAGATTCTGAAAAAATGCTGATGATCCCAGCAGTCGTTGAAGATATGATCGACTTGAAAAGGATACTTTAAAATGCTTCTTTTCACTCAAATCAAAGACTTTATCAATCACAATTCATATGTCGCATGCCGCAAAAACATTCGAAGAACGACGGGGCTGGGGAGGGGATAGCGCGCGCTATAGATGACGTAATTTGACAGCTGGCGAACACACCGAGATAGGTTCGAAAGCTTGTGTGCGTTTACATCTACGAATCGGTGGACCGGGGCCGGCCCGATACCTACCCGAGACTACCTCTGGATGTGGTCTCGGGTACGTTCGCTAAAAGGTGGCCCGAGGTAGGTTTGGGATGTTTACATCTGATTTCTTTCCGACCCGAGGTAGGCCCCGGGCCGGCCCGAGGTAGGGAATCTGTCAGATGTAACAGGGGTCTAATAGACCCTGTATAAAGGAAACACTGCTACCACTTATCCTGGATTAAATACAGGAAGTAGGAGAGGTGTTCCCATTCATGTCATGAATGAATGAACGCACATGACATGTCAACAAAGAAACCCTGATCAATGGACTTGTAATGTCTAGACAATGCAAACAAAAGAACCTAAAACTCTGATCCTGGGATGAAAACATTATGTGTATCAGCGCGAGTTGCCACAGTAAAGTACATGTAAAATTAAATTTCACGCATACACAGTAAAATGAGAGGAATATGATATCTGTATGTTTCCCTCGAAAAGGTATTCTGCAAATAAAGCAGAGTACGGTACTATTAAATTACTACTTACAAAACAAAGTAATTTATTGTTTTGGTCTTACCTTCCTTGTTTAGAATCAGCAAGGAAATCAACAACCCATTTCTTTAAGAAATACATATGAGCATCTAACAGCCTTGTCTCAAATTGTATACAGGGAAACCTATAATGCAAGAGAGAATAAATACATGACAAGTATTTTATCATAAGAGCGAATGATCTTTTCAATTTCAACATTACATTGCCAATTTGAAGATTTTACTGAGATGAGAAGAAAATAATAAAATTGATTAAAGTGATTGGTTAACATTGGTTTGACTCTAAAAAATCTGAGCTGGAAGGTCAAACTTGTCACCTGTGTCTGTGATATGTTCCAAAAATGAAGCCCAGAAAAAATTGCGTTCGAAAATGATTATTTAGTGCTTCAAAAATTGAAATATAAAGTGACCGGAAACACCATCTTAATTTCATCCTATACACTTATGTGTACTATTAAGGTGTCTATAAGACGCTTATTTACAAAATCGGGGTTTGCCTTGTAGTTTTAGCTTTTCATTCTCAATAATGATTGTTTTCAGGGTTTATTAGTTCTAATACATGCACTTGTACACATGTTTCATCTTGGTTTGAGAATTTTTTAAATCGGCTGCTCACAAAGTTAAACAATACCTTTAAAATTGATATTCATCCATGAAGGAGATATAGCTATCAACACAAGTTACTTCCAGAGTCATACCTAATCAGCTGACAGGAATTTTAGTTACAGGAAATCAGATTTTCAGGCATCTCAACTCGATTTCCTGAAAAAATTGAGGAGTACAGCCGAGAAATGTGTGATGTAGATTGGGACATTTTCCACACTGGAGCTTTTAGAATTTTTAGAGATTAATTTTCGGTGAATATTTCCTTGGCATCACATGAAATACACCGAAGCAATAAAAGAGGCGTAGTAAGTGTGGATTTTTTCCTGTTCTCCTGTGGAACATCTTATTAAAAAATATACCCTGTGCTCTTCAGAGGCCACTGTTATAATCTACTGAAATCCTAGCATCTGATTGGAGCAGAACAAACTCAACTGGGAAGATGTGTCATCCATGATGTATTTTATATATGATTTTCAGCACTCTGCATCAAAATGTATTGGGCTAGTTAGTGCTCGATGATATTTGATTTCAATATTAGTTGATTATCACCAGCAAAATATTGCAGATATCACGAAATATCGGCGAGTCTATGAGCTGCAATTCTTTAAGAGCAGGGAAGGGGAAAATGAAAGTTTAAAGGAGTCTTTCATCGGCGCTTGTCTGTGAAAATTGGGCATTTTGGTATCAACTTACAAAGTTTGGAGTTGGTTTAAAGCAATACAGAGTGGCATTTTTTGGTCAATAAATAGTGATAAATTTTTTATAATCAACAATATACTTGTCCTATTGAGTTACCGCGATGCATCAATACAACCATTTAAACCATTATCAACTTTCAATACTTTTTCATGTATCAAATAATTTTGATAGGTATCGAAATATTGCCCAGCACTAGGTCAATTCGTTCTGAACTGTTTTCCTAGAAGATCAGAAATTAAAAACAATAATACCGGTAATCATAAACAAGCTTTCATTCTACATAAGCCTAGGTCGACCGCCCTATGGTGTGGTCACCGATGCAATTTGTCCAGACCGGTGGACTGTTTAAATAAATGAATACATAAGGAATTTAGTGTCGCCAATTCGCCGATTATGAATTATCACCAAGGTTAATTAGGTCCCATTTACGCAACAAAGTATTATCGCCCTCTATGTACATTGGTTGCAAACAGAAAAATATGGCTGCATGCCCATCCCCACCGGAATTACCACATTTCAGGCTGATAAATTCAAGCAAGAAACCCTGCTTCGTACTGTCATTTTCATAACTCTACTTGGCTGGAAAGGTTGGAAAAAAATAGTAACTATCATGTGAAAAATGTAATGTATAGATCTAGATAGATACAAACCCCC
Source organism: Lytechinus variegatus (assembly GCF_018143015.1). Taxonomy (NCBI): domain Eukaryota; kingdom Metazoa; phylum Echinodermata; class Echinoidea; order Temnopleuroida; family Toxopneustidae; genus Lytechinus; species Lytechinus variegatus. The sequence goes on from NC_054750.1 coordinate 3,860,654, forward strand.
AAACTTGGTTGATAATTCAGTCTTTGCTGACAAAGAATTTCTTGTGTATTTCTCTATTACTCTGGTCTACGCCAAATGTTTTTTCAGTGTACTTACTTTCTAAGCAATGACATCTTGAGTCCCAGAGAAACTTCTACATCAGCTTCTGCAGTCATCAGGAGCATCCGTTGTCCTTTCTCATCTAATCCTATGATATCTCTTTGATCTGAAACAAAATTACGATGAAAGAGAATGACGAATAGAAGACATCAAATAACGACAGAATGGCCCGAATTCACAAAGGTGGTTTTGAAAACCCACGGTTGAGTCCATGGTTTATGCAGATTTCCTGTTAAATTACACTTTAATATTTTACTGGTATATTAAAATATGTCCAATGCCGATGCATGCTTTTGTCAGAGTGTGCCAAATTGACGCCTGTTGCGTGGTTATCCACGCTATTTTATTCATGAGTCTACTGTTTTGAATAATGAGTCCACTCTTCAAACAGTGGACTCATGAAAAAAATAGTGTATCTAATCAAGGTAACAGGCGTCAAATTGGCGCACTGTGACAAAAGCGCGAATCAGCATTAGAATTTATATACACGCATCCGATATGTACTAAATTTAAGTGTAATTTATACAGGAAATCTGCATAAACCATGGATTCAGCCATTGGTTATCAAAACCATTATTGTGAATTCGGACCATTAAGATAGAAGGCGGGTATTACATCTCTAGAGTGACCCAGCTTCTCTAGGTAAATCATTGTGTTTTAAGCTGAAGAAACTTGGCTTGGCATCGGTGAATTTATTTTGAGACCCCTAAAATAGCACTAAATACCAAACAGCACTGCCATATTTACATGGGAATGGGGGGGGGGGGGACTGGACCCCCAAAGAAAGACAAGTGGAATGCCTCTGGCCGTCTCACCTGCATCACGTGGTTCAATATAGCAGCAGTGCTCACTTTGAATACTACTCTAACTCGCACAAGATGTTCAGTGATACATGGTTACTCTTATTTCCCTTTTTTATGAACTAGACCAATAAACTTACAGAGATATGATGGTTATTCAACAAAAAAACCCAACATGGCCAAAGTTCATTGACCTTACATGATCTTTGACCTTGATCATGTGACCTGAAACTCGAACAGGATGTTCAGTGATACTTGATTACTCTTATGTACAAGTTTCATGAATCAGATCCATAAACTTTCAAAGTTATGATGGTAATTCAACAGATACACCCAATTCGGCCAAAGTTCATTGACCTTTGACCTTGGTCATGTGACCTGAAACGCACACAGGATGTTCAGTGATACTTGATTACTCTAATGTCCAAGTTTAATGAACTAGACCAATAAACTTTCAAAGTTATGATGGTAATTCAACAGATACCCCCGATTCGGCCAAAGTTCATTGACCCTAAATGACCTTTGACCTTAATCATGAGACCTGAAACTTGCACAAAATTTTCAGTGATGCTTGATTACTATTATGTCCAAGTTTCATGAATCAGATCCATAAACTTTCAAAGTTATGATGGGAATTCAACAGATATCCCCAATTCGGCCAAAGTTCATTGACCCTAAATGACCTTTGACCTTGGTCATGTGACGTGAAACTCATGCAGGATGTTCAGTGATACTTGATTAACCTTATGTCCAAGTTTCATGAACTAGGTCCATATATTTTCTAAGTTATGATGACATTTCAAAAACTTAACCTCAGGTTAAGATTTCGATGTTGATTCCTCCTACATGGTCTAAGTTCATTGACCCTAAATGACCTTTGACCTTGGTCATGTGACATGAAACTCTATAGGATGTTCAGTAATACTTGATTAACCTTATGGCCAAGTTTTATTAACTAGGTCCATATGCTTTCTAAGTTATGACGTCATTTCAAAAACTTAATCTCAGGTTAAGATTTGATGTTGACGCCGCCGCCGCCGTCGGAAAAGCGGCGCCTATAGTCTCACTTTGCTTTGCAGGTGAGACAAAAAACAAGAAGAAAGAGAAAAAAATCCATTTTATTTAAATTTTCATCTGCAATGGATTTTTTTAAAAGTATTTTTTCTGGTATCTTTTACAACATCAGGGTGATCTTTACCTTTAACCCTATAGCACCTACAGATTATATGCGTAATGGCAATCTCTCACTAGAGGAAACAATAAAAAACTGGTAATTCGCATTGTTCCAAACAAATTGAAACAGTTTTTTATCAATTTACTTTTGTTCATTACAAGTTATATTTATTTTGCAGCATAGGACCTGTTGAATAAAATGGTACATGGCAAAGTTCAATCAGATGTACGAATATTGACCTTTGACAATCGTTTGCAGAGCGAGAAGAAAAACAAGTAAAAGTTCAGGTTTCAGCCGCCCCAGTCCCACGCCTACAAAAAAATGTAAAGTATCACTGACAGAATACTAAAGTAACGCTTAATCTGGGATAAAATATGTCAAAAATTGATTCCAACTCACATCTGAATTTCACTCTGTGTGATATCAAACGTTTTGATGAACGTATAGCAACGCCTGAGCTTCTTCGGTGGAGTAAGTGGTTTTCTGAGACATGGACGCAGCCATCTTTGCTGAGATCAACTGCGCAACAGTCTGGAACTTGCTACACACCGATGCGTGTCAATCGGTTTTTCTCCATTATACTCAATAGGAGCATACACTTTTCTATGCAGATCTATACAGCAGCCAACCTATACAGTATGCACATGCAATATTACCACAGTAAATCATATACAAGAGATACTATATTGCAATCAAACGTACAGGCGGTTAAGGGCGGTTTAGTGTGTAACAGAAAGGGCGGTCTCGGGCGGTTCAGGGGCTATTTGGTGCAAACAACCAACCTGATTTTTTCTTGCTCCTGGTCCCCGGTACTGTAATTCCTTCAAGTCCTTGATCTGGTTGTTGATAGAGTAGCGTTGTGATGGTGGAGTCGTACTTCCTGTGGATATCAGCCAGAAGGTGTAGCTCTATGTCCGTGATGAGGTCACTACTTATCACGAGGACATCTGTCTGTAAATGGTATGATTTTGGAAAATATAAAACCTTACAAAGCAGCATAAAATCATCATACCAAAGATAAATGCCAGTTGTGGTAACAATTTCAAAATGAGTTCAGAATCCAATCAAATGACCACCCAAGTGGCTGTTAGTATGAATAAAAAATATGTGCCAAAGGATTCTAGAAGACATTTCATAATTGCTTAGAAATGAGCGAAATAAGCATGACATTTCCCCAATTTACTATTCATACTGTCCCACGTGTGCTTATCGGTGTTAGTGATCTTCAGTGTGATAGCTTTGTAGCTTAGATTTCATGATTTCACTATCAAGTACCAGATCTAGACCTAGGATGATATCGTGAATTAACCTTGTTTTTACAGACTTTCCTATGAAAACAGTGTTTACTGCAACTAATTCATTTATCTTTCATAACAATTATGAATATTTCAGAAGTGTTAACAAAAGTTCCATGGTGCGTACAATTACAATAAACATACACAATCATTCAAGAAAATAATAGAGAAATAGATTCGAGAGAAAATGTATGTTTTAAGGGCAGATTTGAAGCCAAGAATACTGGAAGAGGGAGGGCAGCTGAAAAAGCAAAATGTTTTTAAGTGTATGAGAATTTCGACAAGGAAATCTAAATTTTATGCATCTTTAGTTGAACAGATACTACAAGACAGTCTGTATATTTCAACAGTCATCATTGTTGAGCTGATGACATCATAATGGAAATTTTTCATTTTTATATAATATACAAAGGAGATATTGAGTATATGATCATCAACAAGACATTTCATAGCGATGGGCAATGCATACATATATATTGTTAAATAAAAAACAAAACTTTGAAATTATACAACTTTCATATTTTACATCTAAATTGATGAAATATTCAGCTTTGTGCTTGCTTGATTCTTTTCTATTTCTTCAAGTCAACTTTCTATTGGTGTGGCAGACTTGCCAACCTGAACAAGAACATTTCAGTATTTTCAAGGCTGAAAATCAGTATTTTGGTGAGGACATTAGTATTTTCGCAGGAATACCATAGGACAACACATAAACTGAAACTTTAGAAATCAGTATTTTGCATGAAACCATGAGTACTCTTCTCTATTTTCAGTACTAAATATGGAAAATCAGTACTACTTGGCAGCTCTGGACTGTGGGCTTGACCCTTAAATTCCTGCTGGTTTTACCTTGATTTTATCTCTAATGTGCCTCAGAGATTCAGCCGTCCCCCAATCTTCATCATTGGGGATGGTAACAATGTCCAGCTCCAGCTTGGTCTCGCCACATGATTTCAACTTCTGTCGTAAATCCTTCCCAAAAGATTCCAGTGTGATGATGATCACCCCTGTCAGAATGGGTGTAACAAATGATTGTTATTCTAAATATAATAATAACAATCTCATTGCACTATGTATTTATAGTATAGGGTATCTACATCTCTTTAACTCTTCATGCGTTACGTTCGCACTATTGCACATCCGTAGGCGTATTTCGTTCGCATTTTTGCACAACCACACATTTCCCATAGACGTCCCCTGTCCCATTGTTTTTTTAACAATGTACATGTATGGCCTGGCATTTTTGTATACCATACATGTGTACCGATCTATCGATCGCGCGTGCGACATTAGTTTAGCGTTCGACGGATTATCACAGTTTACAAATTACAGAAACGTTGAGTTTCCCCAAAAAATAAATACATCCTGATCACAGCCAGGAAGTTCATTGAAAAAGGAGAGGATAAAATCAATAAAACCCTCCTCACAAACAATACCATGGCCAGGTTTATTGTTAGGAGTCTGTGACTCATGGCATGAATGTGAATGAGACCCTAAAATAATGCAACACACAGGGGGGTTTACAGGTGAACACATGAAGAGTTAATAGGAGCAGTTTACTTCTCCCCAAACAGACCTACATGTATACAATGTTTGCAGATTCAAATATTTTCTTTTTTTTTACTGAACACATATCCATGAATTGGATGCATCATAAGATTAGTGTGGTCGTATGGTTACACAATTGGACTCATGATTGTAAGGTTGTGAGTTCAAATCCCAGTTGGGCCATTATCTCCACATTAACCAAAAAGACCCGAGAGGTATTTCATTACGTCAAACTTCCCTTTGAAACAATACCGCAGTTCGGATTGCGAACTGCGGTGTTGTACCCCATTTTCCATTTGGATCTCCTAAAACTCATTTCCAAGCCCTTATCAACCGTGCTTGGCCAAGTAATCCAGGGGTAATCCCCGCTGTCTCAATTTCACCCCCACAGGCCAGTATATGAGCGTTGAGCAAAGGACGAAAAGATAAACAACAGCTGCGCTATTACGTAAGACTTCTCTGCCTGTAGTAGGACCTTCGGAATGAAATTATTGTATTCCATATTTAATCACGTTTTCAAAGGCATATTGTATTCAGTAACCCAATGTTAGTCCATTTTCAATTTCGAACGAAGAAAATCGACCTCGGAATAAGGAAAGTAAGCGAATAAAAATGACGGCATGCTTACAGGGACCGCACTCAGCGCTGCACATGCATCCCATCGTGTGTGGCCCCCTACTGTGACTGTATATGCCGGGCTGTTGTTTTATCTTCGGACCAACGTCAAGAAACAGGTGTTTTGATACTTAAATTGCTTTCTTGAGGCAGTTACGGCTGGAGAAGAGAATTGATGAGAAGGGGAACTGGGGTATAGTGTTCTCAAATGAAAGTTTTTCGTCATGCTCTTTCATCTATAAAATCAGCCCCTATGACTGTTAGACGTAAAATGTTTTCATATGTGCTGTGTATACCAGCTTGGCAATGGTGTGGAGGAAAGCTGCTTTGCTGAGTTCCTGCAAGAGTTACTTCTACAGAAATTAGTCTTGCTTTCATGTATACAAAGAGCCATTTACTACCCTTAGTAATTTTTATAATACCTACAGTACCAGTCACAATTCTCTAACTATCAGTTTACCTGTTTCAACCAGAGAATAGATTCAGTGGACCGAATCTATTGTTCTCTGGTTGAAACCATCAGGTAGTCAAAGGATTGTGACTGATAGATTGTGACCGGTAGTGTATTGTATCACTATTATTGCAATGGTGGAATTGCAGAATGATCACTTCATGAAGTACATGTACTTACTTTCAAAGCCAGCCTTCTCCAGCATATTTATCGGATACCAAATCATAGGGTGGTTGCCGATCGGGAGAAGTGCCTTGGGGATGTTGTTTGATAGGTCTGTCATCCTGGACCCTCGGCCAGCGGCCATGATCACCGCCTGGAACTCCATGTTTGAATCTTCTCAAGCAACTGCTCAGCCAGATGGAATGGCATGAATAGAGGGAAGGAAAGAAGGAAGGAGTTGATTTAAGACGAAATCAAAATGGTGAGCAATAATGAATAAAGCATAGAACTAATATTCAGTGCATGGTTCCGAGGTGATGTATTGCCTTTTAAAAAAGGTGTTCCATTATCTTTGCTAGCTCCCTGACATGAATGGTCTTCACACCTTGACCTTACAAAGCCAGAAGACAAAATCACTGAACCTGAAATTTAATTAACTCTTTGCACGCTGAATTAATTTTTGGCGGATAATGAAAATTGTGTCCATGTTATTTTCTTAAATTCAAGGTATCCTTATTGCACCATATACGTATTATTGTTATTATTATCATATAGATGTTATCCAAGAACTATTGCCTTTTATTAGCTTACCTAATTTGAAGGTAGGAGAGAAAACTAATTATAACCGTTATTGAATTTAATTGTACGAATGTGCAAAATTGCAAAATCAGTGCGCAAAGGGTTAACCAGACATGAGAACTAAGTATTTTGGCTCGGTTAGGCAAATCACTGTTCAGTTTAGAGGAGTAACCTGCCCATGATTCAACATAGTCAGTTTTTCTGCAGAATTTTTGTTCTATTTAAACTTTCTTTTTCACAGAAAGAAATTCACATCCAATTATTTTTTTTTAATCTGAGTTAGTCACTGCATGCTCTGGAATATGGCAGAAATTTCAAATTTTTAAGGGCAAAATTTGACTTTCCAGTTTTTCAAAGGGATTTTGGAGTTAAAATATGGATTTTCCTGTGGTAGGTGATAGTTCATCTGTGTGTATCAATGTTTTTTATTGTGTTGTTGTGATTGAATATGCTGCCTTGGTGTATCTGCAAGAGTGCTAGCTTGTGAAATGAGTTTGTTGGTCAAATCTTGGAGCATATGTCAAATTTACATAGGGTAAACTCAGGTGGTGAATCTGGGTTTTTAGAACTTCCGGACATTAATTACTTACACAAAAAAGTGATCGCTAACTTTATCTAATTTGGCACTCTCCTCTCCATCTATTTTGGCTGCCACTATGATGGTGCAGTTCAACGCGTGTGATAAGGCAACAACAAAAGCAACATGATTAGGCTGGGCCTGGAACTTTGGTGAAGTTAGCTGCCATATGCAACTGATTTATAATGTAGACCCTATCACCCAGGGTTCTTTCTTTCAAGGATCTTTCCAAGGACCGTCTTTCATGTCGCCCATCTTATATGATGCCCCGTATGCAGGATATTTCTAAAACATGTGATAATTAAATAAAATTTGTTCCATGTAGCCAGATTCTAAATAAATTTTTAATACAATTTTATGAGAAATCACATCATTTTATTTATAAACAATTCTTCTTTCAGTTTAATGGAAAATAAATATGTTTACAGGTAAATTACCTAAAATGTGTTTCACATGATAAATGGTTGACATGAAAGATGGTTCTTGCAAAGACCCTTTTGTGCAATAAGCCCCAGGATTGCCACTCAGCCTCTGTTGACAGAAAAGCGGCACATAAAGTCTCGCTCTGCTATGCAGGCAAGACAAAAATGGTAATTCAACATATTCAGGTAGGAATGAACTTTGATTCACATGAAAATGAGGAGAAAATTAGAATATTTCATATACTAACATACAAAGGAAATAGTGAGTGAATGACATCATCAGTCCCCTCATTTGCATACAGACCAGGATGTGCATTAACTATTTTCTGAAATAAACCAAAATTTAAAAATGTCTGATAACTTTCTTATTTTACATCCCATTTTAATGAAGTTTTCAGTGTTAGCTTGCTGGATTTTTCTCTTTCTATTTTTTTTCTTTTCTTTTTGTTGTGAATCATAACAAAATGGCCGAACGTGACTGGGGTAGAAGGAGAGAACTTTTTTGTTTTTTTGAGGTTCAAGTCTGTGCATCGATGTCAGGATTCTACCACTCGTTAGACCTTCATCCATATAATCGTGGTAAGTGCATAATTTCTGTTTTCACAATTTATCTTGCTAGATATTTTGACCATAATCTACCCTTGTCCCGTGACTAAGAGACTATGAAATTTGTGAACTACTGGTGGTGAGGAATGGGAGGTATGCTGGTAATCGGCCGGTGTGAAACCCAGGGGGGGGGGCACTCGACCAAAAAGGTGGTAGGGGTGTGCCGCGGGCGAGACAAAAAACGGGGGCCCTGGAGCAGGCTTATTGTAAAAAGGGAGTCCTCGGAACGGGCTTCGGAACTACAAATTTGTGAAAACAGGGGTCCTTGGAACGGATCGCCAGCGTGCATGAAGCAGCTAGCGCGGCCTCCGCCGGGTGCGCTCGCACAGGGCCGATGGTCGGACAGTGCTCGGCGGCCGCTTTTCACCAAAATTGCAGCAGATCAATGCGACCGGAATGGCGTAACGAAAAATATGCGAAGCTTTGGAGCGGATTTCTTTCTTCCTTTTTCTCGATAAGAACAAAATGCTACGCCTTGGCCTGGAGCGGCACTCTTTTGTTTTCTTTCTTAATAGGCCCTAAGACAAAAATGCTATGCCTTGGAACAGAAATTTTGGTGTAAAAATGGGGGTCCCCTCCGTGGCACATACCCACTATGCATTATATACTGAGTGCCCCCCCCCCCGGGTGCGAAACTGCACATGCTGTAGCGCCCATATCATCCAACTACGGTACTTACATAAAAGTTAATAGATGGGACACATACCAAGACCAGGACTGGGTTTACACTCAAACATATTTTCAACCATATCTTTTGTTTTGAGTATAGAAACAGCAAATTGCTTTAAAAGAATGCGAACCTTCATTCGATTACACATTACTAGGCTAAAAACAATCCCCAAAATATCCCCATATTATCAAAATCAAGAAAATACCCCACTGTCTTACCTCAGACTCCGTCGGAAATCTTGCTGAATTATTCGACCATTAATGACAAATTATGGTGTTCTTGCAGCGGCGCAGCAAATGGGAAAAAAATCAATCAGGCAACTCAGGAGCTGCTTACAGAATAGTTTGTCGACCGACTCATGAATAAAAACAAAACAAAACAGTATTCTCAGCGACAAAGCGGACTTAACGGGAGGAGAGGGTCCGGGTGATCCTACCTTGCAGGATGTCTTGCTCTTCTCAAAGCTAGAGACAATTACACATTTTGAAAAAAATCTACTCTCAATTTATCACAAGGAGGCGTACAAGTATAAAACTTAATAATTTGTGAACATACACGTTGAGAAAACAAAATAGAGCTTAATTGTTGTAACATATTCATTTTGTGTATCATGCCAATTTTCCTCCAATACGATTGTGCAATACGATTTGACTCCTCTTTGGAAGTGTAAAATATCCCAATAATTGTTACTCAGTCAAAGGTGTCTCAATTTGTTATATAGGCCTACTTTCGTCCTTCTTATTCGCATATTACCGTGTGTCTTTTTACCGTAAGGAAATTGTCAATGTTTGGCTAATTTCGGTTTTACTAGACCTTTAAAGACAAGGTCCACTCCAGAAAATTGTTGATTTGAATCAATAGAGAAAATTTCAAACAAGCAGAATGCTGAAAATTTCATTAAAATTGCTGGATTTTTCACTATTTTCATTCAAAGAACTTTTTGTTGGGATGGACTTGTGCTTTGATATGGCAAATTTGAATCAATAAACTTCGCGAATCTTTAATTTTAGTATAATGTTATCTCGACTAATGAAAGTATCACCCTCCGCCTCTCTCCCTCCGTGTGAAACACCCCTCCCCTTTCTTGGCGGGGGGGGGGGGTCACAAAGACTTAAAGTCACGGTGATGAAAGACATGTTTTTGTCGTTAGCATGATTTGACAAATAGATGCGTTTTATAATTGCACGCTAAGTCACACTTTACTCTCTGTGAAACGCCCCCCCCCCCGATTTCGTAAGCTCAGTCATTGTCCTCATGCCCGAGATATTTCATTTGCAGGACATTCACATTTCGACGGGGGTTTTCTGTGACTGTCGACGGCAGGTGCAGTCTCTTTCCAATTATCGACAGTCCAATGGCGGGGCTGTTCCCCGGCAACTCTACACCGGTTCTTGTAGAGTGTCCCGCTGCTTCAGAGCTATTTGCGCTATTTGAGATGGATGGGAATGTAGGTTAGGAAACATGGCCGGCCGTACGGTCGGTCGGTCGCGCCCATAGAGATATGGTCGCGCCCGTTTAAACTGATGATGTCTGTAAAATTTTCTCTTATTATCTTTGGGTATGCTAGGGCCTCAGTGAAATACAACACCATTGCAGGAGATTGGACAACAAGCAGATAATAGGCCCAAGCTCGTGCCCACGGGGCCCTCAATTCAAGATCCGGGGCCCTAACCATCAAAGAGGGTGACCAAATGTATTCTGAGCGCAGGATGTGCGGGGGAAAAGATATCTGCTTCTAATTTCCAATTAGCCCACTAAATTATAAAATTATCACTAGATTTGAAACAATTATAATTTCAAGCGTTCTTAAAGCATAATCAGAGTAAATTGCATGAAAAATAATAAATTGATGGATGCTTTTAATTCTTTACGTTGATTACGTTTTATGTTTCTTCAAAGTGATGCAGGAAGAAAAACGAAGTCACAAGGCAAGTTTAAATATAGATTGACAATTTATGGAAATCATCACTTTAAGCAAAACAAACAAAACAAAACAAAAAAATCATAAAAACACTTGTTTTCTTCTCAGTTAATGCTCTCAAAGTGATAAAATTTAGTAAATGTTTAATTCTTTCTGAAATGAAAGACGATTATTACTACACTGGCTGTACACGGCGTAGTATTCAGTTGAGGCTGACTGTATCAATTATCCAAAATTAGATCACAAACCACACATTCTTTGACATAATAATAGTTTGCTTTGATATTAAACTATCGGCTTCCATTTTGTGATTGAGAAGGCCCTCACCTAGTTCTACATAGATGTTATTGACCTATTCAGATTGGCCTATATCTACGCATGGAATCGTTTCTCATTTGGTCAAATGATTCGTTTCACGCACTCCCCCCATGAACGTCAAGATTAATGTACAAAGGACGTGAGATGAAAAGGTGGCCCGTTGAGGTAGGATGCGGATTTCGGGAGTTGGTATTTTTTGACATGCAATATGCATAAGCCTTCGTGATGTCATCGTAATGGACTAGATGCTTAACTTGTCAAACCAGTTAATACCAAGGAAAGAAAAAAAAGGTGAATTCGTTTGTATATAAAACATTATCGGCATAATCATCATCGATGTCGTCATCGTCAACATCGTTTTCGTCATCGTCGTCATCATCAACATCATCATCATCATCATCAGTACCATCGTCGTCATTATCATCATCAGTAGCAGCAAAAACACGTCTACTACCAAAATCACCACGATCACCACCGCCATCATCATCATCGTCATCATCACCATCATCGTCATCATCATAGTCGTCGTCAATTCGTCATAAAAAGGACCGTCTATTTGGACATGTCCAAACCATTCTTTATTTTACCTTTAGTGTCCAATCCTCAACTAATGGAAAATCTTCCATTCTGTACGAGCAGCATGTCGGCAGCCACCCAACTGCGTCTCCATCTATTCCTTTAGCTGGATGTCGGCCCTACAAACCTAATCCTTTGACCATTCATGGCTACGCTCGACAGCGCATGCAGGAGGACTCCCCTATTTCTTTACAATCCACTGCCCAATTTCTCATCGTAATCCAATAAAGATTGGTCTCACCTATTTTCCTTTCGAGGCCAGTTACCTGTGGGACACTTTTAAAGATCTGGAGCGAACAGAGTTCACGAGCGATCGGACATTGTCACTTTGGAAGTTGGTTTCACCTTTCCATATCGGTTGCTTTTAGCAACTTTGCGCAATTGGGGGATCAACTTTTGTTGGTGACGACTTCGCAGAGGAAGATAGGTTCGAACTGATACGGTAAGTGGAGAGAAATAAAAAACGGCATTATTTTCTTTCGGAATTTTTTGTTCTTGAAAAAAAAAACACTTGCGATTGGTTTTCGATATAATTATTGCATTATTTGTTTTATAATTTGTAACGGGTGCCAGCGAGTTGTTGGTAATGGTTCTGACTCTGGCACGCCCATTGTAAGCCTATATAAACTTCACGAAAACTTCAAAATGTCATTTCATTGAAAAATCTATATCATTTCAATTGAAATAACAGTCCTATCGGTGTTTACCAGTTTCTTGCGACTTTTTTTTAATCAAGACATGTGTCTGTAAACCCTCTGTCTGATGGACAATATCGTACAGTTTGAGAAATTAAGGCTACATTCATCGAGGTTACATTTGTTGTACCTCTTCAATGAATATAACCTACAAGACTAGAAATCACGAAGAGTAAGTTGCTTATAAATTTGAATCGAATTATCGGAATATGTTCAAACTTTATGGTAGGTCGATTGTTCTCATTTGTCACACTATCACCAAAAGGTTCCATGGCAAATTAATAAAGTTTTGTCGTAAAATATTGGCTCCTGTCTACTCCTGCTAAGCCCAAATAAAAGCAGTGGCTTGAAACTCCTACAATGGACCAGGTACAAAGTCACAATGTTAAAATGTGTATAGTTGAAATATTCAATATTTTGTGGATATACCACTCAATATTTTAATAAAAATCAGAAGAGGAGGGAAGAGGATGGGAATTTATGTCTTGAGCTCACCAACTAACTTTGGCTACTCGCCTCCTCCATACAGGTTATAATAATAACAATGATAATAATAATAATATAGGAATATTTACCCAGGGTAGCCACTTCAGTTTTGAAAACTGTTCTACTAGCGGGCCCTGCTATTATTATTACCCCGGTTTTAGCTGAGCTGTCTAGGCGCTCTTCTTGTTCTTGTCGTATTCGCCACGACAACCCTCATAAAGCCAATGCAATAATAATTATTCATTTAAATGGACCTACATATACTATCACATTAATTCTTTGTAAATATATTTTCATTTTTATTTTCATTTGTTTGAAAAAAAGAAAAGATAATTACTTTCAGTTTGCCTTATAAAAATTCCCTTTGTCATACTCATGGATAATATTTTTCACCCCCTCGGCCTGCATGATTTCTTGTTTGCATGAGTTTCATACGTACACTTTCTATAGTATAGGCCAGAACTGTCCTATCTGATAATTCACATTAAATCGATTCTGTCTATATTTACGAAACTTTTTATTTTATTTATTTTTTTAAAATTTCATTTTGCATAATGATATTGACATTTTACGGGGGGATAGAATTTTGCAGATATGAATAAATAGTAGGTACATAGCGTACACTAAAAAACTTGAAGCGCAGAGTCCCTTGAACATTATGATTATCACAAGTTCTTAGTGGAATTCATTACCCTTAATCATACAAAATCATTCATAAAAAATATCATACGTACACTTTCATCGATGATATTCTTCAGAGTCAGTGTTTACAAGAAAAGATATAAGTAGTTTCCACTTTCTGTGGTCCTACTTTGAAATTATGTCCCACTGCATATGATTTCTTCCGGCTAATTAATCGGAAAAGGCCTGATAAAAAGATAATAGTTAATATATATATATATATATATATATTGCAACCAACTTAAAATGATAATGTAAAGGATTCATATAGGCCTATATCCTATATCTATTTGTGTTTTTTTCAGTTGACAATGGCTGAGGGCAAGGAAACTAATGTTACGACGAGGAAAATAAGTGAATCGCTGAATACCGAAATAATTTCTGATCCATCACTAAAGAAAAACATGACTTCTGGTCTTACAACCGAGAGAAACAAGCACTTGGATAAGAAATCACTGCCCAAACACCAAGCATCGGTACGTCGAGTTGTTCGGACACCTAAGTGCGCCCGATGCCGAAACCACGGGGTCGTGTCTTGCCTGAAGGGTCACAAGCGGTTTTGCCGCTGGAGGGATTGCCGATGCACAAATTGTCTCTTGGTGGTGGAGCGACAACGGGTGATGGCCGCTCAAGTCGCGCTGAGGCGACAGCAATCCAACGACCCGTCGGCTAGCGGGAATGGAGCAGTGAAGACGCCGGGAAGCGGCTCGGCGTCGGGCGGGGAAAGAGAAGGAGGAAACGTCAACGGCTGTAGGAAAAAGAGTGCCAAGGAGTTGGTTTCGGCTGAAGAGCTGTCGGACAGTAAACGGAAACTGGCCGAGATAGGTGCCGAGGCTAGCCGATTGAAAGAGAGAGTTAAGAGACTGAGTTCGACAGCAGCCAGGGGGAGAATAAATGGATCTATTGCACGGGACATACTCGAAGGTTTGCTATTTTTTTTCACTCGAGATAAAGTTTATAGAAGCATTTTATCTCTTGTATGACGAACAAACAAAATAGCTTTGTTAAAGCAACAAAAACATAATGCCAAGAATAACAAAGACAGTAGCAACAAGAACAAACCGGCACAAGCTGTCATTAACAATCCAAACAGAAAAAAAATCATTAGACCACAAGGTTCAGATTCACGAATCATAATTAGTTTTGTTTGTATATTTATCGGAAGAGAAAAAAACTTTCCACGAATACGCGACCGCCGGTGCCATTGGTGACGGAAAGGGACATGAGTACAAAAGAAAGAGAGAAAGTTAAAAAGAATTCAAATACTAAAATTTCTAGCAAAAAATCGCAACATAAAGGATAATTTCACGTTACGCTTTTCTGAGATCTTCATTGAATTGTGATAAAAGACAATCCTCAATTCCATTTTTATCTCATCAACGAGAATGAGTTTCGTCATTTTTTTGGTATACATATAAAAAATTAACTAAAAAAAAACATTTGAACCCACTATACAGAATTAAACAGAAGTAAAATTTATAAACAAACATCTCGGGGTAAAAGATAAGGAATAGAGCTCGTTTACATCAGTGCTACCCATTACACTAAAAAAGTGTTTTCCCAATATTGGTAAAATGGGAACATGCATGTCGGTTAGGAAAAAATACTAAATATTATGCAAATTTTACAAGTTGTGAAATTTACACTTAAAACATGCATATAGCCCAATATGGGGTAAAACAAATACCCAGCAAACATCTATGTTCCCTTTCAACCCAATATTGGGTAAAATCAGTGTTTTTAGAGTGTAATATTTTAAGGACTATTAATTTTAGACCTTTTATGCAGTGGCTTCTGCTTTCTTTAGTCATCACTCTGTTTCGTGTTATGGCTGTCAATACATTTTCCATTATTCCATCGAAGTGTTTTTAATGATTATCTGTCTTTTAATAATAAGTTTACAGATTGCATTTCACTGTCCTATAATGTTATTTTCTCCTATATAGCGTTGTTTGAACGATCATATATATTGTAAATATTCGATTTTCAATATCTCAACAAAATGGCTCTAAATAAACATGTCATTATACATCATTATCGTCACCATTACTATGAATTTTATGATTGGCCTGATTTACAATATCATTATTGTCATGATTATCATTTATCATTACTGGCAGTCGGCGTCGTAGTAGCATATAAGATTTTCAAGATCTGCTCATTCCTTTAAATATCAACTAAAACATATATAGACAAATCATATCGTTCATTTTAATCATTATACAATACACTTATCATCCACTATTCTATTGTCCGTGCCGTTCCTATAGTACATTTGATATCGATTGCTTCTCCTTTCTTGTCTTTCTGTTATTCCCACTTATTATTTAGACATTAAAACGTGTTGTGTTGTGTTTTGTTTTTCTCTTTTTATCTTGATATATATTAGTGATAAAATTACCAAATAATGCGATATGGCTTCTGCTTGTTTTTTTTTATTCCAAAATTAAATTTATTAGTACTGTGTAATACACTGCCTTATGTTTTAACGATCTTTCATCTTTTTAAATGCTTTTTTATATATATAATCACAGAGCCCTGAGGTAGACCAGCTTTTAATGTTAATATTTTGCATATTTATATCATGTATCTTGCCATCTGTAACTCGTAACACATTTTCGTATTTTTGCTTTGTATTTGTTCCCTTTTTTCTGTCCTGTTACTGTGTTTTCCGTACATTGTATGTCTTTTAGTGCTGATCAGGCCACTCTGTATAAATATTCGAGAATAAATAAATATTAGAATATATTCATGGTACGATGACAATAATAACGATAATACTAACAGTAGTAGTAGTATTAGTAGGAGAAGGAGAATCATGATAATAGTAGTTGTAGCAGAAGTAGTAGTATTAAAACTAAAAATAGTAGTAGTAGAAGTAGTACTAGTAGTAAAAGTAGTAGTAGTAGAAGTAGTAGTAGTGTAGTAGTGGTAGTAGTAGTAGTAGTACAAGGAACTAGAGTCACGGACCTAAATCCCCGGGGTGGGGGTTGGGGATATATCCCCCAATTTTCTGAGCTGCTGAGAGCGGGGATGGCCTGTATCATCATCCCTCACTTTTCGAGACACAAACGGTATTTTTAAAATCCTTTAACGTTATTACTTTTACACGAGAATTTGTACTCCAATTTCGTCAAATTAAGCCTAATTGTGCATCATAAAACCACAAAATTTCTCACGCGGTCGCTCCGCTTTTGCGCTTAATCTTACGAGAATATTATTTGTATTTATTGCATACAGCCGTAGTATCCAGTTACAGGCTTTAGCTTTAATTTTTCTATAAACAGAAATTGTATATTCTCTATGACAAAATGACTGCGTGAATGTATGTTTGCAAAAGTCAATAAATTTGTGAAATTAAAGAAAATATAATTTTGATATGAAGAGAAATTTATATGAATACATTTCTATCCGCTGCATCACGAGAGCACTGTTATAATGAGCCCATTTAAAAAAATAAACCCTGAATACAAACGTCCCTTAAATACAATCGCGTGGGGAGGGGGTGTCATTATTTTGTGGGTGATTATTTGTGCAAATGCCCCATGCTTCAAAGTTATTAAAAAGCCCAAACATTACTGACCAATGTAACCTTCCCATATATTTACAATGTTATGTATCATAAGAGACGTAACGCATTATTAACATAACACTCTAAACACACCCACACAAAACACATTTCAAATGTGAATAGATTATTGTTCATAATTTTCAATGCTGTATCATCTCTCTAACATGCTAATGACTATTCAAAATCTTTCATTTCTGCAATCTTTTCCTTTTCATCATTGTGCTATTTATTATTTTTATCTATTTTTTAAAATTTATTTTATTTTATTATTATTTATTTATTTATTTTTTTTTTTTTGGGGGGGAGGGGTACAAAATAGCAAAGTTCTTGCAGATGTAGTGAACTCAATTATTGTTGTGCAATTGATATTAACGATTATCCGGATTCAATATACGAATAGGCCATATTTTGATAACTATTTGATAACCTCTATCCTATCTACCAAGTTATCGTTTTCAATAATTGCAGTGACGTACATGCTTCTTGAATACTCGGGTGCTTGGAAAAAGTAATGCAATAAATATCAGATATTATACAATACCATACGTCTTTGTTTGAGAACATGAACTCCAACTGCAGACCATTCAAAATGTCAGCTACAAACAACGAGTTATCAGACCCCCTTCTCCTAAAACTCATTTTTCTTCCATCAAGACGCCATTTCTTGATGGTAGTTGACTTTCAGTTAATACGATTTCGGATTCGGGTTTCGCGCCTCCGGCAAGCCTCTTCGGCGCAACGCTGCTTTTCCATTAAAAACCGAATCACGAGAACCGAATCATGAGGTTGGTCTAATAATGTTATGCCTTTGTTGCAATGAGATCCTATCTGTATTTTCACTAGGAATAATAAGAATAAAATGAAAGGTCACGGACGACTTCTTCTTTTTCTTCTCCGCCTGCTACTTTGCAAACAGACAATTAATTTCCTTCCCCTGACATTTTCGCCGATGAGGCTGTAATATCAAGCGAAACGTCTTGATTTCATAACGATATTGATATTTTCTCTGCACTTTTGATGGTAATAGTAGACATCAATATTTGGGTGTACGTGGAATCGCTATGCCCTAGAGCCTGATATCTCACAGTGGGGGAAATCATTTCTCACTTAGCCAAAGTCTGTGATGAAATCATGCACGTTTCAATTTTATCAAAGAGGCATATGAAGTTGTTGCTTATATTTGGTTGTGCAGAATTTGTCCCCACCCCTTCGCCTCTCTCTCAGACCCCTCTCCCCCTTTTTCCTTCATCTTGTTTCCCTCTCTTCCTCTTTTTTTTTTTTTTTATTCATTATAGGCCTATGTTGTACCCAAACGATTGACTTCAAAATTATACAGACTCCAACTCCTCCACACTAATGGTAGCAATTTCAACACAAATGCCATAAAACTTTTATCTTGAACATCAAATAGTACACTGAGAAATAATATGAACTTGAAGTATTAAGAATTTTTTTTTCCCAATGACCATTCAAACGTTTCTTGAAAGTATTTCAGTATGAGCAATATGGGACTGCTAAAAGTACTATGACTTGTGTAACATTGAGAGACCAAATTGAATTGATAAAAGATATATTAATAGGCCTAAATCGTGGTCTCTCAATCGCAAATATACTTAGTAATAACTATTTCAACAATATTATTAAACCAAACTCACCATTAATGTGTTGCAACCAAGTTTTCATTTTTTTTTTAATTACGTTTTCCGCAGGTCAACGTGGCAAGCCAGGTCGACTGTCATCTCGCGTTCCAAGTCGCCCAGTCATTTTCCTACCCCCGCCAGTCAGCGAGAGGATGCGCAAACGACGCGCTTTCGCCGATAAAGAACTAGAGACAACAATGCTTCAACGCGAATGCCAGTGGACGCTGATGTTGGCGTACGCAGCCGGTGACAAGACGCTAGCGCCTTTCGCGTCACATCCCTTCTCCTCACATTTCGACGCAGGTCGTCACACCGGTCAAGATACGGATAAAGAACCGTTACGGAATATTCGAACCGGATATGGAGGTCTTAATCATGTGAGTGGAGAGACGAGGTCGAATGAATCTGAACTGTTGTGGACAGGATCGCCGTGCAATGATGTGCGACTGCAGCTAGGTGGCGGCGGTGAGGTGCCGACATTGTCCCCGAGCGTCGCAGTGCCTTGCATGAGAACACCGAATGCCTCGATGGTTTCAATTCCGTCGACGCTCATCAAACACGGTCACGGAGCTGGAGTTGGACTTGGACAATTTTCGGGAAATCTCCACCGGAACCCGGCACTAACAACCATTGTAACGAATAAAGAACATCGTGAAAGATCACATGAAGACACCTATCTGCATGATCCGGCAAAACTTCCGTTGTCTAGGTGCAAAAGACTAAAAGGTGACGAAAGGTTAGGCAGTTCTTCGCAGAATAGTAGGTTTGGTGGAGAGTTCGACAGCCGCCCAGAAGAAGCAGACTTTAGGGGTTCAGGTTCGATGGACAGAGATACTGAACATGCTAAGTGGAGGGTTGTGGGTCGTGATCATGACATGCATGGACATGGAAAACAACTTGGTCAGGATAGCGCGGAAATTGGACGCGACGGATCAGAGTTTGAAGCGCAGGATTTCTGTGAAAAGACAATACAAGCGTCAACAAATAATCTAGCATTTTCCATTGAGAGCTTGTTAAAGAAATGACAATGGAACTTTAGATCGAAAAAGACGAAGCTAATGAATATAGACACTTCTAACAACTTCTCAATGAACTTATTAGGCAGCTACGTTCAAGGAAGAGGTTCGTCCCCTCAATGTAAGCACAATATAATATGGGAAAAGAATATTTCAATATGCAGTCCCTCAAATATAGAACAAACTTGAAACTTACCGAGAATATTAAAGAATTAACCTCTCTTGATCTATTCGTGTCTATGTTTAAGTCCCACCTTTCCACAGATAAATGCAAATTTTCCGCATTAATGATTAATTATGGGTAGTTTTGAATACAGTCTCAAATGTGTACAGTAGCATATTTTAGCATCCACCTCACAGACGCATTCTGCAATGTCGAGAATCTATTGAAAATGCCAGTCAAATCACAATTGGTGAATTAGAGGTCATTGTCGAGAGTTGGTGGACCGGCACAGCACATCGTCTGAAGATTCGGACCGGACAAAAAATGCATGTTGTTTGTCCAGAGTCCTGGGGCCCGTTTCATAAAGCTGTTCGTAAGTTACGAATGACTACGCACGACTCATAGACCCTTTCTTATGCTATATGATGTATTCCTATGTAGCTGACATAAGTATAAGAACATGTTCCAGTCGTTCGTAAAGTTGTGCGTAAATTTACAAACAGCTTTATGAAACACCACCCAGGATGACACTGCTGTTTTAATTCACTCAGTTTCGGCGAAAGTTGCTTTGTTATGAAGAGCTTTCGACCAAATATTTTCTGCGTTATGTTATATAAAGTGCGGCGTTGTGATTGTTAAAACGCGCTATTGATGTTTGTAGTTTTGATATATGATTTTTTGCTTTCTTTTCCTATTCTATCTTTATAAAGCGCCAGGAGACTTAAATTTCCACTATATCAAACTGAGTGTATTGCATTAATATTAACGGCCAAAAACTCTTAAACAGTAGCAAGTTTTCGCAACGACAAGCACACTGAGTTTAAGAATTATTGAAAATGTCCCCCAAATGACAATGAACAGCCGGGAGATCTTTGTCGAAAATTGGTGAACCGGAAAAGCAGATTGTCCCAAGTTTTTGAGCGGAGAAAACTGCCAATATATCGTCTGTACAGGACGAAACTACTGATTTGATTCACCAACATTCGACATACAGGCTTCTTCGTTGCTCATTCTCACGAAGGGCACTTGACAGTGCCTTAATATGTTCTTGAAAGCGGTCTGCATGCGGGTGCGAAAACACCTTAGATGTTACCGTCCAAGACAGACATTTCGTAAAGGTTGTAATATCAAAATGAGCTCCCTATTCTAATCTGCTATTAATTCTAGGACCTTAAGGACAACGAACAAGTCCATGGCTTGAGAAATCATGCCGGAGATCCATTAATTACCAGGGCTCTATAGCAGATGCCTAAATGTGCCTTTTGAATAAAGACCTTGGTTTCCTGTAAAACAGTACATTTTGAAATGTTTATTAATTCTATCATCTGGAAGTGTAATAACTGTAATTGTATTTTCGTCACATTGTATGTCGATAAAGTGTGAATAAATTATACTTTGGTAAGTATTCTTATTTCGTTTTTATGCATACATGTATATTGAAGACTGATTGGTGGCTCTATTAAAAACATGTATATGCCACCATTCAAAGAAACATAGAGCAAAAGGACTGTTAAGATAACGGTTCCATGACATTTACTCCGGCGACAATTGCTCCGATGGAAAATCGGCATGTTATTAAAACCAAATATAAAACCTAACCGCCAAAGGTAAATATACCATAATCCTTTTTCTTTACATTCTTCTGAACCAAAAACTCTCTATTTCGATTTTAACTCTAATCCTTGCCCTCTGAGAATAAGACCGGGGGCGTTTCATGAAAGGACTTGTCGGACGTTTTATCCGACAAGTCCCATTTTATCCGACAGTTACTATAGTAACAGTGCCTCTCAGCCAATCAGAATCAAGGAAAGATGTCAGATCTGACAACTTGTCGGACAAAAATGTTGATGAAACGGTCCCCTGGTGGGTGTTTCATAAAGCTGTTCGTAAGTTAAGAGCGACTTTAAGAACGACTGGTGATCCTTTCTTGTGGTATATGTTAAATTCATTGGTGATGGTTGAGTGCGTAAGAAAGGATCACCAGTCGTTCTTAAAGTCGCTCTTAACCTACGAACAGCTTTATGAAACGGCCTCCGGGGGTGTTTCACAAAGATTTAAGCATGACTTAAGTCGCACTTAAATGCCGACGCGTACATGATATGCAACGCGCGATCTTATTGATAGATACGCATTAGTGCGCGTCCTCATGACACGATCTGACCAATGCGGTCAAGCCTTTCATACCGTACGCAACTCGGTATTTAAGTGCGACTCAAAGTCATACCAACGAACGTAGAGGGCAGCAACACACAAGCGTGTTGCTCTAAGGAAGGTCAACTCGATACGCGCATGCAACTGAGCTGCGCGCATATTTCATTGTTCATGACAACGAAATCAAATGCCGATCAAATACAACAACAAATTAGTAGTGATCAAGAAACGAATATGAAAGAATATGACTACAACGATATCAAAGATAACATTAAAAAATATGTTGAAGGATATACATAAATATGAAAACATACTTTGATATTTAAAACTTTACAAATGCAAGTTTCAGGAAACTAAAATCATTACCAAATCGGTGATTGTTGTTATCAGCGATTTCACCAGACGGCTGAATTAGGTGATTTGCGCCGAGACGATTTTGTGACCACTCGCAAAGCATTTCGGGATTGAATATGTCCCCCTTATTTTCTCTGGGCTCTTCGCTGAACCCATCATCATTCTATGCATAAGCTACATTATGCTCCGTCGTCTGCTTAGATTTCAACCCCCTAGTCTAGCACTGGTACTTGTTCTGCTAGGCGTCGATCAGCATTTATCTGCAGTCCATATAGGCCGTGACTCATTTATTTATCTCATTAGAGCAGCCGGGCAGCAATGCCAATGAAAAATGGGTATTAAAAAAATAATTCACGTATCTATCAGTAGTATGTTATCATTTCTTTTCACCATTTTCCCCAAAACTTATAAATTTAGAAATACATTCCAATCAGTAATAAGTGAAGTCTACATCTAACCTAGATCTTGATCATGTTGATCGATAAACCAAAAGCTTCAGTCTCTGTATTTTGGTTGCTCTGCTGAACTGCGCTGGCTCACTCACCGATGGAGATTATAGTAAAATGTCAGAAATTGTTGAATAAATCCCCAGAAACGACGGTTATTCCTGTCTAGTTGATCGATAGACCCAAGTCTAAAGATCTAACTTTATTTGTCTAACTAGACAAATGCTCTGACCAGTCTCGATCTGTTTGTTGAAGATGTTGTTCCACACTGGATATCTAAGTAGATCTAGAATATATATAGATCTAGCACGACTTGTTGGTATGAGATAGTCTATGCAACAATAAAAAATACTAAAATAATAATAAACTCAAAACAGATGAATTCCACATTGTCTTTATAGTATAGGACGCCTAAATCTAGACCATTTGAGGGTTGGTCCATGCAAGCTAAGTTTGGTTCAATTAGGGCCAGCCTGCATGGGCTAGCCGCTAGTTATGATTTTTTTAGTCCGTTAAATGCCTACAGGGTAAAGTCTAGATCTAGAACTAGAAGATTTATTGGTTGAAAAGTTACCGTTAGGCCTTACCGTTAGGCATGAAATCTTTAAAATTCAGTTAGAAAATGCATAAAAATAAAATCACGACGAGCTCAGTCACTTTGCTCTTTCACTTTCGAAATTTCTCAAAAAAAGTACATGTTCTGCCAGCCAAGCCCAGGCCATGCAGGCCCAGGAAAATTTACCAATTCTTGCAATATGACAAACAAATTATGTAAAAGTCTTTGATTGCACAGAATCAATGGTCAAATTAAGATATGGATGCTGTCAATCAAATCTACTTTCTGCCCAAAATCATAAATTAAGATGGTGTAAAATCTATCTAGCTCCCATTTCTTCTAGTCTAGGCCTAGATCTAAGACTAAGTATAACTAAGGTCTAACGCGAAACGATGATGGCACTCTGCAAACGATGTAACATTGCAATCAATTTCCCAGAATTGGCTGATTTTTTTTAGAAATTATTGAAGAAAACCAGGGAAAATGTGAATAGGTGGCCGTTTATTCAAGCTTTAATTTGGCTTTGGAAGTTTGGTTGCTCAATGATTATCGACCTTCGACGCGACGCCAGCGCCTGGCTGTGCAGCTCAGCTGCAGCGCAGCGCGCAGCCAATGCAATGCATCCGATGCATGAGTTTTTTTTTCGCCGTCCATAGTCTCGGACTCGAAGTTGAAATTTAGACCCGGATTTTGGGGATTCGGCGCCTTGTATGAAGATTTTTAGACTTAAAAGTAAAATGCAATTTAAAATTTGAAATCTGACCTTGAACAATCATCGTTGATAAACATCAGCCCTGAAGCAATTGCACTTCAAATTAGACCAGGCAAATTAGACGTCATTGTGTATGTTGCTAGAAGATCTATGACGAGTCGATTGAAGCCCCAGCGCATCATCAACGTTACTAGTAGCTACGCGACCGGCCCAGACTCGGCGCACCCAGGCCAGAAAAATGACCTCGATTATTACGGTGGTTGTCTATGCGTTTATTAGTGGTGCAGCGAAATTCAGCAGAGGAAAATAAGAGATAAGAGGTATCCTCGTCATAGACTTAATATTCCAAAATGAGAAAAAATGTCAAAATCATGATTATTTAAGCTAAATAATTTCTTTAAAAATAAAATTAATGTTTTTAATATTTTTACCTAGAATAACCGACCTAATAATTGGTCATTAAAAATATTAAAAATTAACAAATGAAAAAAAATCAACTCGACAAATTTCCGAAAAGTCCCCCTTATTTTTTAGAGTGGTCACAAAATTCGAGCGGAGTTGACCTTCCTTAGAGCAACACGCTTGTGTGTTGCTGCCCTCTACGTTCGTTGAGTCATACTTAAATCTTTGTGAAACAAAGATGTAATTGTCGTATGAAGCAAATGCCGTGTCACCTAAGAGGACAAGTTCGAGGAATTCTTCTAAAAATTACTTTACGTTATGAAGTACAGAGCTTAGTCTCTTAAAAGGAGGAAGATAACCCTCACACATATCTTAAACAAGTGGAATGCCTCTGGCCGTCTCACCTGCATCACGCGGTTCAATATAGCAGCAGTGCTGACTTTGAATACTACTCTAACTCGCACAAGATGTTCAGTGATACATGGTTACTCTTATGTCCACTTTTTATGAACGAGACCAATAAACTTACAGAGATATGATGGTTATTCAACAAAAAACCCCAACATGGCCAAAGTTCATTGACCATACATGACCTTTGACCTTGATCATGTGACCTGAAACTCGCACAGGATGTTCAGTGATACTTGATTACTCTTATGTACAAGTTTCATGAATAAAATCCATTAACTTTCATAGTTTTGATGGTAATTCAACAGATAAACCCAATTCGGCCAAAGTTCATTGACCTTTGACCTTGGTCATGTGACCTGAAACGCGCACAGGATGTTCAGTGATATTTGATTACTCATATGTCCAAGTTTAATGAACTAGACTAATAAACTTTCAAAGTTATGATGGTAATTCAACAGATACCCCCGATTCGGCCAAAGTTCATTGACCCTAAATGACCTTTGACCTTAATCATGAGACCTGAAACTTGCACAAAATATTCAGTGATGCTTGATTACTATTATGTCCAAGTTTCATGAATCAGATCCATAAACTTTCAAAGTTATGATGGGAATTCAACAGATATCCCCAATTCGGCCAAAGTTCATTGACCCTAAATGACCTTTGACCTTAGTCATGTGACGTGAAACTCATGCAGGGTATTCAGTGATACTTGATTAACCTTATGTCCAAGTTTCATGAACTAGGTCCATATATTTTCCAAGTTATGATGACATTTCAAAAACTTAACCTCAGGTTAAGATTTCGATGTTGATTCCTCCAACATGGTCTAAGTTCATTGACCCTAAATGACCTTTGACCTTGGTCATGTGACATGGAACTTTAATAGGATGTTCAGTAATACTTGATTAACCTTATGGCCAAGTTTCATGAACTAGGTCCATATACTTTCTAAGTTATGATGTCATTTCAAAAACTTAACCTCAGGTTAAGATTTGATGTTGACGCCGCCGCCGACGCCGTCGCCGCCGCCGTCGGAAAAGCGGCGCCTATAGTCTCACTCTGCTTCGCAGGTGAGACAAAAACCCAAAATAGATAAATATATCAAAAGGTGAATGGAGAGGAAGAGAAAGAGAGTGAGAGATAGAGACGGGGGGCTCTGAAAGGGCCAAATGTTCTTGGGCGTTCGCTTAGACTATCACTTTACGTGAATCTTTTGTGAAAATTGCAATATAAAGAACGTTCAGGAAGTTTCATCCCTGCCCACCTCATCCCGGCCGTTGCGTGGGACCATTAAATGTAGAATAAAAAAAAAACCGAAGACACTATATATAAGAAAGAAAGAGAAAGGTTTTGAGAAAGTGAAGTATATATTTTCTTACCTTTTTATTCCAGAAAACAAAATGAAGATTGATATAAAGTGTGAGGGTGAGAAAGTAAAGATATGAAATGAAGATGCATGACAAACCAGAAAAAAAAATATCAAGAAAGAATGGACAACTTTTGTGTCACCTAGGAACGGTGACAGGGCAATCAGCGGGTCATCGCGCGTGTGGTATCGCGCTGGTCCCCCGTGGATAGCTTAGGGACGGACATCTCCAATATTGTAGAAGTCATGTTTATTGGACATGTAACACTTCTTACCACGACATCCAAATTGTTTTGACAATAGTAGTAATATCAGGAGTGAGAAAACGAAAAACCGCCATCGGCAAGTTAAAAGTTGAACTGACCTTAAACGGTATTCATAGAAAGAATGTACATTTTTTAAGATGTAGAAAGAGAAAGAAAGAAAACAAAGACATTGCATCTGGTTATTATCTTGATTTTTATAAATTTCGAGAATGATTTGAACAAGGAGGGGACACTCTCAGTATTGAGTATATCATGAATATCAAGGGTATCAATCAATCAATCAATCAATCAATCAATCAATCAATTAATCAATCAATCAATCTCAAATGAAAGTCATGGAAACTATCACTTTTGGCGACAAAGGTAAAAAATAAAGACAATTATTAGCCAACTAAAATTAAATGACATTATAAGAAAGTGCAGAATTATTGAATTAATTAAATTGAAGTGAAAAACAGTCAAGAGTGAGCAATTCTTCAAACAAAATTATTGACAAGTGAACAAGCAAATATATCTAGATACATTTCACAGTTTTATTGAAAACTGAAATTCTTCATAGAATATTTTACATGTTCTAAGCGAAATGTGTCCTTCGGTGGCACAGCTTTCATTTTTGAAAGCAAATAATACATAATCATTTTTTATAATTCGAAACGACGAACAATGGTCCAGTAGCAATGGGTTCGATTCGATTCGGACAAGCAGAAGCGGATCTAGGGGGGGGGGGGGTGAGGGGGTGTTGGGTTGAAAAACAATCCGGGGACCATTTTTTAAATTCTTATCTTTGTTTTAAACTTGTAATTTTAAGAAAACGCCATTTTCACACACAGATTTTCAAAAATTTTCCCTACTGTGGGAGGGGGGACACCCCCTCCCAAACCCTCCCCTAAGATTCAGGCTCGCTCCGCTCGCTTGGACTCGGTCACTACGCCCCCTCGCATACCACCCAACCCCCCCCCCCTTTATAAAAAGCTGGACAAGTAATGCCAAATATGTAAGAATTTGAACCTCTCTCATTCGACTGAGCTGGAGAAACACTTGGCATTTTGATCGGAGGTAAGAAGACCTGAATACGGAAGCTTACAATAAATTGCTACCCAGATGGCCATGGTGACGAGTTAAGAAGACGATGAGACTGGTCAAAGGACGAGAAGCCTAGTTCTTGTTAGTCGGCAAGTCAATTTGTCTGTTTCAGGAAGTCAAGATGACGAGCTATTGAAACTTGTCAAGTCGACTTGTTTGGGATTACTCTTCTTTTATACTTTATCTCCCCTTTCATCCTCCATTTATTCACTTCCTTAGAATAGTCCCAAATGACAGAATGGAAACAAGGGCTTCAAATTCCTTGATGAAAATAATCATTTTTCGAAGCAACCCTTCGATGGTGCGTAAAGATTCAAGGTTCAGATAGCGTAAGATGACGAACCGCATACATTCGTAATTCCGAAGCTTCGTTATTCCGAAGGTTCGGTTATTCCGAAGGTTCGTTAGTCCGAAAACGAAATGATTAACGAACCTTATTTCGTTTTCGGATTAACGAACCTTCGGAATAGCGAACCTTATTTCGTTTTCGGATTAACGAACCTTCGGAATAATGCCACAAATTTTCGGATTAACGAACACTTTTACGCTTTCGGATTAACGAACATCGAGGTATAGGCAATTTACGTGTTTCAGAATTACGAACCTTCGGAATAAAGAAAATTCGGAATTACGAAGTGTAACCTCACGAACATGGCTCTAGGAAGGGGGTGTACTTTTCTTCCTTAAAAATTCGTTTCCAAGGCCCTGATCACGAAAAGCTTGAATCCAAACATACACTAGCTTGATTCCAGGAGAAAAAAAAACACCACAAGCTCTCGGTCACTGCCTCCGTTCGCCCTTTTAGCTGATTCTCTCTTCGGGAAACATGCAACAGTTTAATTTGGTCACGATCACTGCAGCTGGAAAGCAAACATGGTTTTTCTTGAGGAAACATTATGATTAAATAACTCAACTGAGCAAATATTAGCAAAGCTTTAACATCAATTAGTGGTTCATTATATGTTTATTGTATTATGGAAATATGATTATGAATGGGTGCCCTTTTTGTCTACATTGTTTCTGATAGGTTTCAGTGTTTGAAATTCGTTCTCCTCCCCCTACATACAGTAGGTGAAAAGGCAATGGCTAATCTAGGCACGATCACTACAGCTGGATGGCTAACAAACATTTCTTATCGATAATGTGATTGATTTAAATCTACTGAGCAAATATTAGCTATGGTGTTGAAACAATTGCTTTAATGTATAAACACCCTGAACATGATAATGTACAATAATAATAAGATAGCCCCATAATACATATTACGTATAAGCCAATCAGTGTCAGTAATTTGTCAAGGGTGAAATTTTAGCAGAGATGAAATTAAAATACAACTGAGTAACATATTAATAGTGAGCATTAGAAAAGGATTAGGATAATGCTATAACTTACCCCCTCCTCCTTCTCCTCCTCAACTTCTTCTTCGGGTTCTTCTTCTTTTACTCTCTTCTTCCTTTTCTTCTACTCTTTCTCCTCCCCTGCTACAGCAACAACAGCTACTATTACTACTACTACTACTACTACTACTACTACTACTACTACTACTACTACTACTACTACTACTACTACTACTACTACTACTACTCCGGGTCACGGTCCGCAATTTACTACTACTACTACTACCACTAATACTTCCGTCTAATTCCATTGCTCTTCTTCATTACCTTCATTCTCTTTCCTTTCCCCTTTTTAATACTTCAAAGCCGTTCAATTATTATATTTTTTTGTACGATATTCTCGCGGGAAACCCATCGAAAATACTAATCATACATCATTTTTCTGTCGATAATTTCCAACGACTTGGGACTATTGCTGCTAAACCATTGCGAATGGACAAGCAAACCAAATGGAGTAAGCGAGTATTCGAAAGCAATTTCAATGGGCAGAGTACCTTTCAGGCCCCGTTCAGGCCGCCCC
The DNA here is from genome assembly GCF_018143015.1 of Lytechinus variegatus. NCBI lineage: Eukaryota > Metazoa > Echinodermata > Echinoidea > Temnopleuroida > Toxopneustidae > Lytechinus > Lytechinus variegatus. The sequence continues at coordinate 3,890,386 of NC_054750.1, forward strand.
CTTGTTCGGTCAGTAATACAATTTACTTTTCAGCACGACGCTTCCCAAGTTATTCTAGGTATCCCGGTCACTGGGCGAGCGTAACACCTGAGTTATTACAACACACAGCGGTTTTCTTCACACCCAATATCAAATTATTCTGTTTACAAATCCGCTTGTCACAGCAGAAATGAAAGAAAAATCTTTGATAGTCAGCTTATATATGACATATATAAATCATCAGTAACCAACCGTAGAATGCGGAAAGGTTAATATCTTCGTTGAGCAAAAATAAAATCGATCGTTGAAAAAACAGTATTCATTAATATAGCATTTAGGGAAGTCAATTGGAGGAACCGGGTTTATCTACCAACGAATTAGCAACTGCGTTTAATTATAGAAATTAATTCGCATTATATGTTCTTCAGTGGAAGATGAAGACTGTGGTATTCCTTAAGGTAGTTTGATAGGTCCTCTATTATTCAATATGTAAATGATATCTAACTGTAAGTGAATATTCATTTCCCCGCTTTTATCTAAATCACAGAACATTCTTATGTGCCCCTCATATCCAGACCCTAACACTTGCTCAATACACTGAATATTTCATTGGATAAGTTAAAAATAAGTACAAATGGTATTCAAAAAATTGTATTGATATCAAACGAAATTGAACTATTACAGAATTCTGTCATTTCAGCGAATTCTTTGCCTATGTGTTAATATACCATTTAAAAAGAATATATTCAATGCATTAATGTTATATCCATTTGACAAATTCCTATTGGAAATTGACTTTGATGGAATAAACTAAAATAAACTTGACTAGTATTACAGTGTATGTTGTGGGAGCATGTAGTGGATGTTGATTCTCTATGAAAAAGGACTAATTCGACCGATTAATGAGTGATATGTTTATATTTATTTATTCATTCATTTATTTATTTACATATTATTTATTCATCTACTTATTCATTTATGTTACCTTTGCCTCTGCAACATGAGTGAAGCATTTAATATTCCTAAGAGTTATCAGCAATATCCTGTAAACCTTTAAAGATTATTACAAAGGGTTGTCAAATCAGGGGTTTATCGACCACGCAGAGGGCGCCCCATCCACGAGCAGAGCTGCAGCAGTCATTGCTACATAATTTTCACGTATCCACAAAGGGTGTTGGTTACATAAATCCCAAACAATAAACCAGGATGACAACATCCATCGCTCCGTCCCCGCCCTTCACGCTATCTAGGGCCTGCATCCCTTCAAATTGTCTCACCATAATTGGTCGACTCATGGTGCATGTAACCTCACACCACTTCTCTTTAAGTCACCGTCCATATCTCTCCTCTCTTGTTCTTTGCCAGTATACAACCCTCATACGCATGGTATCCCGTTACAAAACGACATCAAAGCCTCAATATTAACACCTAAAATGGCTGATAAAACCGGTGGAAAATGAGATTTCGGATACCTCACAAGTTTTGTTTCAGGATCCACGGTGCGTGGTAATAAACGATATTAGGTCGTGAACTGCGCCGTCAAACAGGGGGCAATTCACATTCGACTTTTCGCTTCAAGACACGAACGGGATATCAACACAGTAAAGGCATAAACATTTGAGTTTTCTTTTCCTCCTCATGACTGTTGATACTGTTTTTTATCTTTTATTTTTTCTTTCTATTGCCATTTCATTGATCACATAGAAGAGATTTATTGACTCAGAATTTTGATTCAGACATTCCCGGTTTAAGTGATGTACTAATTTCCAAGCTATCATGTTCAGACACTGTCGCTCAGTAGTATTCTAGGAGATATTTATTCCAACGATTGTGACCAAAATTCTTTTCTTTATTTCAATGTCTACTGTAATAATAAGACGAATGACACTTCAGGACCATACTTACGTATGGAATTTTAAGGATAGAACATTACCGTTTTCTCCGTGTACCAATAATAACAATGCATATACATGGACCTCATTACCTTAAATATTAAGGTCCCTCTCGAAGGCTTATGTAAAGATGCCTCCCCCCAAAGTTCCAATACCTCGGAAGAAAAAGAAGGAGAAACGCGAGCTAAAGGATTCGAATATTGTTTTTTTGCTCGGCCGCTTTGCTCGATTTGGACTTATAAAAAATTATGCACATGCCATGTTGTACCCCTCAATATCTTTTGGCCCATGACGCAGATGCTTTTAAATCCGCTTAAATGTCAGGTGTGAACGTTTGTGCTTTTTGGACTGCATATTAGCGTGAATGAAAATTGACAGAGGATGGTTGTTTGTGCTGAGGTGTTGTCGGTGCATCACCTTTCAGCATTGTCGATTCGAAGGCAGCGGGTGGCAAAGGCAATGCTCGCTCATTGAGCTCCCAGGTGTACCCTTCCCACTTCGTCATCCCCCGCAGCAAACGACCCGAGGCGGATGGGAATCGCACCCATACCGAGGCATAAACTACATGGCACTGATAGATAGGGGGTTGTGCGCCACTCCACCGTGGGGGAATGCTGTGCAGTGGGAACAGGGTGGAGAGATCGTGGAAGGTTAGTAACCCAGAAACCTACAAGTCGGTGATCTCGAAATACGAGGTCTGTTTGATATGTATGCCAAGCCATTCGTGCTATCACAAATCATTGGGATATATTATCACTTCTAGAATCATGAACATTGGGCATGAGCAATAAGTTGGAGAGGTGGTTCAGTGGTACAATTAGAATCGAGAATCGACATTTAAACAGTTCGATTTCTGGTTCAAAACATATGACAAACCAAAGTATGCCACTATCACACATCGTACGAAGTACCTTTGGTGCGAGATTCCCATGCCTAAGGTCGAGCCAGGTACTGTGCATCGAACAAAACGAATACTTTATTATGTGGGATACCTGCGCTTCATGTCAAACCAAGCACCTTGATCGGAGATACTATTACTTTACGTCAAACAAGGTACATTTGATGTGAAATACGATTGCTCCTCATCAAACCAGTTACGTTTGATGTGAGATGCCATTGGCTCACATCAAACCAGGTGCCTTTGGTATGAGATACCATTGCTTCGCATAAAACCAGATACCTTGTATGTGAGATACCAGTGGCTAACATAAATCCAGGTACCTTTGATGTGAGATACCATTGCTTCATATCAAACAAGGTACCTTTGACGTGAGATACCATTGGCTCACATACAACCAGGTGCCGTTGATGTGTGATACCATTGCTTCACATCAAACAAGGTACCTTTGACGTGAGATACCATTGCTTCACATCAAACAAGGTACCTTTGATGTGAGATACCATTGCTTCATATCAAACAAGGTACCTTTGACGTGAGATACCATTGGCTCACATACAACCAGGTGCCGTTGATGTGTGATACCATTGCTTCACATCAAAAAAGGTACATTTGACGTGAGATACCATTGCTTCACATCAAACAAGGTACCTTTGACGTGAGATACCATTGGCTCACATACAACCAGGTGCCGTTGATGTGTGATATCATTGCTTAACAAAAAAAAAGGTACCTTTGATGTGAGATACCATTGCTTCACATCAAACAAGGTACCTTTGACGTGAGATACCATTGCTTCACATCAAACAAGGTACCTTTGATGTGAGATACCATTGCTTCACATCAAACAAGGTATCTTTGACGTGAGATACCATTGGCTCACATACAACCAGGTGCCGTTGATGTGTGATATCATTGCTTAACAAAAAAAAGTACCTTTGATGTGAGATACCATTGCTTCACATCAAACAAGGTACCTTTGACGTGAGATACCATTGCTTCACATCAAACAAGGTACCTTTGATGTGAGATACCATTGGCTCACATACAACCAGGTGCCGCTGATGTGTGATACCATTGCTTCACATAAAAAAAGGTACATTTGACGTGAGATACCATTGCTTCACATCAAACAAGGTAAATTTGACGTGAGATACCATTGGCTCACATACAACCAGGTGCCGTTGATGTGTGATATCATTGCTTAACAAAAAAAAGGTACCTTTGATGTGAGATACCATTGCTTCACATCAAACAAGGTACCTTGACGTGAGATACCATTGCTTCACATCAAACAAGGTACCTTTGATGTGAGATACCATTGCTTCACATCAAACAAGGTACCTTTGATGTGAGATACTATTGCTTCACATCAAACAAGGTATCTTTGACGTGAGATACCATTGGCTCACATACAACCAGGTGCCGTTGATGTGTGATATCATTGCTTAACAAAAAAAAGGTACCTTTGATGTGAGATACCATTGCTTCACATCAAACAAGGTACCTTTGACGTGAGATACCATTGCTTCACATCAAACAAGGTACCTTTGATTTGAGATACCATTGCTTCACATCAAACAAGGTACCTTTGATGTGAGATACCATTGCTTCACATCAAACAAGGTACCTTTGATGTGAGATACCATTGCTTCACATCAAACAAGGTATCTTTGACGTGAGATACCATTGGCTCACATACAACCAGGTGCCGTTGATGTGTGATATCATTGCTTAACAAAAAAAGTACCTTTGATGTGAAATACCATTGCTTCACATCAAACAAGATACATTTGACGTGAGATACAATTGGCTGACATCAAACCAGGTGCCTTTGATATGAGACACCATTGCTTCACATAAAACCAAATACATTGGATGTGAGATACCAGTGGCTCACATCAAACCAGGAACCTTTGATGAGAGATACCACTGCTTCACATCACACCGGCCCATCGGGTATACCTTTGATGTGAGAAAACATGTGCTTCACGACAAACCTGGGGGCGTTTCATCAATATTTTCGTCCGAGAAGTTGTCAGATCTGACAACTTTCCTGGATTCTGATTGGTTGAGAAGCACTGTTACTACAGTAACTGTCGGATAAAACGTCCGACAAGTCCTTTCATGAAACGCTCCCCAGATACGTTTAATGTACGACACCAGTAATGTATATATAATTTAATTTAAATAATTTTAACGAAAGGTAACTTCCTCCCTGTTTGATTTTATGTGTAACAGATATTTGCGTTGTTGCATTCTTGCTTTTGAATTGGTCGTGGGGTTTTCATAAATGAAATATAGATGAATTCCAACAAAAAATGCTAATATCAATGATCATGGTGGATGCCAGAATGACAAAAGGCTCTCAACCCTGTCCAAAATTAAAATGAATTATGTGAATCACTAAAATCTATCAAAAATATTACTAGGAAGAAATCATAATAAGAAAACCCTACTTAACGAGCAAGCACGGCAACAACAATACTGAACATCCCACTGTTTGTAATAACATTAACGAATACGATGGATGAACCTCGCTCAAATTAAAGTGTTATGTCCTTGACGGGAGAGGGCGTTACACCCATAATCTGGAAAAAAAATTATTGACTCTCCGAGTCACAGTTTAGTCATTGATGTCTTGCATGCCATTTCTGATTTCTCCAAAAGTATCAAGTAATTTTTCATTATCTGAATGCTTCTTTTACTATTTTTTAATGGGATATTCTGTGTCTAACTGTACAAACTGATTTGTATTGCTTTATATTACTTTGTTTTATGTTTTGAATGGAAATGAAATAAAAGAACTGAATTGAAACTAAAAGCTCATTTATGTATATCAACGATACTGACAATTATTCGATTGCTGCATGGCGCCGAAACAACCTATAGTTAGTACTCAATCTTTCTTTATCACCGAGGCCTACTTTGGATTGATATGAATTGTCATTTTTATTAAACTGAAAGGGTAGCGGTTGTTTTGTCAAGTAAGAACTATGAACATCGACATTCGACGTAAATGATTTGTCCCCATCCCCCCCCCCTCTCTCTCTCGCGAGAGCGATCTCTTAATTTCGTTCTCAAGTGGTGACTTCACATGTTCAAACTGAAAAGATATTCAAATCGATACAGCGCCACCTACCTGTACCTGTGATTGATGATGTAGTTGTCATATTATCTGACGACAATTAAGGGAACTAACTCGTATTAACAATGATAATAAAGATAAATGTTACGATAAATTTCACTCATTATACACCTTAGAATACTTATTTGTTGCACAAACAAAGGGGGAAAATGAGAAACGACGTGATTAGAATTTATTCGACTATAGAAGGTTATATTTTAGACCTCGCATCTCAAACTTCGCATAATTAATATTTTTCTTCAATACAATTAATCACCCGATAATCTATCAAGAGATATCCTGTTCAAATCTCGAACTTCAACTAAAAACATAAAACCACTTGTAATTTCATATATAATTCAATCCAACTGCACATTAGCGTTATAACGGGTTTTTTTTACTTCCTGAATATTTTTATTTCTTCAAAGACGTGGTCTCGCTCGACCATATTTCTTTCAAAGAAACTAACAACTAGGAGAAAAGATGTATGAATCTACAATATAGATATTAATACAAATGTCGATATAATAAATGAGAAAGAAGAAAACAGGGAATTGCATGATTACAAGCGGCATGTTTAAAACTCAAGGAGCCCATTTTAAGACGACTTTTAATCCTTTGACCCCAACTTCTTCGTGTTCGTTCTTTCACCCAACAACCTTTTCTTTCCTCTTAACTGTTCTTCTATTTCGTCTCCATGCTTTATTCTATCTGACTCTTTACCCCTTCGTCTATGATCTACCTAATTCTCTTCTCTCCATCTCTATCTTTTTATCTTCGTTTCTATTTTCTGAATCATGCCTTTCATCTATTGACTCTCATTATAATGTGCTGCTTGTGCCGGAATGTACAGGGGTACAGCATTCACAAAATTACACCAACATTTTGATTATTAGCAAGGATTATAGGATTGTATTCAATCATCTGTGTTGAAAGACGGGGGTTTAAAACTGCTTCCGTTTATTCTCCTGACTTCGATCACATTCTTTAAAGGTAGATGGAGACCTCGGGGCTGCGTAACATGCGAAGGTAATAAGACGGAGAGAAAAATAGACTATGAAAATAGGTATTGCCCCAACCGTGCCAACTGAACGCCCGCGCGCCCCGCCTTGTATGTTTGGCCCCCTACGTCATGTACGTATACGCATCCGTAGCATTGGAATGATGCGTGAAAATAGAATACGTCGCGAGAGAATTGTCTATGTGGCCTCCAGTGATGACGGGGTAGCTGTGACAACATGGAAGTGTAGCATCGAAGAGGTTGCAGAACTCTAGCAAAGAATTTTCTTTAATCTGAATATGTCTCCCTGACAGATATACACTGAGTGACATTTAAACAACTGTGCCAGAAAAAAAAGTTCGGCTAGCATTCAAAAACCGAGGGCCGTTTCATATAGGCCTAGCTGTTCGTAAGAGTAACCTTGAAAACGATCGGTGATCCTTTTATGATAATTGATATTCACCATTAACTGTTAATTGGTGATTATACAGCGCGTAAAAAGGTTCACCAGTCGTCATTTAAGTCACTCTTAACTTACGATCAGTTTTATGAAACACCCACTAATATGAAGTTGCTATGATTTCATTGAATGACGAGAGAAGGGAATCAAAGTAGAGAAAATCAAACGAAAAATCATATAACATAAAAACAAACGAACAAACAGAAACATCAACTTCATACCGTCATCGCCAGATATGAAAATTTTCTGATCGTCTTTTTATGCATCCATGTTTATTTTCTTTAACTTGAATAAAATTCATACACGACTATCAGGGCTTATTTCATATCTTCCACCGATTTCCTGCGCAAAACCAATGGCGGTCAGTAGTCTGCAGGCACAGACCCTGATTGTAACTTTGATCAACAAGTGTGTCTCCACGCAGACTAGCACATAAAAAACTCGCTGTTCAATTCAGCGAGAGGGCCTTCAGTTCACAAGGCCAAGGCATGAGTAGGCTGCAATTTAGACCCTTTACTCGAGTGAAGAGTTTGCACAGCAGCCTATAGGTCAGTACGCTTGCACACCGTAGCTATGGTGTCACCGAAAGAGGGCCAAAACTCATAAATCAACTGTGGAATCAGACTACATTTTGTGTGATGCTTTCAGGGTAAAAAAAAATAAAAAGGCAGCTATTTCCCGAAGGGTTGTTAACATTGCCAATATCTTAAATACCAATATGCTGATTAACCAAACTAACAGGCATATAGTTAAAATGTGTCATTTGACTATAATACCGTAGTATAGTAACATCACGGATTTGGATAAACATTACATTGAACTGCGCCATAATATATAGTACAATATGAAAACGCTGTTAAAATTTTTAAGAACGCTGTTTAAGTCTACAGCTGTAACAGCTATTGATAAAAGTTTATAAAAATTGTTTTGAGTATCAAATTGTTAAAGAGTTTCACAATTGTCCACCAAGTTTTTGTTGGAGTGATGGGACTAAACAACGTGCAAATATTTAAAGCAACATTTGTACAGTGTGTTTCGATAATCAGGGCGAGGGCATTTATGGTGACGGATATTTTTCTCTGATGTTCATAGGGAATATAATGGTCAGTGTCGCGATTATCTTTTTAATTTTCAAATCAATGCTTCCTCTTTTCTCTATCCTATTTTTGTTCCTCCTTTTTCACCCTGTTTCTCATTCCTGATTAAAACCACAGTCTTCGTTGTTAGACATTTACTAGCCGGAGCTCTCTGCCAGGATGTTACCTGATGGGAATGGAGAATTGGAAGAGCGTTAATGTGGATAATGTTTAAACCAAATGAAAGCGATGTTTCGAGTCGTCTATCAATTGAATTTGCTGCATCACTGACATACGGATTAAGCCGTGTTTGTTTGGTCATGACATTGACATGACATTGAAACATTCTTCTGCTTCGAAGGCTTGAGATTTCCTAATCGATCATCCGTATGATACGACACGCACAATATACAGCACTAAACACATCAATTCGAGTGTAAACCCCCACCAACTCCGACCTTTTAAACACGAGATGTTCAGTTCCTGATCAAAAGACTCTCCTGGTGCAAGTCGCTTTTTTTCAAAACAAATCTAGGAGGAAAAAAAATCGCAAGATCACTTCCACCCTCCAGTTTAACATTATCCAACGTGCTTTGACGTTAAATGTATTAAAATTATTTGTTTTTCAATTGACGAGATTATGTAGTTATAAAATGGGGGAAGTAAACAAGATCGAATAGTCATAACTACAACCTGCTTTGTGGTTCCAAATTATTAAACGGTAAACGGGAAGCGCGAGAAAATGGGACATTTAGGAATTCATGAAGAGTAGAGGTACCATCAATCCACTAGTGCGAATGTAAGCATGGACTGGGAATATACTATATTCAGTCCTTAAAACGGGGCAATCACTTTAAGTAGTCATGAAAAAGAAGCATATGACACTACATGAAATGATAAAAACCCAAAGTGTTAGGTGTATATTAACTTGAAAACGGGGTGTTTTTGTACCAGTTAATCCCCTTGAACATGAATATTTATTTCATTGAACAGACAATGCGAACACCAGGGGGGTGTTTCAAAAAGATTTAAGTATGACTTAGGTCGCACTTAAATGTCGACGCCAACGAACGTAGAGGGCAGCAACACACAAGCGTGTTGCTCTAAGGAAGGTCAACTCCGCTCGAATTTTGTGACCACTCTAAAAAATAAGGGGGACTTTTCGGAAATTTGTCGAGTTGATTTTTTTTCATTTGTTAATTTTAAATATTTTTAATGAACAATTATTAGGTCGGTTATTCTAGGTAGAAATATTAAAAATATTACTTTTATTTATAAAAAAATTATTTAGCTTAAATAATCATGATTTTGACATTTTTTCTCATTTTGGAATATTAAGTCTATGACGAGGATACCTCTTATCTCTTATTTTCCTCTGCTGAATTTCGCTGCACCACTAATAAATTCATAGACAACCACCGTAATAATCGAGGTCATTTTTCTGGCCTGGGTGCGCCGAGTCTGGGCCGGTCGCGTAGCTACTAGTAACGTTGATGATGCGCTGGGGCTTCAGTCGACTCGTCATATATCTTCTAGCAACATACACAATGACGTCTAATTTGCCTGGTCTGATTTGAAGTGCAATTGCTTCAGGGCTGATGTTTATCAACGATGATTGTTCAAGGTCAGATTTCAAATTTTAAATTGCATTTTACTTTTAAGTCTATAAATCTTCAAGGCGCCGAATCCCCGAAATCCGGGTCTAAATTTCAACTTCGAGTCCGAGACTATGGACGGCGAAAAAAAACCTCATGCATCGGATGCATTGCATTGGCTGCGCGCTGCGCTGCAGCTGAGCTGCACAGCCAGGCGCTGGCGTCGCGTCGAAGGTCGATAATCATTGAGCAACCAAACTTCCAAAGCCAAATTAAAGCTTGAATAAACGGCCACCTATTCACATTTTCCCTGGTTTTCTTCAATAATTTCTAAGAAAAATCAGCCAATTCTGGGAAATTGATTGCAATGTTACATCGTTTGCAGAGTGCCATCATCGTTTTGCGTTAGACCTTAGTTATACTTAGATCTAGGCCTAGACTAGACTAGAAGAAATGGGAGCTAGATAGATTTTACACCATCTTAATTTATGATTTTGGGCAGAAAGTAGATTTGATTGACAGCATCCATATCTTAATTTGACAATTGATTCTGTGCAATCAAAGACTTTTACATAATTTGTTTGCCATATTGCAAGAATTGGTAAATTTTCCTGGGCCTGCATGGCCTGGGCTTGGCTGGCAGAACACTTACTTTTTTAGAGAAATTTCGAAAGTGCCAAAGAGCAAAGTGACTGAGCTCGTCGTGATTTTATTTTTATGCATTTTCTAACTGAATTTTAAAGATTTCATGCCTAACGGTAAGGCCTAACGGTAACTTTTCAACCATTAAATCTTCTAGTTCTAGATCTAGACTTTACCCTGTAGGCATTTAACGGACTAAAAAAATCATAACTAGCGGCTAGCCCATGCAGGCTGGCCTTAATTGAACCAAACTTAACTTGCATGGACCAACCCTCAAATGGTCTAGATTTAGGCGTCCTATACTATAAAGACAATGTGGAATTCATCTGTTTTGAGTTTATTATTATTTTAGTATTTTTTATTGTTGCATAGACTATCTCATACCAACAAGTGCTAGATCTATATATATTCTAGATCTACTTAGATATCCAGTGTGGAACAACATCTTCAACAAACAGATCGAGACTGGTCAGAGCATTTGTCTAGTTAGACAAATAAAGTTAGATCTTTAGACTTGGGTCTATCGATCAACTAGACAGGAATAACCGTCGTTTCTGGGGATTTATTCAACAATTTCTGACATTTTACTATAATCTCCATCGGTGAGTGAGCCAGCGCAGTTCAGCAGAGCAACCAAAATACAGAGACTGAAGCTTTTGGTTTATCGATCAACATGATCAAGATCTAGGTTAGATGTAGACTTCACTTATTACTGATTGGAATGTATTTCTAAATTTATAAGTTTTGGGGAAAATGGTGAAAAGAAATGATAACATACTACTGATAGATACGTGAATTATTTTTTTAATACCCATTGGCATTGCTGCCTGCTCTAATAAATAAATAAATAAATGAGTCACGGCCTATATGGACTGCAGATAAATGCTGATCGACGCCTAGCAGAACAAGTACCAGTGCTAGACTAGGGGGTTGAAATCTAAGCAGACGACGGAGCATAATGTAGCTTAAGCATAGAATGATGATGGGTTCAGCGAAGAGCCCAGAGAAAATAAGGGGGACATATTCAATCCCGAAATGCTTTGCGAGTGGTCACAAAATCGTCTCGGCGCAAATCACCTAATTCAGCCGTCTGGTGATATCGCTGATAACAACAATCACCGATTTGGTAATGATTTTAGTTTCCTGAAACTTGCATTTGTAAAGTTTTAAATATCAAAGAATGTTTTCATATTTATGTATATCCTTCAACATATTTTTTAATGTTATCTTTGATATCGTTGTAGTCATATTCTTTCATATTCGTTTCTTGATCACTACTAATTTGTTGTTGTATTTGATCGGCATTTGATTTCGTTGTCATGAACAATAAAATATGCGCGCAGCTCAGTTGCATGCGCGTATCGAGTTGACCTTCCTTAGAGCAACACGCTTGTGTGTTGCTGCCCTCTACGTTCGTTGGTCGACGCTTACATGATATGCAACGCGCAATCTTATTGATCAATACGCAGTAGTGCGCGTCCTCTTGGCATGATCTAACCAATGCAGTCATGCCTTTTATACTGCGCGCAACTAGACATTTAAGTGCGACTCTAAGTCATACTTAAATGTTTGTGAAACACCCCCAAGGAGTGATAAACACATGCCCTAGCAAATAATGTTACTTAAAAAAAGTAATATCATCCAATACGTCTCTCTTTCTATCTCACTTTTTCATTTTCCCTGTTTTTTTATGGGGGCAAGCCGATGGGGGGGGGAGGGGGCACGTGACCCCATAGTTACACCACTGGTTATGTAATATAAAATGCATGATGATTCGAGATGACATATCTTTTTTTTTTAAGAGCGCGTTTTAAATGATTTTTGTATTGATATACTGAAGGTATACAATAAAAGCCATTTTCAATTTTCTGAGAAAATGACGTCCTTGATTTTTACCATTCGATATGTACACAAATATGATCGCATATGCCGTCACAAATCAAATAATTAAATTTCTAATGACTGTTTTATTTTTTTTCATTCTTTGATGGATTTTCCTCAAACCTTCGCCAATATTTCTTTTTATTTTTACTGCTATTTTTACAACAAACTTTTTGTCAGGGTGAACTTCCCCTTTTACATTTCCCTGTATTAATGTAGGTCTTTATAGCATGTCTAAGTAAATAAGAAAGATTGTTAACCGTATCAGACATCTGAGCTGGTAATTTACAAAACCGTATTGCCCTAGATTTCATAAATATTGGGAAGGGATAGGTATATTTGCATTTCCTCGGCATGACAAGCTCCCTCCTCAATCAATGAGCATAATCGGGCTTCATGCTCGATTAAGAGCCATGCAATGCAATGATTGGTAGTAAGATATTTCTGCATGAAATTCTGTCCAATTTTTATTGAAAACTGCTGCGACAGGATTAGCATGATTTCCTTAGTAAAGTTATAAGAAATTAAGACTTCGCTCTCCAGTACCGTGTATGGTATTCCTACCGTTACAAGAAAATCACGCACAGTTCTTCAACATGGTTGTTCGGTTCCATGAAAAATAATCCAGATTATACTGAAAAGGAGCAAAGAGTCAGAAGTGCAAAAAACGGACTTTACTACACCTATTGTATATTGCCAGCAGCCGAAACAAACCAGCTCGTCAGGAAAGAAAGTCGGTTCGGCTACATATATTAACCAGCCGGTCCATGAATATAATTTCTACGTGTATGGCGCCCTCTCGTTGGAAAGATGTATACCAACTACAATTACAACTGGGCGTTGTGGCATGCGCCTGTAATCCAAGCTGTGGGGAAGTTACAAATTGATGCAGATGTTCGAGGTTCGACGTTCGAGCCCTGGTCACGTATTTCGGATGGTGACGTTAAAGGTCGGTCCCAGACGTAAATAATCATATCTGATTGATACACGTCTGACAAAACTCAAACACACACACACACACACACGGATATATAAGTGGGACCAAGTAGCGATCGTTTGTAATTCATCAACGCTCGATATCAATTAGAATCAATTTTCGGACCGGATCGGACCGCGGAATAGAATTTAAGTGGTTCCGACGTCCGAGTTATATTTAACGTTATATCTGGATTCCAGATCTTACGTTAGGCTTTCTTCAGTTAGTGGAGCGTAGATTTGTGTAGACAGGAATAACCGTCGTTTCTGGATATTGGCGAGTAGATCTACGTGGAGCAACGTAGTTCAGCGGATAGAGACTATATAAGCTTACTTTTTTTTAACTTTAGTGTTGGTCTAACGAACGTAAAAAAAATGACATTTGTGACAGTGGTAATGTCTGATGAGCAATGGGAAATCAGATCAGCGTTTGGACAATAGAGTTTGGTAAGTAACTTTAGATCTAGACTTAGGCCTCGGGCTAGCCTAGGCCTAGTCTAAACGTTAGTTCTAATTCAACTTTTTAACGTGTTTTTAGATCCTAGACTATCGTTTAGAGTTTAACTTTAGAGAATTCTAACGTTAATTTTTCTACAAGACCTAATCCTAGCTTTAGTGCTAACGGACGTTAGATTTGGTCCTGAACCTGGTTCGACAACAGAAAGATCAGGACCACTAACGTTAACAGTACAACCGCGACCAAACTTTAGTCTGACATAGATCTAGACCTCTAGTCATGTTTTATCTCATCCCCAACTCCCAACTTCTTAAGTTATTTCATAATCTGCACCTGATCATGCTCAACATGCATTTAATGTCTGCCTTGGATCCCGGACCTGGACCGGACTCTTGATCTAAAGAAACTTGATTTTGATTAGAAAAGGGCCATTCACTGTACCGAACATTAGACTAACGTCAAACCAGTGCCATCAGGGCTGTGGATATCATAAACAAGTCTATATATCTAGATTTAATGCATGCATCGTAGACTTAGAATAGATCTATAGGCCTATATCTAGATCTAACGTTAGATCTATCTTCATCATTCAAGGCTATCTATTATAACATATATTGACTGATGGGGTGTGTACCATAACATTTTTTGAACCGCCTGAAGGATTTATAATTATATTTTCCCTCAGAGCTGCGCGCTTCGGGAAATATAAAGTTCGGCAGTCCAAAGCATGTTTATATTAAACACCATATCAGTCAATGGGTGATTCAAGTTCGGTGTTCTGTTCCTGTTTTATCACTCTAAAAATTCGAATATTAAATCAACATTTGAAAGGTTAGAGGAGTGACAACCTTTTCCAAATGTTACATCCAACCTTGTATAAAGCTGAATCCAACATTTTAATGTTGGGTAGAACCATTTTAAAGGTATTGTTTAACTTTGTGAGCAGCCGATTTAAAAAATTCTCAAACCAAGATGAAACATGTGTACAAGTGCATGTATTAGAACTAATAAACCCTGAAAACAACCATTATTGAGAATGGAAAGCTAAAACTACAAGGAAAACCCCGATTTTGTAAATAGGCGTCTTATAGACGCCTAAATAGTACACATAAGTGTATGGGAAGAAATAAAGGTAGTGTTTCCGGTCACTTTATATTTCAATTTTTGAAGCACTAAATAATCATTTTCGAACGCAATTTTTTTCTGGGCTTCATTTTTGGAACATATCACAGACACAGGTGACAAGTGTGACCTTCCGGCTCATAATTTTTAAAAGTCAAACCAATGTTAACCAATCACTTTAAGTGGTAAATGCAACATTTAGAAAATGTTGTCACTCCTCCAACCTTTCAAATGTTTAGTTAACATTTCTTTTTTAGAGTGATGATTATACAGTATGATTCTGTAATTGCTTTTTGCAAAATCTTTTTTTCTGTAAAATCAGGTTTTTTTTAAACAGTGTATGTCATAATGTCAATCAAGATGGATACTGCGATATTGCAAATACGTCACAATGGTTTAGCACAGTCGGCTCAACATGAAAAAAAAATAGAATCACATTCTTAAAGTGTAAATATCTAATTTTTCACGATCTTGCTCTAGATGTCTGATTTGGATGATAATAAAAAATATTGACTGGCTCTGTTTTCGGGAAACATTAAATACATTGCCCTCGTAAGACTCGGGCCAATATGATTCTATTGCAGGCAATATAATTGGTGTTTACGCCTCAAGGCATTCAATATTATATAAATAAATAAGTGTTTGGTGCCGCAAAATCGTAAGATAGTCATACCTACTGAAGCACTTCGACATTCTCTCCTCGGAGTAAAATCGCATGAATGTCTAGAACGTACAGAGCAAAACAAAATAGAACAGAAAGAGACAATGAACACTAAACGACGCTGTGATTGGCTGTCTTGGTAAACAATTTAGGCTTTTAATAACAGCCGTAAATTGAAGCAAAGCAACTAAAATGAGAAAGATTCACTGAGAAAGATTTCATTTTAAATCGGTAATCAGCATTCAATAGTATTCTGAAGCATACTTTGCGAGAACTGTATTTTATAAATAATAAACAAGTGTGGCAAAATTGATATGTTATGTTGTTATTATGGTACCATCTATTGGTTTTCGAAAGAATAGGAACTATTCATGATACTGAACTAGTTTGTTGGTAACCTCGTATTGCCAATCCAAATTCAACAAAATATAGAATATACGACAAAGAAAAAGTATGCCTAATTGGTGGTTCAAGTTAAAATGCTTCCAAATACTGTTTTTTATAGAGGCAATATGTAAAATTAATTTTCCTCAAAAAAAGGACGCCTGAAGAACCTTTATAACATTTTCACAAGAGCTCCAGATTGATAATAGTCCTGCAGGTCGAAAACAAGATTTACAACCACGAAGCGAATCCTATGCGAACTCTTCATCTCGATCCGGATCATTCTATATGACCTACATAAGTTTCAACCTTTCTTTAATTACAGATATTTACATGTATCTTTCCATTACCATGATAATTGAGGTTGGATGCGGAAAGAAATGGAGGAGGAGGAGAGAGAGAAGGAGTGGGGGGGGGGGGGGTTAGGGGTAGGGGAGGAAGGGGGATGAGTTGGTTAATGGGACTCAGGATCCGACACAAAACTCTTGCTTCTGCAACAATCTCTATTGCTCTTAAGATATATGGTCAAGGCTATGGTCAGATCGAAGTTTGGTTTTAAGATTACCATGATGGGCCCGTTTTACAAAGGGTTACAACTGTTGTAACTTTGCCATTATCACAACTACCATGGCAGCAGGGCTAAGCAGCGAATCAAAATCAAGATTACCATGGTAGTTGCCATGTACAACAGTTGTAACTCTTTATGAAACGGGCTCCTGATGATTAGCGTTGGTGTCAAATTTGATGTTATAATCATGCTGTGCTTAATCGTCCTAAGAATTTATAACGGTGTATCCATATACACAAAACAGTGTGAGCGGCCATGGAAAATGACGATCATGGGATGATATTTACGAAATCTTTCATCTCAGACGTCCAACTTGCCATAAATTACCATAGAATATACATTATAAGCGCTGTTTAAATCTTTTGCATACAACGCTCACGTTGTCTAATATGAATAGTAAACAGTTGTTTAAAGTGTATAAAATCTTATTTAAATAACAATGTTTAATTTTTACTACTAAATTCTCAGATATTAAGCATGGTTCTTTAAACTGTTGAGCAAGTACTGTTAGGTTCATATAGTAGGCCTAAACAGCGTTGCATATTTTTTTTAAAACAACGTTTTTACTTTGCAGTGATGGTATTTTTTTTATCCTATCCTATCTGTCTGATCCCTTCTCTGACGTAGCAATGACTAAAAAAAAATTCAGGCAAAGCCCAATGTCGTAATGTGTTTCTTTGAGCTGATTACATTAAGTTTTCGAAGTTGGAATCAAGTAATCATCCTTAAAGGGCCTTGCCATGAAAAAATCAGAATGATACATGAACATGTATTTGTCTTTGTTGTTTATTATAATTGCGTAAAATAACGTCAAGACGCAACAAAAGTATTTAATTTCTTAACCTGTTAGAAATCAAGTTTTCGTATATATTCTTATGACAACACGTGAACTTGAACAACGTGCGTTCTACAAAGCAACGAAGGTGTGTGTGTCATCATTAATTATAACCTTTGGTGTTCATCATTCTATAAGCAAGCGATACGTACGTCAGGAGAAATGTAACAATATGTTGTGAGAGATTACCTTTAGCTCCTGGTAATTCACTTGGGATTTATTTATTCAAATTGGGAATCAGCATGATCAGTGATATGAATTGCTTGGAAATATTTTCTTACTTATGCATAACTTATCAAAAAGACTCTAAATTGGTAGCGGCCATGTGAAATTATTTCAAGGTCTTTTATTTCAAATCTTTTTATTTGTAATTTGCGGATCACTGAAATCTATCTATCTATCTATCTATCTATCTGTGTATCTATATATCAATCATCTATCTTTCCTTTTTCTTTCTTTCTTCCATTTTTTACTTTCTTTCTTTAATTAATTAATTAATCAATAAATTAATAAATAAATCAATTAATTAATTAATCAATTCTTTCATTCTATGTTTGTTTGATTTTTGATTGATTGGTTGGTTTTCTTTCCTTTTTGTCTTTCTATCTGTTTTTGTTTCTTTCTTTTTAGTACTTTTTCTTTCTTTCTTTCTTTCTTTCCTTCATTCCTTCCGCACTGCAAAACCTCCGGTGTTAATTTAACACCAGCCCGGAATCTATGTCCACACCAGAGAAGAATTGAAACAACACCAGTTTGGAATCGATTCGATGCTGTTTTAATACTAATTGATGTTGTACAAACACCTACTTGGTGTTAGACCAAAACGAAACTGGTGTTGTGTAACACTTCTCTGGTGTGGACATATTCCGGGCTGATGATAAATCAACACCAGCGTTTTGCATTGCGCCTCTATTTTTTGCTAACTTAATTTTGTCTTCCTTTTTACCTTCTGTCCTGTCTACGTCTTTTTTCTAGTTTTTAGAATATCAAACTTGTACATAACCAATAATTATAAGTGCATTTTAGCCAAAAACGTCTAAGAATCTACGTCATGGAAAACAAACTTATAATTCAACGATAAACGAAATATTGATATAGAAGGAAGAAATATTTATGACAAAAAAATTGATGCAATATTTCAATTCAAAGAAATTCATTTCAAATGGCAATGCTCCAAACATAATAATACGTAATTTCTATAATCCTTATGTTTTTAAATGAATACGAAGTCTTGTATTTTCAATTACACCCGACTTCAATCTGTGTTCTCACCTAAAACAAACAAAACAAGCAAACTACAAACGAAAAAAAATAGATTACTATTATCATTTTTATGATAATAATATACATGTATGGAGTATGATGTCATGGTTATACACAAACGCATATTCAAAAGTTCACTTTCGTAACATATTTGGAGTAAATAAATGCAAAATATTAATCAAGCGTGGGACGGTAAATACCCCCGTATTATCTTCTCGCAACCCACCCGTTATTTACTTTCTAAATGCCTCGTGACTGTGACATAATATTCGTGAACTGACTGAAATATACCGAGCTCAAAGCTAACCTGAATATTAATATACAACTTAGAAGGGAGTATTTGCAAAGGTACGATATCGGATTTTCGAATGGCTTTTTCCTTTTTTTATAGATTATTTTTGTCATTTTCTATAATGAAATTACTCATCCTCTTCGTCATCGGCACAATTACTGCGAACCGAACTATGCATGCACATTTCGTACGTTTATATTTCCACATATGGAATAAATAATAACTAAAAGTAATCGAATTTGTTTCAACTAAAGCTGAAAAGCTAAAACTAGAACTAACTTTCGATTATTAAAATATAAGATTTATGTGTTCAAATACAACAAATGCGCTAAAAGAATCATCCAAATCAGAAGAAAGCAGCAGGGGTATTGGTTAGAGCTTTTGAAATTTAATATTTGTATCATTTTCGTAAAACATTTCTGTTTTGCCATCGTTATTATAAGCAAGTTCATTTTCCTAACCCCTTTTCCTCAAAAATTTATTAACCTCAGGGCCCCGTTGCATAAAAGTTACCATTATGGTAACTTTGCTATATCCAATGGTATCTTTCATGGAATCCTTGATTTTGATTGGCTGTTGAGCATTGTTACCATGGTAGTTACTATTGCATGTCAAAGTTACCATTATAATAACTTTTGTGCAACGGGGCTCTGATTGTATATGAACTGGTTTTTAAAATTGCCAAGCTACCTTCTAGCATCATATAACCTCTATATATGGCCCATATTCAACTCTGATCTAAACTTATGGTTTAACTATGGTTAGCCAATTGCTGCACGAATCTCAAACAATACATGATCAGTTTATCAACTCATTTTCATGATTTTGAGTTGATAAGTAGAGCCATATAGAAGAGCTGTGGTGTAGTGGTTCTGACTCTCGCCTTGTCAACAGAGGGTCGTGCGTTCGAATCCCACCGCGGTCTAGCGTCCTTTGGCAAGGCGTTAATCCACACTATGCCACTCTCAACCTAGGTGCTAAATGGGTATCCGGTAGGATGAGAAAGTTATTTTATGTTTGAATTTGCCAGCGCCATTATGCTGCGATGAATGCAAGAAATGCTCCACAGGGAATGAAAAAATTGTGCGCGGGGATTGAAATGAATCCAATGACCGGGGTAAAAATTATGCAGTAAATCCCTTTTGACCATTATGGGAAAAGCGCTAAATAGTAACTACCTATTATTATTGTTATCAGTATTTGACAATAAAATCATTCATAACTCTCTGAGAATGATAACTAGAA
This sequence comes from Lytechinus variegatus, assembly GCF_018143015.1. Classification (NCBI taxonomy): domain Eukaryota; kingdom Metazoa; phylum Echinodermata; class Echinoidea; order Temnopleuroida; family Toxopneustidae; genus Lytechinus; species Lytechinus variegatus. The sequence goes on from NC_054750.1 coordinate 3,910,738, forward strand.
CAGTTTTGTCTTCATTATAAAGGAAAAGGGGAATAAATTAGTAAACAAAAGAAATTCACGATATAAACTGAAATATGAAATGTTGGCTTCCAATAATTTAAGCACAGCGTTAGACCGTGGTTTAATTTAAAGTGGACTTCTGAGTGGGGGCCTCTAACCAGTGATAACATTGTTGGCGTGAAGTTTGACAATTTTTCACAAATTATCAATAACTTAGTCTTATAAGTATGACCTAATAGCTGAATAAATCATTTTGTTTATTATCTATTTCTCAAACAAAAAAGAGAAATACGCGTAGAAAAAACAAATTTGTATCACCAGTGCCACGAAACGAAATTCCCCGCTTTGCCTTTTATTTTTGCATGTTGAATATCAGCCGACGTCATGACCCTGCGCGGATAGAAAAAAACAAAAGATTTAACAGAAGAAAAATCCCCCAGATTTTACAGAAAGCCTTTGAGAAATAACCAAATCATTATGTTAATTGTTATAACAGTAAATATTTTTTACAATATTTCTACAGTTTTACAGAAAGGTATGTTTTAAAAAAGGGGGAAACAGTTTCATTACGATAAATTTGTAAGGTTACATACACCAAAAACCAATTTTCTCAAATTTTACACAAATGCATGTAAGATTACACAGTGCAGTAAAATTACAGGTGTTCTCGAGACTCTGCTGTAGGAATTTTGTATTACAAAGTAGAAATTTTTGGGAAGCGGGGGTACTGGGGTGAATTCTGGTAGGTGTGGCAAATTGGGAAAAATAAAAAGCAAACGACCAACATTTTTTATTGAAACCTTTTTTCTGGCTTGTTTAATTTTCTTGGGACTAAAACGACCTTCATTTTTAATGAAAGTTTTATTGGGGGGGGGGGGGGTCAAATTCACTTCAGCACCCACAGAAAAAAAAATAAAATCGGTCCCAGGGCCCTAGCCTACATGCTATAATGTGTATTTTCACCAGTCCCATTACAATGAAAACATAAACTGTTACCTACAAATCCCTCGTTCTTACCACGATCAATGGTATAATTTGATACTCCAAACTATCAAACAATTACAATATTAAGATTCTTAATTTTAAGAACTGTCCTCTTCCACACGAAATAAAAAAGGGTAACAACCATTACGTCATATACCACTTTTATCATTGTGTTCTTCCTAGTCTGGAATCAAATAGTAATATTTTGACGATTGTTTCTGTTTTGCGTCATAATTACTGTGAACCGAAAGATAACGAGTACGAAGGGTAGATTAGATTAAGAGATTTTAAACATTAGAAACAACAAGATTATACATTTACCAACTTTCTTGCGAAGCATTAATTAAAAATCTTCAAATACACAGCAATTTTTTTTTACCTCACTTGTAATATCCTTCACGCAAAAGAAGATGTAGAAAATGTATTGGGAGTAATTAATCAAAGCGTCCTGGATGCGATTTAACCTCGTTTGGGACTACAATGGCAATTCTGGAATTGGTCATCTATTTCATGATCTCATCAGATAATTTATTCCTAACTTCTTGTGAAATCCTTACATCGTAAAAAGGTCATCCGATTTATGCCGTCGGAGATATATATCCAGAGATATTTTATCAATTTGAATAAAATAACGTTGTTTATTGGGAAAGGATGAAGAGAATTACCAGGTAGCTGGATTACTATGGAGAGAGCAAAGGGAAATAGGGATCTGTGACGAATTATAAATCCATGGGCGCGTAGGCATGTATAGATTACGTGGAATATTGAGTTAAGTTTAAGTGTGTCAGATGTGTTCAAAAGGCGTCGCCTGTGTCTAATAGCAATGACCTTAAAGGCCCCCACACACCTAACCCCTAACCGAATTGCCTGAAATATGCCTTGCGATAGCTCGCGAAAGGCATTTTTTAAAATCGATTTCAATGGTAACTGAGAGTAAGTCAAATTTACCGTTCGTGTTTGGGTTCGTACATCTTCTGAACTATCTGCGATTACTCAAATTCGCGCGGAAATTTCGAACATGTTTAAAATTTCCTGATGAATTGAAAAATCGTTGGTCATCTGATTGAATTCGGATCTCTTATTAGTCTGCGGTAATCGTTCGTTTACCGTTCGTGCGCTGATTGAAGCGCATAGTCCCTCATCGCGCTTTTGCCAAAGTGGACCGGTCTCGAAAGAACCCTTTAACGAAGCAACACCTACAAGAACGACCGATCAATTCCCTCGTCTTCGTTTCTAATCGCACGCCATATCAAACCATTGCCTTCGGCTGCAATTTATTCAAAACGGTGAACCGAAAAATCGATATCCTTGATCCTTCGCATGTCATATTTATCATTTGCTTACCGTTCGTTGATAAGATTTGACAATAGTTACTGATCGCATTATTTGACGGAAATTTTATTTGAATTCGTTGAATTCGCCTGCATTTCGTGCATTTTTCCCATTCGTCTTCCTTCGTCCGCGTACATTCGGTCAGGTGTGAGGGGGCTTTAAAGTGGGAGCGATCTGACCAAAACTATGTCGTATCTCACTAACCGTGTGTTACAAATAGCTAGTCTCAAACTATTACTTTTCGAGATAAATATTACTCTTTTCGTATAATTCAGAGGGCAGATACTATATTTGCGTATAAAAACTGATATGCTTTGGGTTGGAAAGGTACATGTTTTGCTACTTGGTATGAATGTAATGAGTAGTGAATTAGTGTGTTATCATTATTGGGTCTATATTACTAGACTACACGGCTTACAATGTTGCATGATGGGTAATGGATATGGCCAAATATGAGTAGTTCAGGACTTAAGATGGGGCTATTTACCATGCTGGTTCGTACCCACTTTAAGACATGTGTATCTCGCAGAGATTATTATGACGGGTGTGTGTAACCTTGCAGTATTTTCTTCTTCAAATACACCTGTGTCTAAAGATTTATACCGATTTAAAGATAGCGCTTTGCCTCTCACAAAACTAGGCGTATTCACTCCTTTCGAGATTACATAATGGATACACAAATAATACACACACACACAGACACACCCCCTCACACACACACACACACCCTCACACACACACACAAACCCACACCCCACACACTTAATACTCTTTATTCAAATTTGACTAGAACTTTCATTTCTGACTAGAAGATGATAATAATTATACAGTGCATATTAGTTGCACTCTGCCGACTTTTAATTTCAGTTTAAGTATGTTGTGTATATTGTGTTCCCTTTCTTCATGTACTTTGTCACTTAAAATGTTTAGGTTTTTGTTTTTAAACCGAGTGATATATTTTTCATTATGAACAGAGCAGACATCCATCAGTCGCCGTATCGAGGGAAACTACAAAATTCAAAGATGTTCGTTGATATAGAAATTCTTTCGGAAAATATACATTTTTGTTCATACTGCTCCGAAGCTCACTAACTTATTCGATATTCCTAGTAAGAATTGCAACAGGTTTTTCTGTAGCCATTGTAAAACCAAGGTAACACTTTTGTAAAACCCTAATTTATGAAGGAATTTACTTTATTTCTTTATCTCTATATGGAGGATACACAACGGAAGGGAAGAACTAAATTGACTTTTGTAATAAAAACTGATGAATATTGACTGGATTTAATTGTAATAACGGTCTTGATAAGGGTTCCATTGAATTATTTCTCACACGATTTCGAGAGATTTCCTCTTCCCCAAATATATACATGTTCTTAATTTGTAATTATATTCCCGAACTGTCTGTCTGCCACCGATGTCTACACGTGTGACGTAATTGATTATCATAGCGTTTAATTAATTACGAAACCACCCGCATAAACCCGTTCATCAATTTGTAATTATCGACTCATTTACAACCCCCACTGGTATAGAGTAACAGTGTCATACATGGCCATTCTCATTTGCTTTATTACATCTATGAATAACCGGTAACAAACAGTACGAGACAGTACGTACAGAGGACGGAGGGAGGGGGGGGGGGGGGCTTGGGGTCCATGAACTCCCCAAAACTCATAACTTTCACGACCACGAAAAAAAAGACAAGAAGAAAAGGAAAGACTAAGACATGATATAATTTTCTGAAAATGTCAAAATCTATCAAACAATGATTTGTGTGGCTTTAACAGGTAAAACGTTTGGATCGCTCGCTTCCTTCGCTCGTTTATATACAGTTTTCAGAACTTTTGCTCCTCCGGCCATATCAACCCCCTCAATATTTGGTTCATTGCGCCACTGTAATTTTCCACTAAAATCAACAAGAAACTTACTAATTCGAACTGTTATCTTAATTGCTTGGATGTGACGAATAATTTTCTTTACCTCTATTAAAATCAGGTTTCACGAATCAAGGTTCAGAAATTTTGTCAAATTGCAATTCATTGTATTTATAGTATTAATGATTTCGTCAAATGTTGTCTGTTCAAGGTATCGACTAATTTTTCGAAATATTATCTTTGCCTCAAATTACATGACACAGTATGAATTATGGATAACAAAATGAAATAGTAAATTGTAAATCACAAGGAATAAGAACCAATGAATACATTGATCGAAGAGAGTGGGACCTTTATAATACGTATGTGCAGTTATCATTGCATTGCATTTTTACCACGGACATATATTTTTTTATACCAATGTAACTGCAAAAGAGGAAATCCACCGATACACTTGAGACAAATAATTATTATTATGAGTGAGTTAATTTCAGGGCAAATTATTACATAACATTGTGCACTCAAGTTGATATTAATATTCACTCTGAAACCGATAATTTCTTAAGCTGTATATATGCCACCTGCTTTGATAGCCTTTTTTTATTTTTACATTTGTTGAGTAACAATTGATAAAATATAAAGGTATCATCGAAAACGGGGATATTTTACGCTCTAAAAAATAACATTGATTGACCCCCATGCCAGGCCGCAGCTAATTAATGAAGGAATTGGTAATTCGAATTAGGTGGAGGGTCCTTTCCCTCGTCTGAGTGGGGGGGGGGGGCTTTAATAACCAATACCCCCTTATTAAAACGTCATCGTCATCATTATGATGATGATCATCATCATAGAGGACCACACCGTGAGATGTTAAAATTACACCCTAGAGATTTAACATAACACCACAGAGTGTAAATGTAACAACAAAAGGTGTTGTAATAACACCTATAGGTGTAGCACCACCAATTTAACACCGGTGTAAAATAACTGGTGTGGTCCTCTATGTACACCGGTTAACACCACAGTTTTTACTGTGTTCATAACGAGAGAATGGGAGAAGTTGTTTATTCGTGTCAGAATTCAGATTTTTTTTCCGTTCCCAACCTAACGAAATAAACAGGTAAATATTTCAGTTTTATGCATTCGATTCCAATATCTAATAACTTATGAATTATTCTCCAAATCAATGCCCATTTAAGGATCTTCGAATAATCCGTTCATAATCAACAGAAATGCGACTGCAAAGGAATGACCATAATAAGTTTTCGCACCGAATCCGCAGGTGCGACTTAATGGAAAATAGTATAGATGAAAAAGTGTTTTGATAGCGCTACTTTTATTTTAATTAGTCTTGCTTCTTAACAATGATCACTTTAAGGCGTGTAAATATTCTGGTAGCCTTGCTACAAGGCCCAAATTGTATTATATGTAAATGAAATATTATTCATGAATTATGATCCTAAAAATCGTTATAATATTTTGTATGTAGGTAATTAGATTATCTTATAAAATTACCTTAGTATGGTTATATGTTGCTTTATATTATACAGATTTCATATGAGTTTTCGATACGAAATCATAGCAAAAATTGAGTGCGCAGGAAACAGAAGAAGTGGGGAGATGCGGTGACGGTCAGAGAAAAAGGAGAGGAAAATAGGTTGAGAAGAAAAGAGAAACAGATAGGAAGACATAAATGATGTTCTTGAATATCCTTGACTCGCCGTAGATGGCGCATCTCCTCATCACCGTTATCTTTCGGTTCATCCGACTTCACAGTGATCGCATCACCGCACGGTTAAGGATGCCTACATGCATCATCTCTCTCGCTACCGTGACTCGCCGGGTTGCGATCCCTAACTGCCTATCAAGAACACATCCAACCCATGGACCTACAACAACCCACTTAGTCTTTCTTCGTACAGACCTTTAAGTTTTATTTCAAAGACATACAGCTCATATTTTTATGCCATTGCTCATTATATTCAGATCAACGGAATGTTTAATTGATAATGTACATGCAGGTATAATTATGATGATACGAATGCATCGAAAACTTTGAGGTCGTAATGGTCATGATGGTAGTTGTATAAGCATAGAAATTAAATGGGCGTGTTGTTTAATTAACCATTATTATGAGTTTAACAAAAAAGGGGGATGAGCACTTAGTCTTTCTTCGTACAGACCTTTAAGTTTTATTTCAAAGACATACAGCTCATATTTTTATGCCATTGCTCATTATATTCAGATCAACGGAATGTTTAATTGATAATGTACATGCAGGTATAATTATGATGATACGAATGCATCGAAAACTTTGAGGTCGTAATGGTCATGATGGTAGTTGTAGTAAGTTTAATTAACCATTATTATGAGTTCAACAAAAAAAGGGGGATGAGCATGAAAATAAAAGAAATGTTTCACAGTGTCAGGTCACCAACAAGCTTCCCTTGTCATCACCAGCTAAAAGTAGAACAGATTTCAACCCCCATCGTCATGTCAAATAATAAAATCATAAGGAAAATGATAACTTACCCAAATAGATGGATAGAAGAAAGGTGGAAAAGTTTGCAATTAGCATGATTAGAATGATATTTATTCTTCATCGTAGCAGGTATTGACAAGGACAGGAATATTATGATGCTCACATCAGATAAAGGAAGAAAACAACAACAACATACATAGGGGAGGGTTGAAGATATATAGGTTTATACATTATAGGGCAAAAGATCAAAGTGCCAAAAATTGAAAGAGAAACAGGGATCCGTTTTATAAAACCTGTTACAATAACAAATATACAGTTATAAAAGCCACTGAAATCCTTCACTCTGAAATTTGTTATAGAAATCTTGCATTTGTTATCATAACAAGCTTTTATGAAACGGGACCCTGAACCAAGGGGGGGGGGACGAAGGCGGGGGGGGGGGGGCAAATAGGATCAGAGAGAGGAAATTTATACAAATTACAGTATACATTCCAAATGCAAATTTGGCTGAGTGTTAGTTTTTATTCTTACATTGAAAAGGTAAACAAGGTTAAATGTCATGTTTAAATCAGGTTGTTCAGACGTGGATGAGTGCAAAGTCAAGCTCGCTGATATACTGTTGATGCCACACGACCCTACAGGCTTGAAAGATAATGGCGCGTGCGTCGGCTGATCACGTGATTTCATCTTATCGCGACGAGCAAGCGGACCAGTCAGGTAGCAGTGTTTTACGTGCAACTCTTTAAAAAAAGAGAGAGAATCGCGAGAGAAGAGATGAATAATTGCATTGGTTGGATGCGCCGTGGATGCGGTATCACTAGTTGACTCTTACAGTTCCTAAAGCGAGAGATAGAGAGAGGGACGATTTCAGTGGCTCTGTCAAATCCCTCTGCCGGCTGATAGCTCGCACTTTAGAGATAATTATTGTCCTTTGGCAGATAATAGTTGGATATTTGATCACTTTACATTCAAGGAGGAAAAACGCATGAGCACTTCAAATAGAGGATGCGACCCACATCGTGTTTTGCGCAAATAAAGAAAAATTGAGCGTTCTAAACCTGGAGACTTCGTGCTAATTATTTTTTTTTTAATTCTCATGATCTGTGATAATTTTCTCGACTCTGGTTTTACTCAAAGGATCTGACTAGATAGTCATTAGTGTCATGTGAGAGTTGTATCGTTACATGCTGCGATCTGAAATAATTTACACTGTTGATTCATTTAATGGAATTTGCGAAGCTAGGTCGCTGTATTCCGACGGAAGGAGGAGCGTACATTTAATGCCTGGACCTTACTCTGCAAGCCACTCAGCAAGCCATTCTGCTCCCCCGCCAAGAGAGGACTATCATCTCCTTTGCATCCCGCTGCTTTGATAAATGTTACAGACAATTTTGTCCGGGTTAACTCGTCGTCATGAAGAAAGCAAGGGGCCGGTAGTAAAAAGCTTCTTCGCCGATTCCCTAAATCTGCAATCTTTCTGCGATATTGAATAGATACATCAACTCGCGGTGGCTTCATGCGAACTAAATTGTCTCCATGAGCTGGGGTTGTACTTGCGAGAGGTTAAAACCACATTTTTTTTCTTGAAGGGAACAACAGCGTCCATTTAGATATCTGTTTCAGGACTCCTTTATAACGGTGTGCATCCGCGTTGATTTGGAAGGAAGGTAACGCCGTTTCTACGGGTGACCAGTAACTCTACTCGGGCGCTGCGAAAATAACATCAACAAAGCCAGGAAATTTTAGACAGGGGCACATTATTCGAAGCCGCCCACCAGCATCGGGAGCCTGGTAACCTTAGATAACAATCATGGCTCCTTACACTTTCTCCATCTTTTTTTGGCTGACGGTAAGTGAACTAAATCGTTCATCTTATTTGTTTTAACCTATTCCATGTTTTTTTCCTCCTATGAAAGCCTCTTAATTTACTATCTATTCCATGTTGTATTAAATTCTGCGACTCGACTGTGTGAGCTCTCCGGCTGACCAAAGTGAATTAGTAATAGACAATTAAAAGGATTGGGTCATCGAAAATGAACCTTTCCTGTAGGCCTATATTTATACAAGGTAAAAAAAATCATATATATTTGCGCCATGCACATTGATAATACCCCTCCTGAAACAAGTGAATAATGGATTACTACTTCGGTACTTTACATAAATGCTTTGTTGCCGTCTGTCGGATCATGACTGTATGGCCTTATGGCAAAATTTGCGAATTGATCTTTTTTTCTGTAACATTGGCATTTGTAAGTTTGAAAAAAAAGAGAGAGGATACTGTGCATCTTAACGCCACATGAGCGTATTTTGGGAGTTTGTTAGCTTAGCTCGATGAAAGATTTCGGTCACACTTTTGCCGAGCTCTGGAGGGGCAAAGCTTAGTTTGATAACACATGAAATCTAGAGCGACTTTTGACATGTTTGGGAGTAATGTAACTCCCCGATGACAACACAGGTATTTTCCAATTTAACGAGGGTAATACGATAAAATCCCTGTTTTTTTCCATGATGTTCGTGACCTCAACATATCCAAGATAAATTGTTTACAGACGGTGACCTTTTTGACTATGTCATGGCCCGAGTGTGACAAGAACAACTTGGAATATTAAAGATCATGGATATATTTTCCTAATATGTAATTATGATAATGTAGGCTGGCTTTTAAATCTTACAGGACAATTAACGGATCCTGCAGAAACAACGTATCGAATTTGTTTAGCTGTAGATAGGTAGATGATTTTTTTGTATCTCGATTCTCTTCATAAATTGGGTTATTTTTAAAACGCTCATTATATATTTTTCGGATATTCTCATTTTTGAAACACGAAATAGAGAAATGAAGACTGTGTTGGTATAGTATCTTGTTTAAGTTGTCTTTCATATGTAGGGATTGACACCATTTTCACTGCTACTCGGTGATGTGATGAAGCCGTCAACACTATAGCTTGTCTCGTGTAGGGGGATTTATTCCTCAAGGGTTAAACACTTTGTAGTATCCTCGCAATTGGTTCAGACAGTTTGGTGCTTCCCGGGTTAGGATACGATGGTATCTTATCACCATTGAATAGCACGAGAGGGGCCGAAATGCTATCGCCCTCTCAAGCAAACAAGACAGTAAAGGAATGCCATTATCTTAGAGAGGATTGTTTATGTTGGGGGTAATGACGTTCAAGTATATCCATCTTTCACAGGAAAGGATAGAAAGAGAATATAACTCTAGAATCATTCCCGGTTGACCTTATGGTGGGCAATTCTCCGGCGTTTTTCCCGCCCCCTATTAGCCGGTGACACACTTCCCATCCCGCTCCAGCTACCGAGGGGAATAGACTTTTGTCCCGTTAAAATGTTTTCAATTTACAGTGGATCACGAAGCTCTGTCTGTACATAAATGCGAGCTGGAAAAATACAGGTATGCCGTTTTTCCCCAATGTATCTTTTTCTCTCTGTGTGTCTCTTCAGTGCATCGATCACGTGACTCATCGCCTATTATGTCGTAACAATTTCATTTTCTTGCCAAGTTCGCCATAAGAAAGACGGATGCGTGGTCTTGTGACGAGCACTTTAAATCTGCGTCTGATCTTAGCTTGGATTCCAGAAATCTCTTTATGCGTGTGTTAGAATTGGTTCTCAGAGATGTATTTAATTCTTTGTGAAAAGCAAGTGAAAAGACGTTGAAATAGGAAAGACCCAAGTGGTGAAAAAAAACTGGCATTATCTTCACTTATAGCATGTGCCATCGAGGTAAAAATGATGGAGTGACAACGAAAAGCAAATTAATCCATGAAGCTTCCGATTTCTTAAGAAATACAAAAGAATATGCAGGTGCGCGCTGTAGCTTTTGATGATGATCTGTGATGCCGCCAGTTTCATGGGAAAACTGAAAAGTGATTCGTGTTGAGGATAGATAACTGCGAATATTTCAAATTTCATTCGATCACAGAATAAGGACATCAATCACAAACCTCGCTTATGTCATGAAATTGGGCGAAATATTGAATGAGAACAGTTTCAAAATGTGAAAACCGTCAAAATTTGACATTTAAAAAAATAACATTTTGCAAATTTCTACACACTTCCACATTATGAAAAATAAGGATTAGATTTAGGGGATATAACTATTTGTGATGTTGTGTGTCACAGTGGCGGCCACATGCGGCCGGTAAAGATATTTCAAATATAGGGTTAGTATGATTTATCCTAATTTTCCATTTTTTTTCTGGAACTATTCGAAACTTGAGTATCGTGACTTTTATACGTGCTTTAAAAGTCATTTCAACAGATAAAGAAAACATCCAGCTACTTGAAATAGCTTGTGAAATGGTATGTCTGAAAAAAAACAGAGACTGGTTGATCAAGATGATCAAGGGCTAGTTTATATACCGTGTTGAAATAAAATACATGTAAATCAAATTAAATTAACTGAAAATGGGCGTAACATTGCGAGAAAGACTACAAACATTCATCATATCTGTTCCCGTAATTCCATCACTTTTGCACTTCGAATATGCGTGTACATGCATATCGTTTTCAATTAAATCCCAAATTGATAGCGAGGAATGAGTGTGAAATATAGGAATTCAGCATAATAATATAGATCCTTTTGGATCAGCTTTTCGTAGAGCATATGATACATATTTTGGAAATTTGTATTTTTAATTTATTGTTGATTATTATCATGGCAAGAAAATCCAAACGAATCGCAAAAAAGAATGACCTTTATTTCGCTTTATAAAATCAAAATGATGCAATTTTATTCGCTCAAGCGTTCGTGAGAAAGAATCCATTATTTAGTTCATTAACCATCTTTCCACTTTGAACAATGGGATATTAATGATGTATTGATATTGATGTCATTAGTCATTAAGAAAGCAAATTGAATTGGTAATTAAATCTTAATCATTAATGTGTTATTAATGCAAAACGCATTTTGCGTGCACGTCCACGGACTAATATCAGTTACGAGGTTACTTTCTAGTGAAAATAATGTAATCAAGGAATCAAGAAGTTTATGTAGCTAATGTCTTGTCAATTTATTACTACATTTCAGCCTATTGCTGTGAAATCTGATACAATTTAGCGAAGGCTATATTCAATACAACGAGAGTAAAAAAAAGTTAGGCCTACATTAATTTTGTTTACTTCAATGTTGTACTTTAAGTGATTTTTCAAATAGGATATTCGTCATAATAGTATACTACATGATTATCTTTAGCTAAAAAGCAATAAAAAACTTCACCCCAAAAAAGAACAACACTTACCCGTGCAACGTCGATCTAACAAATGACACCGTATCGTTGTCGAAGGTACTCTGTGAGATAAGTGAGAGTCAAGGCCATTATTCATATGCCACTTAGAGAGAAATGATATCAGAAAGCCATCAGCAAATAACAAGCATCGCAAGACATCAAAATGTGATAAAAGACATTCTATTTATAATATTACGCGCGTGCGGTATGATTTTTCCCTCATCTACTTATACGCGATCAAAGCATTGCTCGGCATCTCCGAATCTGTAGTTTTATGAATCTCTGCGAGGTAATAAATCACCCTGCTATGGCAGGCGCTCTTGACTGCGTAAGGGCGATCGCCGAAGAGAGGGAGAGCCATATTTCATTTCAATTACGTGACTTTGCCGAACAATCTTTCCCCTTAATAATCCGCCATCATCAGAGATTAGCGAATTTATCACTTCTATACTTTGCTACAAACTTTGAACTGTGCTCTCGCATTCATCACAATCACTTGCCCGTCATCGGTATCAGTTTTTTTTTCTTTTGGTTCTTCTGCTCGCCCATTTTCGATTATTTGTCCTCTCCGCACCTGCCATATTTTCTACTCGCCTTTCAAATCCCCTAAGAAATATTACATGCCTTCGATTTCTATTTTTACGTCATGCTTTTATGCTGAGTGACTTTTTTCTCTCTTTGGGGCTCTTGTTTCGAGGGAGAGAAAGTGAGCCGACAAGGGCCAGAAAGATCGCTTGCACCGCAGCCGTCAAATTCTCGCAAGAAGCGCATAACTCTTAACATTCATTATTATCGGTGCCCTTCACACTTGGCGAACCGACATGGGGATGATATTAACCCAGCCTATCCTGCGATGTAGCAGGAAAATAAAGCAGATACATATTACATTGTAGGTTTCTCTAGGACGAGGGCAACAAAAAAGCAATACCAACAACAATAACATCAACCTAACTACACCTTATCCGGGTTCCCAGCTTTGCAAGAAAAAAAAATTCCCTGATTTTCCTTGATTTTACCCTGATGAAATTTAAAAATTCCCTGATAATCATTTAAACCCATTACCAGTTTTACATGTTTTCTGATCTGTTGCAGTGAATTACATGTATTTAGGGTATAAAAACAGTAATATAAAACTAATTAGTACCACCATGACCAGTTATTCAATAGATGTTGTTTTGATATGCTACACAATATAACCATGGAGCTATTAGTATTACAGAGAAATTATTAGTAGCTTTATGATATAACGGAGTCTGACTGACTACCGTGCTTTTGACTATTGTGCCGATCCAATCTCCCTGATTTTCCCCCAATCGAGGCATTTTCCCCTGATTTGAGGTATCAAAAAAATCAAATTCCCTGATTATTCCTTGACTGGAAAAAAGTCAAACAATTTCCCCTGATTTCCCTGATGGGCTGAGAACCCTGTTTATACAGAAAAAACCCCCGAAAGTGCAAGTCGATTATTTCATGATAATGATTTAAGTTCATTGTAATTGGAGGTGAGACATGAGAAGCATTAGAACAAGGGATAATAATTTATATTGATTGGAACGACTCGGAATCCTGTGCTCATATACACACATTGGGAGTGTCTATCAAGAAATGAATTTTATCTACACTGCTTCATTCGCCCGTATTCATGCTATCGTCAATTGATAATTGAATAAAATCATGTGACATAAACCGGGGACATAAATAACAGATGCATTACTAGGAACCTGATATGGCATGGGGGTACTGTACCAGTACACATCCATCATTAAAGGGATACTCCGGGCTGATGATATTTATATCTAAATAAATAGAGTAAAACGTACAGAGCAAAATGATGAAAATTTCATCAAAATCGGATAACAATTAACGAAGTTATTGAATGTTAAATCTTGTGTATAGTTTTGGTAAATCCACCAAAATGCACCTATCACTATTCCAATTCATTGCTAGCTATTGTGAATGGATATGCCCTATGACAGTTATGATGTGGAGGATATAAAATGAAAATGTGTTTTACAGGATAAATTTTGCGACTTTACATGGAAATTTAACTTGATCGGGTCACCCGATGAAGTTAAAATATCTGTGTGTTTTTGTCTTTCAATTAAATCCTATTCCAAATCATGGAATGGGCTGAAACTTTCAAGATATGTTCTTTGTCTGTAACTTTTGGATATCTAATCACTAAATTTATAAGATAAGTGCTTGAATGCCCATTTTTTAAATTTAAAACAAGCATCGCCGAGAGAGGGCGCTATATATCCAACATTTGAATATTTGAAATTTTCTCAGAGAAGTGTAGTTGGAAAAATATCTAACGGTCTCTACGCTTCAGTAAGACTGTCATATTAGATGATATTCGATTATCAATCACATTATTGACCCTTTACCAAAGCTATACACAGGCTTTAAAGATTTGGTTATTCCGATGTAACAGTTCCAGGCAATGTCTTCATGAACATTCATTAGGTGGGCTGATGATGTCACATCCTCAATTCCCTTTTCTTATTACACGAAATCATTGTTGTTTTATTTTTTCATAAATGTGTAAATGATGTGTCTCCATTATGATGAAATAAGTTGCAGCAATAAATAACTAATGCATTTAATCAGTTTTTTAGTCCAATTGTTTTAGTTCTTGGTAGAAAAAAAATGAATAAACCTATTTTCATATAGTATAATACAAAAGAACAAGTGGGGATATGACATCATCAGCCCACCTAATGAATATTCATGAAGACGTTTGCCTAAACTGTTTCACCAGAATAATGCAATCTTTGAAATACAAACTTCGTCATTTGTTATCCAATTTCGACCAAATTTGCAGCATTTTGCTTTGCGAATTTTACTCCATTTATTAAGATATGAATATCTTCAGCCTGGAACATCCCTTTAAAAACAGAAATAAAAGCATAGGCCCAAGAAATGATTTATGTTAAATAACAGCACCGACGCTTGTTTTGAAAGCAAATATCAAAAAGGGGGTGAAACATGTAGATAACCATATTTGCAAAACAACCCAATCGTTACGTTGCATACAATCCTTGGTAAGTTGCCAATTCGTCCACTGCCAACTCGTCCACTCACCACATGGTCTATACCTTCATTTAGTCTAATGCCATTCCGTCCATCAACATTTCGTCTATAACCATATAGTCCAATAACCATTTGGTACAATAGGCAATCATCACTTCGTCTAATCACAACACTTTATTGCATTCTTCAATTTCTCGCTATTTTGTCTCGAGTGGGCTGGCCAAACCAGGGCAGGGTGAAACATGCATGGCCACAGCTTGTTCTCGAGATTAGTTGTCATGACGTAGTGGTTCAGTCAATAACTCTTAAACCAAGGGTCGAGGGTTCGAACCCAACCCGGCGCTAATGCCGTTTGGCAAGGCCCTTATCCACGTTTGTCACTCTCCACCCAGGTGTAAAATGTGAACGTCATTAGATGGGCTTGTGTGCATCACTAAAATACGATTGCCTGGCCAGGATATACTCCCCGGGGAGTGGAGATGATGCACTTTATAAAGTGATTGAGCATATGACCGGGGTAATTATTCTTTAAAAAACCCCCACAATGTGACACTGGGAGAGGAGCGTCTGCCCTTCCCCCAAACATGCCAAAAGAAATAAAAGATGAACCCATGTGTATACGTGAGAAAGAAAAGGCATAGAAATGAAGTGACCCCTCTTCGCTCTTCCGTCAATAATCTTTGTGTACGATATTATTGTACTTTTAGAATACTTCGATGCCAGTCTGTCTCACATTTTCTGATGATTTATACATGCTTTACAACATCTCGCTCTTATATGATACATTTCTTTTTGGTAATTGCTCCTCAATCCCGTAAACAAAATACACGAGTACATTTTCGTGTAGGTATTGGATATTTTTTACATATAATGTTTATGTGCGTGATTTTATGACATAAATGAGGAAGCAGTGTTTTAAATTCATGATAACCATGATAACCGACGCATATTCTATGATTTTTTTTCATAAACCTAAAAACATTTTTCGGAGTAACCATGTAAATTTTACAAAAGACGTATTACATTTACATGTAGAGTCGGGAGCAGCGCCGGGTAATTATTTTTATAATGTTTTTTTTGCTTTGGGGGACAAGACAAAATGCGTTTTCCTTAATTGAATAAAAGTGATATTATATAATTACATAATGCAGATCTTTGTTATTTTTCATTACTATATTCTTTTATTTCTCTTTTTTCTTTTTTCCCCTATTATTTTATTTATCTCCTCTGGTATTGTTTCACTACTTTGATTATCATCCCCAGTGCACCTGTGGCATCGGCCATCCTTTGCATGGTTAGATATTGATAGATAATAATAATGATGTTAATAACGTCATATTTTAACTTCAGTTCCGAAAACTATTCTCCCAGCGGGCCCTGCTTAACATGATAATGTTATTATTACCCCGGCTTTAGCTCGATCAAGCGCTCGAGCATTCGAGGAATTTCGTCTTACCGGGTACCCATTCACCTCACCTGGGTCGAGTGCAGCTTAGTGTGGATAAATTTCTTGCTGCAGGAAACACGCCATGGCTAGGATTCGAACCCACGACCCATTGTTTAAAAGGCGAGAGCCTGAACGAGACCACGAAGAAAGTTATCTCTACATTATTTTACGCACCAAAACAAGGAAACATAATATATATTTTTTTAGATTTATTTATTTCTTACGAAGCTATTAGTTTAGTTCTTTACCATGTCGGCCAGCAGCATTGTATAAGCGAAGAATAAAACTAGTCTCCACATTAGGACTAAGTTCATAGTTGGCATGGCTGTGTTCTCCCTTGATTAATAAGGCCTATAGTTTGTACTATACTGTAGTTTGAAGCAACACAACATCTGTAAGCAACACTATCCCAGTGTTTTACCATCTATTTTCTCCTATTTGAGAAAATGAACTTATATCCCCATCCAAGCGGAATAGTTAAATAGCTTTGCTAAAATAAATCACAATTAGACAGTTATTGGATACCAAGTGACGCGTGTATAATGCGTTTACACATGATTTGCTAATAGTAAATCTCATTAAGACTACCTAGGCCTATACTATATGAATTTATCTTATTTTCTCCAAGCATACATGATTTTCCATTCAATGTGAATTAGTATTGCTGCATATAATATGATCATGCTGGTGGGATATTGGACACACGGGGCATTACAGTGGTGGTAATATATTTACAAAATTATTAATTTTTGAAGCCTCAGTATGATTTTAAAAAGTAATTGTGGTTGTGGGAATTGAATAAGTGGCTTCTGAATTACTATGGATTTTTAATAACACATGTACAAAGAATGTTGAAAAAAAAACAATATCATTTTTTTTTTAGTTTTAAGTAAAAAATAATAATATTGTGTTTTTAGTTTCAAATCAAAAGTAATAATATAAAAATGAAGTAAGCAAAACATCTATTAGAATAGTGATGATGACGATAATGAAGTTACTATTACCACCACTACTACTACTACTACTACTACTACTACTACTACTACTACTACTACTACTACTACTACTACTACTACTACTACCACTACTACTTCTTCTACTACTACTACTACTACTACTGCTGCTGCCGCTACTACTACTACTACTCATCACCGATATCTTTATTACTTTTGATGCTATTTCTAATTGTAGTGTTTACCGCTTTATATTTTCAAATATTATTTAAAATAGGTGGTGATATTTCCATCAACGACTGAAGCAACAACAATATTGTCATAAGTCATTGAGGTTTGCAAACCTTAAAATCATGCTGAAATTAAATGAAAGATCTAATTAGGAATTGATATCGTGGGGGGGGGGGGGTAATACTGTATGAGAATTCAATGTTTTCTGAAGAGCCAGCAAGTGAGGGTTGCAAAAATAGACTGGACAAAGTTGAGGACATTAACAAATTAAAATCGCAAAATGAATCGTTCGAAATTAGGAATCAATTTAAATGCTTCTCCACTAATGGATTTAGAGCGACAAACGCAATAAATGAAACAACAGTGATAGGCTAAAAGTGGAATTCCGATAATTCGATTTACGCATTATTGGTTGAGTTCGTTAACCGGGTTTGGCGAAAATCTCAACAAAAATGACAAAACACATCACTCGATATATATTTTTGAAATACCATTATTAGCTTCATTTTTCTCCATTGAGTTTTGAAATTAATTGATGTGGTTTGGGAACGTTACCCGACTAGCAATATCAGGTATGGACGGGGATGAGGCATGATTATTACGACGGGGTGGCATCTTTTCATGTTCTGTGATCATATTGGAAATTGATTTCGATTAAAGAACTTAGCCACTTGGAAGGGGAGACTGTAAAAAACAAATACACCATGGCTACAAAATGTACATTAGTGGTATAACGGTATTTATAGATGTGGTCTCGTGTTACGGTAACTGTGGTTCGGAACTAACACTCGCTACCTATCCGAAATTAGATTGATTTTCTTTTTTTTTAATTTATATACACGTAAAGCCACCTTTTAACGTGGAATGGGTTGAAGATTTAAGGCTTTAATCTCTGTTTGGGACTTTTCGATATGCAATCACTGAATTTGTAAGTTAGGAGTTGTAATGGACCGTTCGTAGAGAGCGCTTGATATCCTCAAAGACAAAATCAAAATTTTGAAAAAAGATCAAGGGAAGATCCACTTTAATAACATCGGAATGTCAGACGATACTCCATTATGATTAACATTTGAAGTTCAATGAATAATATGCTTTAACTTGACAAGCGTTTCGTCGATAGCGACAAGCTGATCGTTGGTCAGGTAGCGTATAACTATCACGCTCAAAACCGTGCTATCTTTCGTATTTGGAAGCCTTTTCTCTGTTCTTTCAATTAAGAACCAGGAAATTGTTCTCTTCAGTCCGTTTCTATTTATATACGGAACTACTTACTGTTGTGGCTCACTGGCTAGGTCTCCAGACTTTGAACCACAAGGTCCGGAGTTCAAATCCCACTGAAGCACTCGCGTCTTTTGGCAAGGCGTTTATTGACATTAGACACTCTTAACCCGAGGATAGTATAAAATGGGTACCCGGTACGAAGGAATTCCTTCAAAAATTACATCGGGGTAGCCGCGCTAGTGCTGGGGTGATAGTATAAGGAGCTTACACGTTTATTGTTGAATATTAATATAATTATTCTTCTTAATACAACATCTGGGATTCTTGAAAGTGTGAAGAATTTTACCACTTTTCTATATATAGGGTTCTTAATATAAACTATGGGGGTCTTCACAACATCAAGAATCCCATAGGTCATGTGGATTTATGAAAAACCTATTCAAGTGATACCTTGAATGTTGTCATGTGATGTTGTCTCGTAGAACCTTGCGATGACGCTTGGACCACCCTTTCCAAGAAAGGGTTCTTTATAGAACCCCCAAAATGATCAAAGACTGTTAAATCGCTTTTTGACAGAGAAAGTATCGAGATATTCACTGAATGTGTACGATTCCTTTCTCAAGTTTATCATGATTATTATTTAGCTTAGAGATGACTATATGGTATTTGGAGGTTTGATATCTACCAACCGAATGACAGCATCGGCTTGTAATTGCTGATCGCTATAGACAGGTGGCCTTTAGAGAGAGGGAGAGAGATTGTCACTATCCATGATGTTGGCTTGAACTGCTTATACCCTTCCGATGTTACGCATTTCGTGATTTCATCCCTGTCTACACTGATCAAGGCTTGTAGTCTGGTAGACGCGGGCACGGCTTGCATGTTGCTCCGTGATGTCGTTGTGATTGTACTAATTTCAATTCGCTAGCCGTTGTCGTCACATTGGGTTCTGACTAATTCGGAGAGCAGTCAACAAAGTTAAGAAGAAAATTAGTAGCAATCGCAGAATCGGAGGCCTGGACTGGTATCTTCTCACGCGAACATCATCGTGACACACGACCGTCATTTACAGGTTTTAACAAATAAAATCACTCGTATGGACATCAACGGAATGAAATTTATGAAATAAATATCACTCTTGTATACATCAACAAAAATACAAATTAATGCTTATAGAGAGTCCACCCAATTCTACAATTTCTGTGAAAATTGCAAAGGTCTGGCCTGAGACATTGGATCTGAATACAAAACATCGTTTGCTTTCAGCCAAACTACTGCACGTTTAATGAAAAATGCGCACACGTCCTCCTTTCATATATCTTAATCAATGCTTCAGATTTATTTATGAAGTTAACGTTTTTCCTTGATGTGATTACTGAATTCATTTTGTTCTTTTCCCATTTAAATGAAAACTCTTTAAAGCTAAGCTCCACAGCATGAGCATGATCATGCTTGCCTTTGAAGTGTGTGTTCCCTCTTAGGTTGGCTAACAATCTCATTTCCAATGATTTCAGAAGCTCTGTACTTCCTCATTGATTTGTATATTCTATTCGGTGACATTGATGATGATGAAAGATGACTAATGATGAAAGTTCAAAAACTCAAATAATTGTTATTTCTTGAAACAAAATACATGAAAACACAATAAATGTTTCGGGGATATAAAAACAACCACGGTTGATTTTACATTCTCAACATGTTCAAGGCAGAGCATAATTCACTTTTTATAATGTATGTTTTTCGGCTTAAAAAATTACGTAGTTTTTTTTTATTAAGAGCTTGAACTTTGAGGATATGGGTCCCTATTTCATATAAAAGTAACAGCTCTAGGTGAATTTGGCATGTGATTGGCTGCCAAGCCCTGTTACCATGGTAATTGCCATCATGGCAGAGGTTATAGTTGTAAGTCCTTCATGAAACGCGTCTTATGATATTTCAGAACTAATTTCTTCCTGGTAATGCTAAGTTTTGTACAGTCGCGAGAGTGCTCAGACTTTGACTATGACCGTTAAATCTTGACGAAGATTTATCGTTTGTACGCATTTATCATGTCGTTTCTTTATTCTATGGTCTATAAAATAGTAATTGAATTTATGTACCACATTAATCATATTGATTGCCTTCCTCGCGATTGAGTTGAAGAGTAGAGAACCGTGCCTACGAGTACTCCTTGATAGTTTTATTATTCAGTGGCCCCTTAAAGGGAAGTTAACCCTGAAGAATTTTTCGTTGTAAAGAACACGACGAAAATAGTGAAACATTATTGATGATGGTATGAGGAAAACCCGTCAAAGATTCTGAAAATTATTCGAATTTGATGTTTTCGATTTTTTTTATGTGAAGCACAGCTGCCCCAGATGTTATGCAATATAAAATGCATAAATTTAATGGGTCATGGTGACTAAACAAAATCTGTCAGAAGCGGATGTGTAATAATTTGCTTAAACCATTTTCAATTTTTGTCTCACCTGCGTAGCAGAGTGAGACTATAGGCGCCGCTTTTCCGACGGCGACGGCGGCGGCGGCGGCGTCAACATCAAATCTTAACCTGAGGTTAAGTTTTTGAAATGACATCATAACTTAGAAAGTATGTGGACCTAGTTCATGAAACTTGGCCATAAGGTTAATCAAGTATTACTGAACATCCTGTAAGAGTTTCATGTCACATGACCAAGGTCAAAGGTCATTTAGGGTCAATGAACTTAGACCATGTTGGAGGAATCAACATCGAAATCTTAACCTAAGGTTAAGTTTTTGAAATGTCATCATAACTTAGAAAACATATGGACCTAGTTCATGAAAATTTAACATAAGGTGAATCAATTATCACTGAACATCCTGCGTGAGTTTTATGTCACATGACCAAGGTCAAAGGTCATTTAGGGTCAATGAACTTTGGCCGAATTAGGGGTATCTGTTGAATTCCCATCATAACTTTGAAAGTTTATGGATCTGATTCATGAAACATGGACATAATAGTAATCAAGCGTCACTGAACATTTTGTACAAGTTTCAGGTCTCATGATTAAGGTCAAAGGTCATTTAGGGTCAATGAACTTTGGCCGATTGAGGGTATCTGTTGAATTACCATCATAACTTTGAAAGTTTATGGATCTGATTCATGAATCTTGGACATAAGAGTAATCAAGTATCACTGAACATCCTGTGCGAGTTTCAAGTCACATGATCAAGGTCAAAGGTCATGTAAGGCCAATGAACTTTGGCCATGTTGGGTTTTTTTGGTTGAATAACCATCATATCTCTGTAAGTTTATTGGTCTAGTTCATAAAAAGTGGACATAAGAGTTACCATGTATCACTGAACATCTTGTGCGAGTTAGAGTAGTTTTCAAAGTCAGCACTGCTGCTATATTGAACCGCGTGATGCAGGTGAGACGGCCAGAGGCATTCCACTTGTATAACATTTCATGTATTTTTTTTACTTCACGATATAAAGGAAATATGCTTGCAAATGAATTCTGATATCTTTTGTAATATCTAGTGAATTTGCCTCAAACCTTCACCAATATTTCATTGTATATTTTCTGTTATTTTTACAATGAAATTTGTTTTCAGGGTGACCTTTCCCTTTAATTGCGGTTGCGTTTTTCCGTCGCAACATATGATAATGAGTAAAATTAATTCTGCAATACAGCCGTATTATCATAAAGCACATATATGATAATGAATACTTGGCGAAACGCTATCCCCTTTGTTTAATGTGTTCGCGATACAAAAGCCCGTGGCGCCAATTTCAAAGTCACGTGATCAGGCTGGACGTCAAAACATGGTGTTATTCCTTTACTAAGGCGCCGGTGATGTATTATAGGATTCACCTCTCTGCGTCCTAACAGGTGGAAACATAGCAATCTGGGGGATAGCACGATATATTTACCCGTATAGGTGGATAGACAGTGCTATACCATCCCAGGCTTCGAGTTGGGTCTCCTTTATGAGAGAGGCAACGTCATAGCAAAAGCGATTAATACTGCCGTTAACATACATAATTAAAGCAAGTCAATTTCGCTAAATGATGCTCGATTATGGTTTCGCGCATCAGCAATTTGTTCAAATTGCCCTGTAACATGTTTAATACGCACGGGGGAGACATCAGTGTACTGAAAACGTCATTACATGCTGGAGAATGGGTAATGAATGGTCACAAATGGAAACGATAAAATGGAGTATTTTGAATTAAATAGCCAAACAAACAACAACTCGCCATCCCATCCACTCTCAATAAACCTTCATCCATAAACACACTAGCATGAACGGTACGCAATATCATTATTTGTTAGATATGTTTACGCAATAAACGTACTGTGAAAGTTCGTTTAAACCTCTTAGCACTTTTTTGTTTCTAAAGATGGATAGTACAATGGGGTTATTCATTTCATAACGCAAACCACCACCTGTTTTAGAAAGGAACCTTCGTGGATTACTTATCACTGAAGTTATCATGGTAGTGGCATTCATGTCGTGATTGACATAAGCAATACGCATAATATTTTCATTACATAATATTTCATAATCATATCTGTCCCAGAATCAACTGTAGCATCTACTCATCTGCTCATTGTAGCCTCTTAAGACATGTAAGGCCTGTAAGTGGTCTGCCATGCACGTGCAATGATCAAACAATTACATGTTTAAAGGGGATTATAACGCCCTGTTTGATTTAATGAAGGCAGAAAATGAAAGTTTAATCGAGTGTGGAAGTCATTCAACACGTATGTGAATCAGGAAAATGGCGTTGAAGTATTGTGCATGAAAACTATTTGTTTTTAAAAAGGTATTCATGGTATTAGTTCTGAAGTGCGAAGAACCGGGCATATTTTGATGGCTTTTATTATAGTAATTTATTGCATCATTTTAGGTTTAAATAACCATCAATTTGTATAAAATGGTATCCCACAAGAAGCGCTTGCCCTTTTAAATCAAATTAATTACCTTTTGAATAAAAGAAAAATCACTTATATTCAATCCTGAAATCGAGACCTAAACATGCTTCAGAAATTCAATTAAATAATTATGTTGACTATAAATCAATTTTCCTTTTGAAAGAATAAATTATTACATTATGACTATTATCATCGGGTAGGCCTACATAATCTTTCATCTTTCAAATGGGCCTATTGCGAAACTTATTTTATTTCAAAAGTTCCTTGCATTTAGAATTATGCAGGAACTAAATGTATATGTTAAAGGCGATCGTTCCCGGGATTCTAGGGGGCGCTATTGTACAGTTTTGTTACGTGCTGTTCTCGCCGCCATCTTCATTCCGAAGATATTTGACGTAATTTGCATGCAGCTGTCAATCATTAACCAGTCGCGCATCAAATGTACACATTGCACGGTACACATACAAGTACATTTCGCTGCATTTGGCCATGTCAATGCTGGGACAATCATCTGCTGACGTCACCTCACACACTAGACGGAGGCGGAGCCAACCTGCCAGGATCTTCGAACAGCAGTCGAAGCATACGAGAACCTAGGACATCATAACATGGCATCTGCGTAAGCGTCGTAAAACGTTGGTGTCAATGGGCAGCTGGCGCCGCCACGCGCGCAGTCCGTAACCAACCGCGCCATCTTCCATTCCATGAACGATTAACTTTAAAAATCACTTTAACATTGAAAGGAAAAGTGACCACATTTTCCAGATTGTTATAATCCATCACATTCAAAGCATTTTCTAACAACATCTTGATATTCTTACGGCTGGTCACCTCCCCAGCCGTAAGCATTGTAACTTAAAAAAAAATACATTTTGGGATTTTCAACAATTAATGTAAGGAGTAACTGACTTCCTCCCCTTTTTAACATTACCATTAGATGTACCAATATTTTTGTCTTTTAAAAGAGAGATGTATTTCCATACTCAAGCGCATGCGCACACACCGAAAACCTCACATCGAAGCGTACATGATTTCATTTGACATTCTAAATATTTTTTTTCAGATTTTATTCATAATGAATTACACAAAGTCAAAACACGTAAATAACATTCAATCAAAATAGAAAATTACAACAAATTTCCAACCTTCATAACACTGACGCAAATAAGGATGGAAGAAGAATGAAATTGACGAATCATGTAATTATGTCAACATCAAACAAAGGACATAATCTGCCAGGACTTTAAACGTGACTAATTTAAGCTTTTCACCCTTTAAGTAATTACATATACACTCCAACCCCTACAGAGCATGCACAGTAAGAACTCCAAAATTTCTATCCGCGCAAAAACAAAATATCAAACAGGTGATTTCGAAAGAAGACCTTGGCCATCTCCCACATCTTCACTGAATCTTTATGGCTGCATCGATACTGACATTTCTGATCATTACTAACTAACTTATCGTTTTCCCCGGCGCCAAGTTAATTTTATTTCTATTTTTCCCTTGCAGTGACTCTCTCTTGATCATTAAAGAGAGCACTCACAGAAAAAAAAGTACTTGTAGAAGTTGATGACGTCATAATGAAATCCTACCAAATTAGTAATCGTTGTCTCTCATTCTGTACAGTGCCGAACTATGGTAAAAAAAAATGAGACAAAAATCAAACAAATTTTGAATTGTTCAGTCTGGTGTGAGCATTTATTCTTCTGAATGGCATTTTCCTTTAGATCCCCCTGTATTTTTTTTCTCTTTTTTTTTTTTGGGGGGGGGGAGGCAATAAATCAAATATTCTATTATTATTATTTTTTCTTTTTAAAATGTTTATATACAGTGTATTTATCGATCTTGCAATTGATTTTCTTCCGTTTGATATATGTCGTTATCATCATGATAGCGTGTTGCTGTTTACTTTACCTGCATTACATTTCAAATCAAAAGTTAGACGTCCACATAATTTCCCTTATTGTGAGTGCAACGTTTCGACACCCTCGCGATAAATGCATTTCTTGGGTGCATATCGGAAATGGAAAAAAAGGCGCAAAATTGCGATTGTTACCCTTGAATCAGTGCCTAAAAGTATTCGCCCACACAAGTACAGTGTCCCCAATTATTGATTACCCACCCTTTCCATCACGACTGCTTGCACGGGTTCAAGATTCCCCCTCTTTGGTTCACTCTTCAAGATCGGATGAAGAAGTAGAATGAGAAGGGCAACAAAAGGGCAGGAAGAAGAAGGAGAAGAAGACGGAGGAGAGACAGATTGAGAATATGACCGGGGAAATGTAGATTGCATTCATGATGAAATAAAGAAAGTTCTATTTTGATCATCCAGTCGCGCTTCTTCCTCGAATCCGTCCATGCCCCCATCATTCCTACCCCACTCCGAACCCTCTTCGTCTTTAATGAAATTGCGATAACATATAAGCTGCTAGGGAGAGGGATGCTTCTGATTTTTTTCTTCTTCTTGTCACCCTTACGCCTGCAAGAGGGTCTGTATTCTCAAGCCGGCGATTTGGCTGCCATTTCATTCCACCCGGAGACAAATAAGAATGAATTTGCATACTACACAGGCTATCATGTCGGGTAAATGGCCTATTAACATTTATATTCATGCTTTCCTCCGCCACGACGCCGTTTTCACTGCTTTCTAAAACACCAATTAGAATTCATGAGTTTATATACATTCATCGCAATGACGTAAGAAAAAAAATTGTTATTATCTATAAGATTAATGGAATTCGGATGGTAATAATGTGCATGATACGTTTCTTAAAAAATAAAAATATAGCCATTGAATTTCCTCATAATGGTAATGTTGCATTTCATTGAATATATCCTTGAGATATGCACGTACATGTTAACATGTATTCACACTTGAAGTCGACATTAGATATAATGCTCTGTTCACTTTTTAAAAGCATATTGCGCCTTACAACTATTATCATTGTCATCATCATTATAATAATGCTTCTAGTGATGACGATGATAATCATTATTATTGTTAGATTTATTGATTGTTTTTACTTCTGCACTCAATGCATCAGATATAAGTTTACAAAGTAATACATGTATGTACCAATGAAGTATATAACAAAATAATATTTTTGAAGTATAAGCACTGGATCAGTAGTGATTAAACAAATGTAATACTCAATAGACAAAAAGACAATTTAAAAGAATGTAGGAGACCGCCATCGTGGTCTACTGTTATCATCATCATTACCACTTCCATTAGTATCATTGGTATCATCATTATTAATTTCATTAGGATTATTATTGTTATAATTATCATTGATATTATCATTACCACCACATAAAATATACATGTACATACCAACACAACAACAATTACTACTACTAACTACTACTACTACTACTACTACTACTACTACTACTACTACTACTACTACTACTACTACTACTACTACTACTACTACTACTATTACTACTACCACCACCACCACCGCCACCACTACCACTACTACTATTACTACCACTACTACTACTACTACTACTACTACCACACTACTACTACTACTACTACTACTACTACTACTACTACTACTACTACTACTACTACTACTACCACTACTACTACTACTACCACCACCACCACTGCTGCAGCTGCTACATTTCTACCATGACCATGGCTCATTAATATCACCAAATGAATTCCCTCCATCACTGTTATACCACCACTACTATTGCTGCTACCTTTAATAATCTATCATCATCTATACTCCCAACCGTTCCTACGTTGTATCTACTGCATTGTATGTATTTCCAATTATTCTTATATCGAATCATAAGAAATTGAAGTGATCAAAATGAACAGGAACGGGAATGCATTTTCTTCATTTTTTTCCTTCAATTTGTTTCATGGGATTTTTTTTAATGTAACAGAGTTTATTTAACGAACGAGATATACGACGCTTTGGGTGTGACATAACACATGCCCATATCACGTATGGTCTAATTTCATTAAGCTTCTCGACTCGTTGGGAAGGTAATAATTTAATAAAGATTCCCATACTTAAAAACTTGAGACATTTATTTCACTATGATGGACATATCGTCCCACCTCTCTCTATTCACTCCAGGCAAAAATAATCCATTGTAGTTAGCATGTTCAGGGATATGAAAACCTGAGAATATCCATTTGGTGAAGTGAGTTGGAACACGTGGTCAAAATTCAACCAATCAGCTGAAGAGGGAAATTGGTTTAAAAAGTGTTGAGTTTAATCTATTCATGTAAAAAAACTTGCACATTTCAAATTATCCGATGCCGAACGCCAAAAGTTGTAATTAAATGTTAATGAATTTTGCCGTTTCATTCATAATATTTTATTGGAAATAATATGATATATGACCTGTGTGATTAGAATATATTTAGAAGTAATGCTCTAATCGTGAAATTGTCGATCGACTTACTAACTTTTTTTACTCACGTTTATATAATGGCATCATATGTTTATGTTTGCTCACGTTTATGCAAGAAACATTTGCTTATTCAAAGGTGCAGTGACGAGTCTCGTCGTTTATATAGTTCACACTACTGATCCAAGTCCTTTTAGGGAATTTTCTATTCACAATTCGGTCGTTAACGGAAGCAAAATGAATTTTAAAAAATCTACCCTTCTAAAAACAAAACAATTAAACTCAGATGCATGTAACAATCAGTCCGCTATCACGATGTTATCATATTTCTATTGTCGGATATATCAATGTATCCTTGGTTTTATAATTCCTTCATCTCAGTTAATGGTATTCACCATTGTATTTTTAAATTAACATTAAAGCTCCCAATTGTTAATCCTCCCACTTCTTCTAGCCATTTTATTTCATCCCACTTCAATCCATACTAATATCTAGCATGTCAAGCTAGGTAAGAGATACATGAATATAACTGCCTGCATACAATGTATGATATCTCATTAAGCAGTAATACTGATCAGTTCGTAACTCATTATTGCTTTCGATGTTGCACCTTCGGTAAAACAATGGACAATATGTTTTTAATTTCGATTATTACACTGGTCATCCCTCTGTTCCTTTTCAGGAAAATCAATGTTACAATGGAGGGTGAACATTAAACGGGCAAGTGTGATGAAACTGCAGTATGAAGGATGGAAATGCTCCAGGAATGTTGTGTTCCCGAACTGTCGTATGTCAAACAACTCCAATTTCCAACATCATAACACGTGAGCAACTCTTTCGGGATGCTCGCGTAGTTTAAGGGGGTTATTAGAGCCTTCTAATTGATTATAGATCGTGGTCTATTAAACGTCTGGGTCAATAGCAGTGTTTGTCAAGAGAATATAATGCTCTGTTTGATCCTCCCATTAAGACGATAAATCTATAGTGTGCACTTGTTGACTCTGGCATGGTTTAACGGCAAACACTACGGCTCGTGCAATGAGTGGGACCACACGTCATTGAGCGTAGAAGGAGAAAGGAGATTGAGATTGATTTAAATAGATGAATTCCTGGCGATTGAGAGATGAAAATACGACTTTAGAGAGTGAGAGGAATGGAGTATGAACTCGACAATGTTAGAGACAATGGGAAACGACGGTGATAACGATGCCCATATTCATATTTAGATTGTACTATATTACTGATGCTGTAGTTTTCACCATATACAGTGACACTCTTAAAACAAATCAGTCAAATTGACCAGACCAGTAGTCAGCTGGCTGCTACTGATATGTCTTGTCACATTTCTTACATATATTCTAGTCACAAATGACTATGTCCTCGTAAAATACAACTCGAAAATAGTCAAATATGACTAGAATAAAAGTTGCACCCAGCTGACCCTATTAACCAGTCATTTCTGACAGATTTGTTTTTAGAGTGTACTATGTTAACTACTCCTACTACTACTACTACTACTACTACTACTACTACTACTACTACTACTACTACTACTACTACTACTACTACTACTACTACTACTTCTACTACTACTACTACTACTACTACTACTACTACTACTACTATTAGTTCTTCCTCTTCTTCTTCTTCTTCGTCTACTACTGCTACCACTACCACCACTACAATTTCTACTTGTACTTCCTCTGCTACTACTTCTATAGTACCACTACTTCTCTTACATATTTATCATTTTACTAATAACAGTATACTCTTAAATTACTACTTCCCTCTCTTTTGGATGATTTTTACTGTCATTGGCTTCATGACATATCCACACTTGTTTTGAACATTTACTCCTATAACTTACCGTTTACTCAATTACAAAAGGCCTTTCGTGTGCGGAGATGTATTTTTAATTGTACCGTTTTCTTCCCGCTCGATAGTTCATACAAAATTCATTACACGACTGACAGCTTGAGGTCGACATAAACAAAATAAATTCAAACGTATACATACAGATGCTAGGTGTATCTAACGACCTGCATACAAACGAACTAATACATACATTATAATTACGTAATGTTTTAATACAGATGAATGCAATATATCTCATATACAATTTAAGTGTATTTATAATAATGAGTAGAAAGGATAATGATAATAATCATACTACTACTACAACAACTATTACTACTAATTATAATGATAATAATAGTAATAATGACCATCATTATAATGCTACTTATGAAAAAATATGTGAGTTAAAACAACAATACTGAAAGGAATAATAAATTTATCTGAAATATAAAAAAAATAAAGGTATTGATTTAGACATTAGTGGTTTCGACGTAAAAATATTTGTGATTACATCAACTTTAAGGTGATAGAACCCCCCCCCCAAAAAAAAAAAACGATAATGGTAACCCTTATATGGAAACTCAACTTGGAGAAAGGTCCTGTACGTATAGTAGTCGAAGTTTGCGGATCCGGTTTTTTTATTAGGCAAGGGGGAGCCCCATCACAAATTGACATTTTCATCGGGGGCTCAGTATTTGTTGTCTTTATTTTCACATGCCGGTGATATGGACTCTCCAACGACGTCAGGATTGAAAATATATTGCTTTAAAGCCTGTCCTATTTTAAGTAATTGTTGTGTAGAGTTGGTAGAAGAAAACCAATCAAAATGCCATTTGTTGCTTCACTTTTCTCGTGTCTAATTTGACGTCATCAGATCCCAATTAATTATATTGAAAGGAATGGAAACCCAGTCTATCGTTTTGTACACATCATGTGTTTTCCTTGAGAGCATTATGGCAGCATTAGGCTGAAACAACAGGGCTTATGTCCCTACAGCAATGGTACGTTTCTTATCATGCAACTTCAAATATATTTAACTGAATAAGGAGCATCTGTCAATTCATGAGTGATTACTAAAAATATAATCTTATTATCTGATTAAAAAAAACATGAGCATGACAAGTCGTTGTGTGATCCAACAGTAATAACCCTGAAATACATTTTTTTTATTCACAATACAAATTAAAACTCATGAAGGACTATGGGTCTTTGTATTTTACATTCACGTGGGAAAAATATCTTTAGGCTATTGGATTGATATATTTTCATATGTCCACATTCTGCAACATTCGACTCCCGGTTGTGTGTGTAACATAATGGGGTATGGAAATGGATTTGCTTTTAGCGCGTTCCCTAATGGACGGCCCAACGGAATTTTATGGAATTTTTATAAGTAAGTATTTATTTATTGTCCCATCAGCTAATTACATTGTATCTCCCCGGTGCCCCGGTTATTTAAGTTTCCTCATAACTGAGCACTTCCTTAATAAAGCCAGGCTTTTACGGTTGGCTATAAATATATCAGTTGATTGCAAATTAGCTTAAGTATTCGTGAAATATCTATTTGTCAGTAGAAAGTCATTCGCCTTGCTGTTTTTTTTTCTGGAGGGGGAGGGGAGGGGGTATTTCTGCCACTTTCTGCAAAAGAGCATTCGACCATGTACAACCCAATATGCACAATGGTGTGTTTTTAATGACAGTCAATGATTCACTCTAACGAAATTTTTTGTATAATGTCAATGAATTCAAAGCTAACAGTAATAAAATGTGTTTTCCCGCTAAGAATGCAGTTTGATGAACCTATGTCTATTGGGCATGGACCGGGTGTAGCTTTATTACTTGTCAGGAAATCCCCCCCTCCATTGATAACATTCGTGTAAACCAAATTACCTAATATAGGTTATTCCAAATGGCAAAAATAGATATTAAATGGAACATTCTTTGTAAAATTGTATACTATGCGAATTTAATAACAAAAACATAAGCGCCAAAAACTGAAGCCCCTTTCCTTCACAATAAGCCCTAAATCAAGTAAGAGCCTTATTGGAAAGACAACAGTGTACCAAAGTGTGTTCACAGTGTGGAACACAATATGAAATCACCTTCACACTGATACATTTTAGCATTTGATCAGTGTGAATAATTTTTTTCACATAGTCGACCATGCGAATACGCTGTGAACAGTCACACTGTCGAGGTGTCCACATGCAAAATATATCCACACTGTTGAACTTGAGCATTTCACCAGTGTGAATCCCATACTCGACCATGTGAACACGCTGTGAACAGTCACACTGTCGAGACATCCAACGTGTGAAAATATCGTCACACTGTTTGAATTTGAACATTTTAACAGTGTGAATAACATTTTTCTTCACATAGTCCCCACTGTAAATACAATGTGAACACACTGTGTACGATACTGTGCCCTCTCCAGTAGGGAATGCATGATTATAGGTATTTCCACGTAAGGCTGCAATGCAAGAATGAGTGTTTTGACGTGATGTATGTTTAAAAAGGAATACATAAATAATAAATAACCTTTATTGTGCTAAATTCTAAACCCGCATGTCCTCCAGCTCGATGGGTTAGTTATGTCCATAGATGCTCGTATGTACTGCTGTCTGTAAGGTTTGATGAACATTTCTTAAATGCCCAAACGTTCCCATTTACTTTGATTCATTGGATCCTGGCAATAATTATGGAGTGACATTTCCAAACGGAAAAAAATAAGAGAGAGGGGGGGGGGGGACGCATAGGCGGCGGAGCAGAGGATTAGCTATTGTGTTTGGGGGGGGGGGGGGGGGGGACGCAACAATAGCCGTCCCCCAAACACAAAAGATAATCCTCTGCTCCGCCGCCAATGGGGAGACATACAGGAAGGGGCTAGTACAGTTCGCATGGATAGTGGTGATGGTGGAGGGGAGGGGGGGGGGGGCGTTCGATGGAGTACCAATTTAATTTGCAAATTATACATTGTATGTCAGTTCTTTTGTGAATAGCCGGATATGAAGTAGGAAGAAGTTATGAAGATTCATTTTATCATATTTGCATGCTAAATATGATATTTGTTATTTTTGTTCAAATAACTGCTTGAATTGCTGCATTTAGCTGTTTCCGGGGAAAGTGACTTTCCAAATTTTCCTCGCTATGTGGTGCTTTGTTTTTCTGATCTCATCATATTTCTGTCCTCCACCGAGTGTTTCATTTTATAGTAATTCATATTTTCCTTCTGATTCTACCACTTTTGTGGGAATACTATATAACAAATAGCATGCGAATACACGTACATTATATGTATCTTGAAATTTAATTTTCATTGTTTTGGCCAGTTTGTGATAAAAACAAATCGTGTAGAGCATTTTTTTAGTTCCAGTTTCTTCTCACTGCATTCAAATTATAATCTCTTTAATTTCATTTTTGTTCAATACATTCGGTTTAATTACACAGTTAGTACAAGTCTTGTAGATGTACGGGGGGGGGGGGGGGCTCATTTCCTCTCATCTGCATACAGTACGACATTCTTTTCTCCCATGTACTTCCATCATACACATCCAATAATGGCTATGACCAAATCAATTTGAAATTTAATGCATGTATTGTACGAAAAACAATTTTCATTACATCGCAGAGGCTTCCGACGTAATGTCGAACGGGAATCCATCATGTTTGCGTGATTGAATTGTCTGACTATATACCGTATGGATGGATAGATGGATGGGGGTCGTAATGAATTTTCCATTTTAAAACAGAAAATTCTTCATTAAAAAGCAAGATACTTACAGAGGATCAAATATTAAAGGGTTTTAACCTTTAAATGGCTGAAATATAAACTGGAATAGCAAAAATACAGGAAATGTAAAGTGAAATATATTTTAAAAAAGAGAAAAAAGACACAAAGAAGGAACAAAATGAGGGCATGGAAGTTAAACAAAAACAACAAAAACAAAGGCGGAGAATCAGGCAAAAATATATACTTAAAATATAGCTACCAAAATTTCATAGCTTTAACTCTTTTTTTTATGAAAGGTGAAATGAAAATCAATATCATCTTCTTTTCGCTGCTGCATTGACAGTTATTATAAATTCGGCACATAATAGGGAACTTAAAATAACACCCTCAGACGAATAATGAAATTGGGAGAGCAATAACTAGATATTATCCCCAAAATCAGCAGACTATCTCAATCCTCCGAAGGTTATTCAAATTCCATGCGTACCACTCAAATATAGAACCGACACCATCGATTAGCAGAATTAGGTTGCCAATTTGCAGATCTGGTGCATATCTCATTGTGAAACATGAACGATTAGTGCACCTTTCATTTTTTTCTATCACTCGTTGTTACTTGATCCGAACTATACAGCTAAACATTCCACGATTTATAAAACAAGAAAAGGTAATTGCAAACCAAGTGTCACCTTACTCTAACTCCCAATGCCAATCAAATTAAATCGATTCTCACGCTCGATTTAAATCGAAAGGAGTTTTGTTTTATTTTTATTTTTTACGTGTATTGCACTGTTTCCCTGGCTTTGTTAATGGTGATGCGTTATGAAGTTTTTTTTTATTTCATTTTGCAACATCCTTCATTGCGATGCTGTAAAACACAACATCTTGGTTTTGAAGCTCTCAAGGTAGTGTCCAACAATTTTACGAGATAATGTAACGCTTGTCTTTTTAACTCTTAACTGTAGCCCTGCTCATCTTGTTGCTTGATCTGTGTTATGCTTGACTAGGGTAAGTTTTATATCAAAATGATATATTCTCCTGGTCAAGCATGAGTTATTTGTTATAAGAAATTAAGCATATTTGGAAAAAAAATAATAATCAAACTGTAGGCAAATAGCCTTCAGCATCACAGGTAGTCCTGACCAACAACCTACATGTATTTCCAAATATATCATGGTAAAATCACTCCCAACTAGCCAAATATTTATTTTAAAATTATCAATATAATAGAATTATCATCAATTATAATTACCCCTCACAACAATTTAAGCAATGTTGCCTAAGGTTTATTAAAGCAAAAGCAATAATTAAGCTATTCAGTAAAAAAAAACTTGTTGGTCGTGCTACGTTACACGTATACAATGTTTCGCGACTTAAGTCGGTGCGTTTGCCATCCAAAAATGTCATGTTCTCTCAAAAGTGCAGAACTGTCTTTTCATTGCAATTTCATTCTTGCTGCATCTGATCTTCAAGAATTACGAATTCATAGTTCGTTTCTCTTAAAAATACCGTGCCATTACGCGGAAAAATCTGTAGCTTAACTTAAAAGTCCGTGTAACCCGAGTGACTCTCAACGAGCAATCCAAAGGTTGTTATTGCAGAGATTCCGTACCGCTGACAGTGCGGTATCTCAGACTTGAAGGAAGAAAGCATGTGAGGCTCATGAACTTGACTGGTCACCTCAACTGACCCACACTGCCCTCGGGGCATATGGAAAGGTCTTGACCCCGTCTTCTCGCTAACAACAAATTCTTGAAGAAAATGTACGGAATCTCATCTTATGGTAACCCCTGAACCTTCATGACTGAAACTAGAAATTCAGAGGATTCCCTTGCCCTCATTCTTCGTTGAATGATGTAGATCGGGAGAGAAAGAGGGGGGGGGGGGGGGGGCGGCTATGGGTGTATCTCATTTCGGAACCACAACAATGATTTCTTAAAGGACAAGTCCACCCCAACAAAAACTTGATTTGAATAAAAAGAGAAAAATTCAACAAGCATAACACTGAAAATTTCATCAAAATTGGATGTAAAATAAGAAAGTTATGACATTTCAAAGTTTCGCTTATTTTTAGCAAAATAGTTATATGAACGAGCCAGCTACATCCAAATGAGAGAGTTGATGATGTCACTCACTCACTATTTCTTTTGTTTTTTATTGTTTGAATTATACAATATTTCAATTTTTACGAATTTGACGATTAGGACCTCCTTGCCTGAAGCACAAAATGTTAAAATAATGGAATTCCACGTGTTCAGGGAGGAATGAATCTTCATTTCACATGACGAGAAAATCAAAATATTTCATATTTCAAACAAGAAAAAACAAAAGAAATAGTGAGTGAATGACATCATCGACTCTCTCATTTGGATGTAGCTGGCTCGTTCATATAACTGTTTTTGTGAGATGAAGCGAAACTTTGAAATGTAATAACTTTCTTATTTTACATCCAATTTTGATGAAATTTTCAGTGTTATGCTTGTTGAATTTTTCTCTTTTTATTCAAATCAAGTTTTTGTTTGGGTGGACTTGTCCTTTAACACATTAGGATGGGGTGCTGTTCATATAATTTTACAATAGATAACCTCCATAATTGCAAAAGCAGATGAACCAGAACCAGACGGATGGGGGCACTTGTTCTTCTTTATCTTGGTTCGTGAGGAAGGGGGAGGAGTGCTAACCCAGACCCCTCCCTGCATTTGGGCCTGAACGGCAATATGATTTCAGAATAACCATCTATTGTGTCTGCTTTTTAAATTAAAATTTTATAAAAATCTGTAATCACTTGTCACCCAGATAAACCCTCCAGAGAATTCAAGGCACGAACCGAATGTATTCATAAGAGCAAGTACTCGGGTTTTGAATGATTGATCATTTTCGAAATGTCATCCGAAAGCCTAATGCATCGTACTTGTCTTTGCTTATTGTTATATTCAGATGTAATGAATTGTTAGAGAAATAAACAGGATTGCAATGCCAAGAAAATCAATATCATACACATGATAAAACAAATGAAAAAAAATATCCCGACCGATTATGTATTTTTGACTTTTCCCCTGCTGAATGTGAATTATGTTGTAATGTAAATACGTAATGCTCGGCATAAGGCAATGTTCACTCAATGCTACATTAATCATTGATTTTATAGCAATTATGCTCTACTGCCATTCAATTGGCTTTATCATGCTTTACAGGAGCAAAGATAATTCTCCTTAAAAGTATTTCATTGAGTCTGGGGTTTCCCAAGCATTTTGTTTTAGCTTTAACTTTCATCTAACATAATATGGTTATTTCATTTCCAGCACCGGTTGAACCTTTTTTTTAAATCGTTACCACCAGAATCTTTTGTGCAAGGAGTCTTATAACATTGGATATGCATAAAGCAGAGTACAATTCTGAGCGGCTAAATCGAAAATTGAATGCGAAATACTATGATTTGTAACTTGTTTAAAATAACCTATGATAAAACAGACAGGTATGAAACTGATCGATTATTTTGGATTTATTTATGATCTATTCCTGTGTTTTTATCAAAGTGAGTTCTGAAATGCTTTTGTGACATTAAACCTACATAAAACATTGTACATTCTGAGTTGTTCCTGAGCATTATAAAGGCAGGACGTACAATATATTATAAAGTTAGTCGATAATTTCAGTTATGTGGGTTAACTCTCCATAAGAAATGCATGAGTTACCCCAACCCCCACATACCGTTATTTTGGATCATCCAACATTTCACTTCATTCAAAACAAAAGAGATGGCGCCTTACAAAAGTCATGTGGATTTTCAAAGTAATATCGCTTTCGATCTTCTCCTCAGAACTTTCTCTCTTTTTTCCCTATCCATTGGTAAGCTCTGTCTTTCTCTGTGGCATTCTTATTTTTCTCCATCACAGCTCTCTCTCTCTCTCTCTCTCCTATACCTCTCTCTTTCCCACTCTCATTTCCCCATTTCATGCTCAATTGAACATAGTGTTTCGATTATGGCCGCATGTAGATAAAGGCATCCCACTTTCAAACACACGCACCCACACTCATCCACACTTCCATCCTCACTCTCTATACGTTTAGACACCTAAACCCACCCATATGCACCCACACGCACACCCACCCCATCAATCTAGTGTCACGTATGCATACACTCACACACCCACATTTCCCCCACACACTCATATTATCTCAGACACACCCTCACCCACATACCCACTCCCACACCGAATTCTATTAAAGCACACACCGTCCTTACAGCATCCACACACCGACATACACACATGTTAAGACACCGTCCTCGCGCCGCTAAGCTCCACCCTCCTCCTCCTGGCTGTTCCATCTACATTTTTTTCCATCTTCCCCATCTCCCACTTTCTTTTCTCTTTCGCCTTATATTCCGTCATTCTTCCCTCGATATCGTTCCTTTCCCGCCTTTCACGAAAAATAAAGCTCCGATGCTGCCTTTCATTCACGACATAAAATGCCATCCATCATCGGGATGCTACTTAGCCATTACCAGGACGACCACGGTCGTCTTCGAAATGGCATTTATAGTCTTAGCACTGATCAACCTCGGTGAGGAAATGTCGCCGACAATTATCACTATCACGTAATGTCATACGGGTCATTTGATATAAGATCATAGTTTTCAGCACTGAGATGCCATTCTTGACTGATGGAAATATACACACAAAAAATACAGAAGTGAAAGGGGTTTTACAAAAGGGCGGTATTACATACTATACACCGTATCAGTCATGACATTGGTGGAGGTGGATATATTTTCAATCTCCAAATTGACTCCACAAGCATCACACTTTGGCTGCATCACATGTATTAGACGATTGTCACATGACCACTCTCGGACAATAGTCGTATTATCCTATAGTACTATTCAACCAGTTACCGGTTATAGTTGTTTGTCGTTACCAAGGCAACGATTTGCTATAGGCATTGAACATGCATTCCATAATGAAATAGAGATCACTCCCGCTATCGCAATGTCAATTGCTTAGCGATGTTTTTTCTGTGCTGCAAATGGAAGAAACGGGCAAATTGTATTACGGGTTGAAATTTCTTCCCGTGCGATATAACTTCTTTCTTAACTACGAAAATCTGATTATGATCATTACACGGTCTGACTGATAGACTAGCCATCACTGACGGGTTTTCAAGCAATGACATTACCTTAGTCGAGCGTAAGATGTGTTGCGCGCTGAAGTCTATTTACATTATACCAATTATGGCAAATTCAACGCCATGGATGTGCGAAATCCTTGCCATTCTCCGAGCATACAACACAAGTTAGAGGCATCGTTTACACTGCACTGTCACATGTGGTTCGCAAACTCGTTGACCGCCAAAAATCTTAGTCAATGACGTTGCGCGCACTTCGAATATAAGCACGCAATGCTGTCGATGTTGTGCGCGTATGTGTACGGTAAGTACTGGACCAGTGGTTGTCATACTCAGCACCAGTGGGAACGGGTATGGTATTAGCGTTACATATCTGAGAAACGAAGCGTGAGTGCTAGCACATAATAGGCTAGATCAACATCACCAAAGTACGAGATTTACATTACAGAGAACCATGACAGCTTCGCATTTTTGCTGAATCTTTATCACGAAAACGCCTGAATAATTTCAAATTCAAAACCCAAATAGAGGTTGGAGTGAATTTCGTTATTTTCAGGTTTGACTACGACGAATGGAAAGATGAATAAAACATTTGTAATGCAATGTATGAATTTCTGAAGAAAATAAAAGAATGCAAATTTTCGGTTCGATATGGAAGTCCGCAAATAAGCGCTCTGGGCAAATAATGCATCAAAAAACCAACCTCAAGTGATTGGATCGAGTATGACGTTTTAACAGGTAAAATTTGTTCCAATGATTATTTGATAAATTAATTTTATAAAGAAATAAATCTGAAAGGTGAAAACTACATATCTTTTTGCCCTCCTATAATAATGTGGCAATTATAATGTCATAATTCCAACACAGCTCGTTTAACATACCACAGCATTTACACCACCAATTAACTGATTAATTGGTTGGGCCCAGTAGAAAGAAAAAAGTAAAATTCTTATTAGAATACCTCCTCCCGCATACCACACATGTGCAGTCATATGTAGGCCCCAGTGCTTTTAAACCATAAGAGTTTTATTTTTCTTTTCCAGCTGATATTTTTGTGTTAGGTTTATATTAGATGATATTGTGTATTGTTGAAGTACCAAGAAATTAGTGATAGCGAAGCAGTTTCCAGAAAAATAAAGAACGGGAAATATTTTGTGCACATGTTGTGTTGTAGTTGATTAATGAACGAGAGATTTCCGGATGTTCGTCTTCCTTTCGCTTAGTTATCAATTAATAAATAAAGTAATATGTAATAATGATGCAAAAATACCCCATGACGACAGAGGCCTACTTGTTAATTTCTGATATAATTTTAGGACATCAGAATGGACTTTGAAATACATCCCGCCATTTTCGTTCATTATTGTTAAATATAATTGTCCTCAGTCTTGTCGCATCTTCAGTTTCCATTTCATGATCTCATCCGCAAATGGTGCTTCTCTTATCACTCCATGTGATACAATTTTCTTTCTACAATATCATCTCACTTTTATTGATTTCGATCTCAAGAGCGTGACACGATCCACTCTGCAATTATTTCCAGCTTAGTTGTATACCGTGCCTCAGCTATATGCCAAATTAATTACACGATGAAAATGTTCACCTTGTTTTCCATGTTTCAATTTAAAGATTATACCCACATGATCATGATCATTCTTGGCGCCATTGTTTGTAACACCGTCTGCTCCCTCACCTTGTCTATCTTTTGTAAATTAATGATCGCTCTTGGACCGCAATTTAGACATTTAGGGGGAAGACCTTTATTTCAGGCAACTTATTCATGTTATTCATCATCTTCATGGATATTGGGTGTTCATATCAAAGTTAAGTTAGTGAATCCGAACTTTTTCTTTAGCAGGAGCACTTCCAAAATGATTCGGTTTATATTTTGGCACGTTTCGGATATCAAAATTAATTATTTGATTGATATTCAACAACTGTATTCGATTCTGGGTAAAGAATTTTGACACCATGAACATTTACCTTCGCTCTGGGGATTTGTTTGAATGTCCTTTTGCATGTTTTACATCTTGCCAAAACACCCTTCTCATAATTAATGATTGCGTTTTCATTCTACATTCACTTTTCAGAACATTCAAACATTTTTCAGGTTTCTTGTATTTACACCCTAATAAACTCTCTTTCCGTTGATGGTAATCTTAATGGTATTTTAAACATGGTACCCATGCATCCGTCTTGTATAAACCAGACATTGTTGCTGAGTGGTAAAGCACCTGCCTAGTGGGTTCGATTCCCAGCCGAATCATAACAAAGCCTGAGCATTCTGCCTTCTAGCTTGGCGCTCAGCCTCAGCATAATGGTAATAATATCATGTTATGTTAAGCAGAGCACTGCAATGAAGTGGTGGCCGTTGGTAAATAAATTTTTATCGTTTTGATATTATCATTTATTTAGTATGGATACCACAGTCTATGACAACGTGTCTATATTACACTGAGTTTCCAAAAAATTGCAACTTGATTTTATGTGTGCTACTTGTTATCATCGTGAACGACATCAACCTGTATTGTTGGAGAAAAGATATTCCCATAATCGTCAATTATTATTCATTCATTAATATTGGAAATTGATATAGATAATTGTGAGACTTTTAATTTCGCTCGTGGATGCGAACGACAGAATTTTACTACTTCCAGATAGAAGGCCATTAATTGCCTACAAATTAGATTTTGATTTTCTCCTTTGTTTTCTTATTTTGAATTCCCTTGCTTGATTGTAGTATAATGCAGCGTACATATGCCTATAGACGTTCTAATGTTTGATTACAAGCCTATGCCTAATGCATTTCAAACTTTAAGCTTTCAGCACCATCAACTAATCTGGCGCTCGCGACAACTCTTTGGTAAGTTCCAGGCATTTTACTAAGTTCAGGACCTGTCCATCGTTATTCCAAGTTAACTTCGTCTCAAATCCTGCCACAAATATCCAGTAAAACAAACAAAATGCCCGTAAAGAAGACCAATAAAGGCGATGGCATAAACAATATACTTTTAATTAGAAACCAATATGAGACGTTAGGGCACGCGTGTCGCTTCGTCGATCAAACCAAATTTGCAGCCCGCACGTACAGTGTATTTTACATGCCTGCCCAACCTTGGTTGAAGCTACGGAACTAATTAAGTCATTGCTAATTGAATATGGTTATGGTGGCTTTGATGAGAAAACAATGTGTGTCATTTTCCCGAGACCTTAATATGTGATATGATCGTAACACTCAACGGACATGAAGCAAGCACTCGAGGTTACACGAGCTATAATCAGTCAAAACCCACGGAGACATCTTTAAAATAATAATGCCCCTGATGAAAAGGAGACCCAATTTGTCATCTGTACGCAACAAAATACCAACTTGAATTAGGCCAGTAACCTACTTTGGGACGTGCTTTCGGGGGGTTTTGAGTATAAATTTAGGATCGGAATACACACGAGTGTTGATTCGGGGTAACCATAAATATGCGAATTCGACGTCAAAGTTGGTAGTCGGGAATATTTGGGGTTGGGAGCAACTAACCCACAAATTCTTGGTGAGTGATTAGACATAGTCTTTCGATCGAAGACTGCTACATCACAGATCTGACGCCATTCACACACCTGTAGAGAAAAGGCACCTGTAAATTAAAGCAAAGTGTGTAAGCGTTGGCTTGTGTATGTGTGTGTGGAGTGGTGGGTTGTTCGAGTGTGTGTGTGTGTGTGTGCGTTCGTGCGCATGTCATTGTGTGTAATAAACGAGTAACCCACTGCTATTGCAGATTGGTTTTCACCCAAGAATGTGGTAAAAATGATTCATATATTGCCAGTCTCATGCCCGTAATAACTACAAATATTCAGCTAATTTTTTTTTTCACTCAGATCGTGAAGAGCTGGATCGATTGATAATTAAACATGCAAGAGGAGAAGCCATGAAAAGTTATTTCGTCAAACACTTGGTTCATATTTTTGCCAAATTAACGGATATTTTCTGTTTTACTGTTCCCTGTTTACTTTTACTTGTTTTATTGTCTTGTACTTAATTTTCTGTCCTCTTCGTCATATTGTTCTTCTAGTTTTTGTTCTTTTTCCCCTGTCCTAATCCTCATCCTCTTCTTTTCCCTATACTTTCTTCGCCTTCTCAAATTTCAACTTCACACCTACACGTTCCCCTTATTCTTCCGCTTTTCAATTTTTTCCAATCTCAGAGCTAGATCGCAAATATCCTTAAATCGTCTTAAATTGCAATGAGAGCATTTTCTGAAGGGTTAAAAGGGTCCGCTCTTGATAGAAGACGCCCTATAACATATCCAACCGTCCCTTGCCTATTTGTCCAGCTTGGATGACACTTCAGACGCTCT
Organism: Lytechinus variegatus; assembly: GCF_018143015.1. Lineage (NCBI taxonomy): Eukaryota > Metazoa > Echinodermata > Echinoidea > Temnopleuroida > Toxopneustidae > Lytechinus > Lytechinus variegatus. Next base: position 3,953,890 of record NC_054750.1, read on the forward strand.
CTCACTCTGAGCTACCGGTCGTAGTTGTTTCCACCTCAACCATGCCAACGGCCCATGATTATCCTGAATGTTCAATTATGTGTTTGTAAAATGATGAGGAGTTATTTTATAGATTTGGAGTTTTCCAAGTTATGTTACCCATTATTCCGATTTTGTATATACATTACATACCTACAAGCTATCATCCAGGGATACAATATAATATATATTGCTCTCCCAGGTCATATAGATATCCCTGGATGTTCTACCCTTCCAAATATAACAACATCAGCCGTGTTAGAGTCACTTTGAAACAACAGTTGTCAATTTGGTGCACCCAATACTATCAGCTGCTAAGCCCGACTCTATTCATGCTTCTCGTGTCGGGCATCTCAGCTGAGCAATCAGCCTGCCCTTTTACCTGGCCTAGAAACCTTAAGGTATGGAAGTCCGGTTGATCTAAAGCATGGGGAATAACATGTGAGCTGCTATAAGTTTCTCAATCTTCATCGTGCACCCATCAGATTTTCTTTCCCCGTTCCCCTAATATCGCCTTCGAAACAGGCATGCAATCAGCCCGAGTTCAAGGCCGGCGGAATAATTGCCAATATAATGTAATCGACGGGCAGGGACGACTTCTATACACTGCAATTAGTCCACAAGAGTAAACACAATGCTGTGCCATAATGGAAGAGTACGGTTCCCCGATACTCGTGGGGTATCATGGTTTGAAGACGTTCTTGTCGCCACATTAAAGCATTCGAACGTTGATAACATATCTATTCCCATGAGATGGCTAATCTAGGTAAGAGTTGATGCTGCATCACTAGGTAGGAGGGGTTAAGAGGGGTGAGAAACGTAGTGGTTAAACCCTCTTTGAAACACTTTTTTAGAACCTAGATGAACTTGATGATGTCGGCAAGACGGTAAAAATAGTAAATACCCTTTTTTCTCCTCCTTCACTTTTCCTTTCTGGAAAATATTCCTCCTCGCCGTAGAAAGAAAGGTAAACATATAAGGTATCATCCTGCCTTGTCATTTTAAAGACCACGGAGGCCTCCTGTGTCATGTTCGTTACACCCAAGTAGTTGTTTCAACGTTTGTAACCGACCTGTCAACCAATGTCCATTCACAAAACCATGGAAAATGAAATGGTTTAGCATAATTCCGATGTCTCTTTAGGTCATTCCGCTACATAGTGAAATATATCCGCTAATGGATCTCTTACCCATCGGCCTATACAAAAGGCGCATTACACGTGTCGCTCCAAGAGTCAAATGTCCACAGAAGTTCATCAAATCAGACTTAGTTGTCATAAAATTGCTCATAATTGGATTGTGCTGGTCAAAAAGCAGTATACCAAACACGCTATTCTAAATAACATCGTGTCTGGATAGTGGAACTTTGTTTATCGGCAACGCCATTCCTTTCTTTCCCCTGTCTCTGTCACTTCACGATGTTCCATGATGGTGAGGTTACAGACCTAATCACATTTCCAAGGAGTGCGAAGTTAAAGAGTGTCTTCTCCGAGATGCTGAGGTGCTTCCTTTGGTCGTCACCACTTGATTAAGCATGGGATCGTATTCCGGGAAGGTGTTTCCACAACCACATCGTCTTCCATCACCACCGAGGCAGATGACATCTCCAGAATACCGTTCTGTGTGTTCATCATCCCTGATCATGATGATACCCCCAAGAGGTCCTCCTGGTCATCACAGGTCAACGGCATCCGGTCGTTTCCTCCTTTCATTACTCTCTTTCTGAAGACTTGTTTGGTTGGGTCGCCCTGGACTTTTTCCACTTTCATTGCCCGGACTGGCGCCAAGTTTCGTCTTTCCCTTCAATAATTGAAATAGCTCTCAACTCATATTCACAGCTCGTTAACATCGCCACGAGAGAGGGGGATGATTGGTATCGCCAGGGCGAGGCATGTTGAATGTTGAATGTCTTGAACGAGTTACGAATGACAGACGAGCGCATTCAAGCAGAGGGCATTTCATACGCCACAGCTAGTTATAAGTTGGGTTTGACGCAAGGCCAAGTGAAAAATAAGGCACCTGTCAGGCGTAAAAAAGAGGGTATCATGTGGGGACATTAACACGGTAGGATTAGCATGGTTAGACTGAAGAATAAGATAGATGGTAAACACTGTCAAATATAAATAAATGAACATGAACGTACATGACGTAAATCGCGACACAATAAAATCTAGATATCTGAATATCTCCCATGAAATCAAACCGGTAAAAACAAAACCAGAAACTTATTTAGTACCTAGCATACACTTTTGGAACACATGTGAAGAAAAAGTGCAACAGGTGCAAGTTCTCGATGACGCGCCATCTCATCAAGTAGACACTGAAATATATCATGTGAGTCATTTTGTAAAATTATTTGTTTTCAATTTAGTATATATATTTTCAGCAAAAAGGGTAAGTATCATAACCTAAACGATGACAAGCATTGCTCTTTACCCTTTCCGAAAATGGTAACCTTATATTTGTTTCAAATTTCTATTATTCCTTGACATCATCACAACTACGAAAACATCAACAAACTTTGTAGGGGGTAATCAATGTTATGACTGTGCGAGTTTACTTTTGTTTCTCTTGTCAGAATCGCCTTTATTGGGAATGATAGAAAGTAGGATGCCATCGTAATGATTTGAAACTTCTATTTGATGTCGACGCTGATTATAACTGATGTATTAACCCAACATGGAACATTTACAGTAGAACGGAGTGCATTCCTTGGTATTCTCAAGGGGTGGGATCCCTTGGTATGGCCAAAACTTTATAAAGATGAAATTACTTAAAATGACTAGAAACATGATGGAGTTCAAGCTTCTGCTTGTTTGACTATAGCTTATTTGACTGGATAAGTAAGTGTAGAATGAATGAATGATCGGTGTCAAACGTTAAAGATTGTCTTTACATTTTGAAAAGGAGATAAAGACTCTTAAGCATCATTGCTCTCGCCTTAATATACCCTATCTCTATCTAATTTTAAGGGGTGTGCATTATTTACCAGACCTATGATAGCAGGCGAAGGAATTCTAATTGCTGTTGGACGATGTGTGAGAAATTAACTCGCCCAAAGGACACAATTATTATATGGCGTTAACTGTGGTTAAAATAGCCATTTGTGGTATCGTTGTGAATGAATGCGATAGTTCGAATACAATGGTTAAGAAATATTGCTCACTCTGTATTGAGTGATCACGTGACGTCCAATTACTTCGACAACATGGAATAAACACAATTTTATATATATACATATATAATTGTGTTTATTCCATGATGTCGAGGTGTATATATATATATGTATATGTATATACATATATATATATATATATATATATATATATATATATATATATAATTTTTACCTGTTTAAAGAAGTCGGTAAAGAGAGACACTATTGACATTTATAAAGAAGAAACATATTCAAACATATTCATGACTGATTTATTCTTTCTAAGTTAATTAAACATGATAAATAAATGATAAAAAGATTCAAGCCATTTCCAACTTGAAGATGGTGATCTCTGTGGAACATGTGGAAAGTCTATATACGCAGCGCTTCTCAAGCGGTAGGCCGCGAGAAGCTCCAGACTCTATAGCAGTCCATATGTTATATATTCATGACCCCAAATTTTGTAGTTACGTTTTCCCCAGTGGAATCTGGATTAAACCAGAGGCTTTGTAGCCCAATCGTCCGCAGAGAAAATAAATAACCCGCAAACCCCGCCTTTGTAGAACATTCTTTTCAAGAAATCTTGTAAAAGTAAATGCTGTTTAAAAGGGTCGATACAAACTGACGGGCTGCATGATTTCGCACACTTGGTGGCGCCGTCCATAACTTTACGAGATGTAGGATTTCAATACAAAATGTTCATAATTTGTACCTACTTAACTGTTAAGAGCATATTTATAGCATAATTTACAGCGCATGGCATTATTAGTATACCCACAGGTTTTTATTATTTTATTTAAAAAAAAAATGAATATTTTACGTATTTTGCATGATTTATTATCCATCATAATACCAATTTAGGGTAAAAAATTATTATCACTTTACACTTCATTCAAACGTCGTCTTTATATTAAATATTGATACCATTTGCAGACAGCTTTTCTCCTCTTTCATGCATGCGATAAATGTAAGCAATATGTTGTGATCCCTCCCCCCGGAATATACTTACATTACGCGAAGGGGTGAGGGAGAATATATTTAATTTAAATTCATTCTTCTCACTAAACTGTAAGATGGGATGAACAAAGAGTTATCCATTAAAAAAAACCCATGGTATCTATGATTTGAACAATATCTCACCGGGAGATTTAATAACAAAGATATGAAAAAACACTAATAAAACGTAAATAATATCCCGTAGACTCGGCAGTATCAATAACTTGTGCACTTCAATCAATACGGTATATTCTCCTCTGAAATCAATGAATCAATGATAAGAAATATGCAGTCATTTACTAATAATCACCGCGGAATTACAAATTTGTAAATTGATGAAATAAATATAGAAACTCTCAAGTCTTCCAATATTCCCCGTGATTATTATGATTTATTGACATTGCGTGCCTAGAAATACATGAGATGACCAAAACACTAAATATTTCGTGACACATAATTCACGTTTTGTATTTTAAAGTTTTGTCCTGTAAAACCATGTATACAGTATATTCTAACCTTGAATTAAAAGTCAGTCATTAATGGTGTTAACAAATATGTACATGTAGAAATAAAAAATTGTTTATCTCTAGCATTATGAGATATGATCTTAATATATACGTGATATATCTTATCGTGATAAATGTATATCAAAGTACGTTATATCGTTGCATATAAGGTAAAGCAAATTGAGTTATTACCGAAAACCCCAGCGGCCAGCGTGAGCTACATATTATGAAACGTTAGCAACAAGCGCACATGTCAACCACGCACGTACACACAAAAGATCGGTCAGCAGAAGTTTGTTTTAATAATTTGCGGAGAGCTTCTGGCCATCTATTAAATGGCTTCTCGGTAAAATTTCATGGGCAATTAATCAACATCTATCACTGGTTGAATAGAGCACAAAAGCCGGCGTTAGTAGGCCTTCATTGTGCATCATTTATAATGTTTTTTTTTTTTTTTTTTTTTTTTGGGGGGGTTATACATTTGTGTTAACGATCATGGTGACTAGACATCGCCAATTCCTGTGACAAAAACAATACAACAGCATTCTCCCAATATTTTATCATCACCGTGTAGAAAATATTTTGTGTCTCATAAAACAAAACGTCCTTAGGTTAATGCGTTTATGATCAAAGTTACATTTTATCTATTGTTAAATCCTGTATTTATTATATTGTTGCTTTTGTTTTTAAACATTCTTTATGACATTGTTCAGCTTATGTTGAATGCAACTGTTTGATACAATGCTGTACATGTACTCTGTATTATCATGCCAAATATAATTGTGTTCAAACTTGTGTTCCCTTGACAAAGGGATAACATGCTACTCTTCAAATCATTCATTTTTTTTATGGAAAACCAAATGGCTATCAAATTTTCCTAAAATAACGATAAAGTATTGATTGTTTCATAAACAAGACTAATGCTGCAGTACAAAAGCCTATTAAGAGACTATCCACTGTGAGAAAGAACTGCTTTGAAGGCCCTCCACTCCCCACCCCTTCTAGATATTTTTGGGTAGACGGACCAACTGACAATCCGATGAAGCCTCATATTGGATGTTGATTTTCTAGTAACTAAATGCATCTTGTCTTTCGTGACATATTATGATCATAACCCAATCAAGGCAAATGAAACGTAGACCGATATAGATGCGCCATACAATAATCCTCTATATTTAACTTTGGTGATACGTATATTCAGCCATATTGGGTAAATGAGAGAAGAAATGGATTGTGATTTATCACCGCAGGAAGGGATCAAACTTGTTTTTTAAGTTTCTATATTTGCGAGCGACCTATACCAATAATCTTCAGATGAAAAATTGCTCCTCATTGCGAGTAGAACCTCCCAGGCACGCGCGTGTGTGTGCGCCACGTCGCGTGGTGGTAACACGAGAATATAAAGGCGGAATGGCGAGGGGATTGACTACGGAAGAATTACCTTTTAATGGTTCCGTTGGGGGTAGCGAGGAGCTCTTGTAGATCTATTACCCCCTGTGTCCTGCTCTATTATTAATCGCGCAATTTGACTGATGACGCAAAAACAATGATGAACTATTCATGGTCGACGTGGTCCCGGAGTCGCTGGAGTATGAAATAATCATGGGTAACATTAACCCCTTGGCGGTATACTAAGTGGAAGCTTCTGCTCTGGATCCCCAAAGTGTCCGTAATCTAAGTCAGTGACCTTCGCCGTGGACACTATTGGACTTGGAAAATGGCAAACCCAATATTACTGTAAACAAGATTTCGGAAAGACCTTGTAATACGGACGACGTAATTTTAATGGCTGAGAATAGAAATAAGCAACAATTTGACCCCGTATACTACTATAGACCATGTTACATATTATTATACACTGATTTGTAATTTTGTAGGTCAACGGTTAACCTACACTGACCTCAACACCACGATAAGTTGTAAACATTGATTGTCATTCTTTGTGTCACATGTTTATATACTGGTGTAGTATAAAGAAGTAGTTACTACATCGAGTAAAAATGAAACAATATGAATAATATAAAACCTTAAAACCCACAAACTGTTCAACTTTTCAATGTCTTTTCCATGTTCTAAGGACAGTATATGATGCAAATTTCAAGGAGCAAATTTTTCCACAAGTTTGGAACTGATACGTTCAATGTTCTATCATGAGCTGGTATGCGAATAGGTCTAATATGTGTCTGCATAAGGACAAGCCATCTATAAACATTCCGTTTTTATATATCCTTTTTGAGTTACAGGAATGGAATAATGATTGTTTCAAGAAAAATCTCATAGTGTCACATATTGATGAATTATCAGTCAATGGCAATTTGCAAACCACAGAGTATGGCGCGAAGCGGAAGGTATTTTATGCCTGAATAGAGTAGTGCATGTAGTGATGACGTTAAAAGAGGTTTCCATGGAGTGTGGTCATTATGTTAAAACAGTTTTTAGCCATGCACACTATGCTCCCGGGAAATCCATAGAGCTATCTGTCAATCATTCAGTACCTGGACATGACACTTAGCAGAGTAAAGTAGTCACCGTTGACGTTATTGATTTTTGATGGTTGTATTTCAGAGCCAGTATCGTCATGTCAAATTAGTGTAGTTAATTTGGTATGGTACTGAGTAAGCTGAATGCATGATTATGTGCGATTGGATGTATATATTTACCATCACTCTGAAGGGATTCATGCAAAGAATATTTATATTGCAGCTTCATCAGGGCTGAACACCATGAAAAAAAATCGATCCCGAGAAAAGAAGTGCATCGGAGAAATTGAAGAGGCGTCACACGTTTTAACGTAAATGACGCCATTAAAGGAACTACTTTCAAAGAAATGGAGGATAGCATTGTATGCTGAGAAAGTAATGATATGCATTTTCGATTGATGCAAACAGTGAGGCCTATCCCATATTGCCCATTTACAAAACAAATGACGAAAACACGTAAGCTTGCCTAACTGGAATTATTACCGTCATTGAGCGTCCTCAGCGTTTCACCCAGTGTTGGATTAAACATTGATAATTACTGAGTTGTCCGTTAAACTCTAATCAAGCGACATGCGCTGGTCTTTACCAGTATCGCTTAATCGTTTCACCACCTTCCTTTATTTCTATGGACATTTAATGTCCGAATGCATTCTCCAGCCCAACTCGCGAGTGTGTCCTAATTGAGGTGGACGAGCGCCGAATGGACAAACCGGCTGCCCTCGCCCGCTTGTCGAGGCCAGGTATTGGTCGATACTGAAAATGAATAGACACCTGTAACTAAAGGGGGTTGTTTTTCATCGCCTTGTTTGTATTGCCCTATGACGGTGTAGTCATTCATACTTGCTGAGTGATTGCCTGGTTTGAAAGGGTAACACGAACCACACGTCATGTTTTTTTTCTTTATTGAGAATGTCACCGGTCTCTGAAATGGATTTCACATTATCTATTGAGCGAGCATTTCTATGTAATGTCAGTGACATTTGTAGAACCGCCCAATTGGCAGAGGGATTTGCGAATTAAAAGTGAACTTTCAAAACACGAAACAAGATGTTGAGCTTGAATGCAGAACACAAGGAGAGAAGTAGGTTAAATGTGACAAAAATAAGCACTTGTCATCGTCAATTAAGCAATCGACGTTCATCTCAGAATTAAGGAGATAATTTGCCATAAATAGGACTTATTTCCACATTTTCCACACAGGAACTTATTACACACTCCCCTTTTTTTAAAGCCATTCGTTATTAATAGTTGGTATTAAACGGAGGAGTGATTTTCTTTCATATAATTGATAATTATAACCCATTATCCGACAGGTCGTTGATGATATTTTTGAATGGAAGACAATGACTTCACAAGTAGGAAACAATGTGACAAAACAGAGACAAACACGGTCTGTTCAACATATTAAACGTTGACGAGTAGTCGTAGTAGTATCAACAAAGTAATAACAGTGGTAGCAATGCTAGTTTGTTAATAGTACTACAAAAATCAAGTAGCAAGTGTTGAACCAATAACATATTGCCACAATGTCACTCCTCTTACACAATTCATCCTACGCACCAATGGACATGATAAACACACATTTTATTCACATGAATGCACGCCATCATGAATTATGCCTCTTCGTTCTAACAGACTAACAATCAAGTACATGGACATATTTGTTCACACATTCCCAACATGAATGGAAATTAGAAATAACTCAGTGTAAGTGCATCCAGGCAGCCAGAACATGGCGCCACGACCAGCTTGCCGAAAGTGAGAGTTTATGAGGGTTAATAAACTGCCGTCACCACTAGCAGTACACATTAACACTTTGTACAAGAATGTTTCATTGGTGGGGCAGGTGCGTTCTGATCCCATAAACATGGTAAAGAGAAGAAGTGTGAAATAAGGGTCAATGTTTTTTCTTTCAGTTTCCTTCGCTTCTTTTCTACTTTTAAACTGCTTTTCAATGTTGGGTCGGAGCCCGTTAGAGGGGAGTGGGTCGTTGATGAGCTAGTGTATACAAAACCTCCTAGATATAAACACTATCAGCATTCAGAACACTTCTCGCAATTTGGCAAGCGGGCGCGTCACGATCCATTAAGTCTTCGACCTTTTGCTCGGGTTTAGTGCTAAGTTGAATGATGTAATTGATCGGTTATTTGTAGTTGCGCAGGGTTATGCAAATAATTAGGACATTGGGCACAATTAATCCGATCAAAATCAAGCTAAATCATGTACATAGAACACTTGAAGAATTAAAACAAAATGCTTTAAGTTTTTCCTTCCTGACGGGGGAACATTGTAATGCAAATCATGAACTAATCAATGCTCTGGATTGAACGGTAAAATGGTTGTCCTAACTTATGTTACAACTAAAACTTTCAATGAGTTCTGAAAAGCCGATAACATCATTCAAGTTTGAAATGAGTATGAAATCATAAAGGATGACGTACAGATTGACAGATGGATACCATCCAAAGTATGTTGTATATTTGCAATTCCTTCACCGCCAATCCAGAAAGCGAATTCTCGTTTGGACAATATATTACAACGTTTAGGGGGTGACGACATACTAAAAACATATAACATCCAAAGTCATATACAAAGATAAAGGGCCTGAGTCAAGAATCTGAAAGGATCTTCATAAATCGTCATTCCATGGGCTGATGGGTGCATGATGAACATGAGCTTGATAAATCATCTTGGGTTGGAATCTTAGGTAGGAATTCAACAGGACTTAGTATTCCCTTAACAACTATGCCCTTGGGAGGGAGATGCGTCTCTCTCTGCAGAGCGCACGTTTCCAAACTCGCGAGAATAAAGATAAAGCGGTAGGAAATCATTCCCCCGGCGCTCCGTTCAGTAATATTTACAGGGGGCTGGTAATATATCATGGGCATCAGTCTAAAAGAAGCGCCTAGCAAGACAAACAAGCGAGCAAATAAAACATATGCTCAACAATTTCCATCCATGAATATTTCATGCCGAAATAATTGCACACGTACACATCGGGCCAAATTCCCGGCATCTTTATTAATGGAGGAAGCTGGATGACATAGTCATAAATAACCCCTGCTACGTTTTGACGGCGTTTTGCGCGCTCTTGATGTGATTGATGGCCCGGTTCGGAGGTGGACGAGGAACCATTTTTGGCCCGATTGGAAGATCACATGACGGCAGCGATGACCAAAACGCGCGTACTGTAGGCCAATGTGCATCTCTCGCCCTCCTACCCATCTAAATTCTAGTTGTCTGATGATTAATGATGAAAGTCACCTTCGAGGGCTATTTTAAAGGATTGCATCCTCTCGTAAATGAGCTGGTAAATATAGACTAAAGCGGTACCTGGCATTATGACACTTGCCCTCCTGTTCACCATCGCATGTAATACCCTCTCGCTATTGCTTCCTTGGCGACGAAGGTTATGAGCTACTACCGAGCAATTCCATAAAATGATCAACATTTTTGTACGTACGACCTCTACTTTTCTCAAGTTTTAGGTTACTTTATTAATTTACCAAATCATAGTCATAGTCCTTTGGGAACACTACAGAATCTCATATGAACCAGAAATCAGAAACAGAAAACTTTATGAAGGTCCCACATGTAGGGGGTCGGTCGTACATATTTCATGGAAATGCCCTACCTATAAAAACGATTAAGCACCACCTACAGCGTATTTACTTCTGTAAACTGATATTAAAGACCAAATCTATATCATTAGCCTGGTTAAATGAAGTTCAGATGATTTGATTACATTATTTTATTCAACCCCAATACCATACGGTCATACCAGGAACTCCGTCTTCCCTGGTCATACAGTCAAAATATTGACATAGTGCGTACTCATCGAATTCTGGTCTATGCCCTTTCATAGCGTATCGCGCGTGAGACAGAACAGAGGGGGAGAACTGTGATGCATACAATTTCAATCTCCCTTAATCTTTTATATCATACAATTTCATAATTCTGTACCTTTACTTCTTTCGTCCTCCCTATTGTGTTGTGAAAGAGACATGCATAGGAAGAGGAAATTCAATAGCCTCAACAGACGCACCAAGTATAAACAAGCAATTCAATGGGAATTAAAAATAAATTTGATTTCAGAATAATCTATGACTTCAACGATCAAACGTTTTAACCATTAAAATTAATAATATATAGCATTTATGCGGCGTCTTTTATCAAGTTGCCTAGTCAATGGCACATCAATTGTGATGAAATAAAAGTGAAGAGAGAGAGAGAGAGGGGGGGGGGGTGGGAGATAGAGAGGGGAAGGGGTAAAGGGATGGGGGTGAGTGTAAAAAAGGTATACAGATAGAAGGAGGGAGAGAGATAGAGAAAGATTGCTTGATTAAAATGATCGAAAATACGAGCTATCGACATCAGTTCTTCTACACAAATTCAATACGTTCACATCTTCAGTAGCAAGCAAGCAGGCAGGCTATGCCGGGTAATTTACAGATGGGGTGCCTGTACAGTATACACACCAACCGATGATTAATTAGCAGCGAAAGGTGGACCTACTATGAACCAAGTATTAAAAGCGCCGACAAGCTGGCGGTGTAGATACAGGAAGGTAAGTGGGGGGGGGGGTCTATTGGGAATGTCCTTACACTTTAGGAAAGTGTTTAAAAAGGTTAAAAAGGTGGCAGATCCATGATGTTAACTAATGGTAACTAACAGATCTGAAAAAAATACATATTATTATCTCCCTCATAAAATCTATCAAAATCCAGGAGATAGAGAGAGAGAGACAGGGAGGGGGGGGGGGGTTCACTGTTGAAGAGTGTATAATGATCACTAAGTCCTACACTAAACCTAACATAAAACCCAACCATAACCCTAACCCTACATCTTAGACGAAATTAAGACCGGGGCAACTGTCCCAGGAGCAAATGTCGCGTCACGGATCCATGGGTGCGGAGTCTAATCACTTGTATTTTACAGAAGTGTGTCCCCTCTTTAGCCTTCACCACGTATACCCTATACGTTTACGCCACATCGTAGTCATCGCATGCATACTACCATTATATTAGCTGCGGTGTTTGTATGTTCAGCGCACTAATTGATGATTAATTAACGGGGATAGGTATAGACGGGGTTCAACCAATATGCTAAAGCGCCGATATTGCCAGTGGATATTATTAAACGCATATGAAGGGAATGTATAGCTAGTGGATGGGTTCAGATGTGGATGAATTCCGTGAAGTGCATCATTAAAAATTCAGTTTTTCTTGTACAACAATGAGAGCCAATACCTCCTGGCTTTTTGTGTGACGTAAATCCAACGTTATCATGCTTATGTTTTTACTATCATGATACGGTTTTTGTCATTGCATTCATCTCAAGCATTTCCTTTCCCTAGTCTATAGGTTAATTTTATATTTCTACTGAATACCATTTAACACTTTGATTTACCTATTTTATCTTCCCCTCCCTCTTCATATCTCACTCTCAGGATTTGTTTTCTATTCTGTACAGGACAATATCACAGCTTTGCGTGTTAAAGAGAGTTAAGTAATAGCAAATTTACATCGGCATACATGGTAGTATGGTAAATTACCAAAAAAAATAAATAATAAATTGTGCTCTTTGTCAATCGTTTTACATCCATGCACCCATCCGACCCCTCTCTTTGCTACCAGAGGGTACCCACTGCACCCCTCCCTGTTCGATCGTTACTGATTAGGACGTACACGCATAGTGCCGGCGTTGAGTAGTCCGAGTGTGTATATGTTGCTATGTAAACAAGACAGGATTTCACCTGCGGCACTCACTGTCAACAAAGACGCAAGCCGAGGATGAAACAAAAAGAAGGAGAAAGAAAGAAAGAGATAAAGAAAGAAAAAAAGAAAAAGAAAGAACGAAGAGAAAAACAGATAAATGTGTGGATAGAGAAAGAGAGAAGTAGAGTGAGGGAGGAAGGGGGGGGGGCAGGCAGAGAGAATAGGATAGATCTCATAACGGCATTTCTTTTTAAAAGTGACGTTTTTTTAATGAGTTTTCTTTTAGGACCATTCTACATCCCTTTGTAATTTAACGTTAACAAAATACATAATCGATTACATGAGATAAAAAATATTTAAGTCAAGAGTTTGTATTTATAAATGAAAAATTACAAGCAATGAGAATGAACACTCTTTTGGTTATCGGTGCCTCATTAATGCAATATTGGATGAAATTTCATAATGCATTAATCTATGAGGAAGATGGTGATGTAGCAAACTTGGCACGGGTTCAAATGGGGGAATGGCGGAGGGGGGGGGGGTAAAGGTAATTTTTGAACTTCTGATGATTCCTAGAAGATAGCTAACATTTCATGGGTCCTGTTGTAGTTGCAAACAGAACTGAATACTTCTACAATGTGCCATTTCCTGCAGATAAACCGCATTCTCAAACTAATTTATTCAAATTACAGAGCGACAATCGATAAATATCTATGAAACGATACCATTCCTATCAAAATATATTCAATTCGAAGAAACATGTACTTTTAAATGATAAATGAATAACATTTACATTGTTAATATTCATGAGTTGAAAAGTTATTCCATTATGATTGACAATCTATATGTTTAAATTTCGTCAGTTATACACATCAGATTAGGTATTTGGACACCATGCGAACGACGAAATATTGACACCTATAACTAAATGGATGTTTTCACTGGGACAGATAGAAATAAGGGTAAAATCCTGACTTTGCTCTTGAAGATTTTTTTTTTCATAAAACTCACAATTATCTAAATTCCTGAAAACGGACGATTTCAGAGGAAAGGCAGACGTGATATAATTTATCAAGTTATCCATGTTTCACATCAATCTTTGCATACGTGCTTCAAAATGTACTGCCGTCACAATTAAGCTGTTAGGCTGTAGAATGATTATTTTTGGAGACAGAGATCTCGATGTATGCCTGAGCCAGTAGATCCATGGTTTGAGAAAAGAAAGAACAACTCGATGATCCCTTTTGCCGATGATATCATGTTTCGGTATCTTTGGGGACCTTGGATGAGGAAGGATAGCCTGGATTGGTAGTTGATTATTCTTCCCGTTTCTAATGATGTCAAAGGTCTATAGGCATTTGATTGCATCGCAACTGATTAGGGAATTCGGTGAAGATGTTTTCTTCCCGTCTGTATATTCTGTTTTAGAAGGAGTTTTCTATAGCTTGGGGTTTATTTGTGATGATGGCGATTTGTATCGCTAGTGGCTGTTGTTTGTTCGGATCTATTTTTCTGCGGGGCACGATGATGTTTTTCAAATAATATTTTGGTCAATGATTTATGGTCCTTGCGAGACAAAACAGCGCGATTTTAATTGAAAGCCATTGCGAATATAATGCTGGTGTATTTGCAAACGGTAGAAAAGAAGCAAAATACACTAAGACCCGGCAAATTATTTAGCATGGTCATGGATAAAAAAGAAAAACAGGAAGAAATAAAATAAAGTAATTGAGAAGGATAGATAAATGAGAGAAGAGGGTAAATGTGAAAGTAGGATGTGAAAAAAAATTCTGGAAGAAAATTAAAGCTAAATTAATGAGCAAATATCAATGCTTTAAAAATGAAATCTAGTTGTATGGTAAGTCAATATTCATGATATTGGTGTATCCATATTTATGACATTAATGTGTTGTATGCTATACAAGTAGGAATATTGCTGATTTTCGCATAGAAATAATTCCATTGACTGCCTACCTTTAAACACAATATCACGATGACAATGAAGGCCCAGAGCCCTGCAGCATCTCGGCTGTGGTGTGACGTCGGTCAATACTGCACTAGATACAGACACACGACATCTCACGTGCCAAGGGAATCGTGAAATTAAAAAAAGTGTTAGATGGCGATCGATATCATACGAATGTTGGCATTCACTGTGATCATGTTACAATCGATATAAACAGTAAATCAAATACAAACCACGGGACAAAACAGGGACGAGATTTACTTTGAAAACTAGTCCATGTAATGTGTGTATTCATTATGTTCACGTGCATGCCTCTGCGCGCCCTCCAAACCAAGTGCATCCTACGAAATTATGCTCGACGTAATTTCTGCACGAAAGATGCGGAATTTATGAAAGACGTTTTCATTATGTTGTCCAAGTTGATGTGTGTATGACGTCAGTAGTGGAGTTAGTTAATATACGATCTGCTAGCTTCTGTCTGGGAGTTTCATCCATGTTAGATCTGATGCGAAGGTATTATTCAACGCAATCATTTCTGGTGATTTTTCAGACTACCGGTACATCATAATGGGCAGATAGCTATAGGGAACCTTTGTTAAAGCTACGCCTACCATTGTTATCTTCATTAATTTCTTTCACAATACTATTTTGATACAAGAGTTGCCAATGCTGTTGTACATGTATGATATATATATATATATCCACACACACACACACTCATTATATCAAGTTAATTATGGAATTTGTTCAGACCTATATTCTACATGATTTTTTTTTCTGGAAATAAATCGACCAAATAATCGAATCGAAATAATGAAGCTACACAGTACACAGAACCAATACTTGTTAGTTTCAAAATATATTAATTTATGGTTTATTTGAAAACATGACCTAGCAGCCATACTTGAATAAAATACAAAAATAGAATAATGGTTTTGAATAAAAACAAAGTGTTTCAATCCTTTAAAAAATATCCTTAATTTAATCAATCACTACATCTATTTAGAAATATATCACGACGCTTATTATTGATTAATGACTGGATTAGGCACTGCCTTTTACGCCAAAAGTAGTTGATCATATCGCATAACACAGGTTTGGTCAGTAAAAAGGAATCCTTATTTATAAGTGGAAATGAAAGTCACAGGCGAATCTATTAGATTCATTGCACGAAATTCATACAGAAAATGGCTAGCAATGACGTTAAAATATCTAAGTCCAACTGTTCAAAAATAGACTTGCCTATTTTGCCCATAACCATTATAAGGGAGAACACGAATACGGAAAATCCCTAGTTTATCGCTTTGTTTTTTCTTTTAGTTTTGTCATGCGATATTCTATTCTTAGTATTCTATCAAGTACTACTTTAATCGATTTCTGTATGTTTTTTTTATGTAAAATGCCTACCTCCCCTTTATAGAATCCACATCTTAAGAATCTCTATTTTCTCTGCTATCAAATAACTCCCTAAAAATCGATGGCTTTCTTCTTTCTGCACTCGTCTTTACAAGTTCATTTCACCTCGCGTCACTGATTCCCCTTTCCTTTTTTTTTGGTTCGTTCTGGCGGCGTGTACCTTTAAAAGGCACTCCAGAATTATGCTTTGTGTCGATATTGATTGTGAAGCAGTGCTCCAAGTAATAATCCAACGACTCATCACACTTTGTAATGCGAATCGAATCAAACTACACCGGGCTATATATAGCCGAGGTAAATTTGATAATTCTGGGTTCTCTGGCGGTGAAATCCGCTCAGGCTTTACCGATACATAACGCAGGAGTACAATGAATAATTTCTGCTAATACCAAAAATGAGAGAGAGAAATATTGACAAAAGACAGCAGCGAGACAACAAGGGCAGAATATAATAGTATTAAATTTCGTCTCTTGTTCGGAGTCAAATGTAACTATTCACCTCGCTTTATAGAATTTACCATTTCACAGTCACACTATCAATATTATTCAAATAATGATGATGATGATAATAATGATAATTATAATAATAAATTGCATGGCCCCACTTTGGCAGGGTTGGTAATTATCATGATGATCATTGCTATAAAAATAAGGTGGTTGACGACATCATTTTCCTGCTACTAACACTGGGCCTGTTCCATGATGTTGACAATAAAAGAACTATAGTAGTCACCAAATTAATGAGAGGAATGCTTTTATTTGTCGATTCATTGCCCTTTTAACTAAAACGGTTGAGAAACTGCCAATGTAGAAAAAAAAGTATGAGTACAGTCCAGATTATGATTGTTATTTTCATTGTTACCACGGGCAGGATAATCCTCAAAAGGCCAGTGATTCCTTAAGTGGACATGGTTAGGATAAAGATATAACCCGAGCCTGCAATAGATGATCTTAACCTTCTGGTCTCTCTCCATTATGTTCTACATTGATCACTGTTGATTACAAGTTGCAATACAGGTCAACCGAAGGGACACCGAATTAGATATATCTGAGATAACAAAAAGGTCAAATAGAAATAAAGACATAGATGTTGGGGATTCAAATGAATTTGGGCATGCCAAAGCAGCCGGGTGGAGTTATATGACCCAGGTCTAGCGATTCTACTCAGACTCGGTACGTTGCACACAGAATGTACCTACTTTGGGAATCTAGAACATGAAGTGGAAAAAGGACGGATGACAATGAGAAGAATACAAGAGAGAATGAACAAGTATATTTGCGTGAGGGTGAGTGTGTGGATTCGAAAGTGTGAGAGGTGAGTGTACGCACCCGGTTCTGTGTGCAGGCGATTTGAAGTTGTTAATCTAAGATAGAGAACATAGAAGGCAGTCGTTATTATATTCAAATAATGTGCATATATCATATACATACAGAAAAAAGAATTGGGGGAGTGTGTGTGTCTGACAGATAATATGTGTCTATGAGTAGAGAGAAAGAGAGAGAGAGAGATAAATCGAGAAAGAGAGAACTGCAGAGGAATGAGGCAGAAAAGTCAGCGTGGATACGTTGGAAAGTTTCTATGCTGTATTTGATTTCATTACGGATTGCTGCGGATTGAACCGGAAGCGCGAGGGTCTGACTTCCGTTAAGATGTGCAAGCACCTCCATGAATCCAGCTGGGATTCCTGGAGCTACTTCCCGTGCCCTCTTGATCTCTCACCATCTATCCCTCGAGACAAGAATCACGTAAATATATCGATTCCCGCACCCCACCACATCACATTCAATCGCAAAAAAGAACAAGGTTGTCAGGTAACAACAGCAAAATGGCGACTGATGTAACGTCGGCAGAGGTTGATACTGTAATATTTCATGGATATCATTATGTTCTGTTACAACCATCTTGCGTTTCAAGCGGTTATACTATGTACTTCCTCATGAGAATATAACATGAAGTGTAGTAGTCGGCACTCTTCGTACATCTACCATGATAATCCCCATTTTGGTCCACAACAGCCTTGAGCATTGTTTAGCAGGATAAATTCTTAAACCGTACTAACGCGACGCTTAATCGCGTATATGTAAATATTCTGGTCTGGTTACATTTAAACACAAACGTGTCTTCTTTGATTTTGATTCCTATCGATTTTTGTAATTCTCCTTCTCTGTAATGCAAGAAATAGATCATTTGTTATCTTGAACGCAGTCATTCCCTTGGTTTATTAATGACTGTTTATTTGGGGTTATTGACTATAACATGAAAGTTAAATGCGTTAAGAACCTTTCTGTCAATACGAACATTTCATTTAAAACACACAAACACACACATTTGCCTTCTAAATATGATCGTTACGGGCGGGAATTCAAAATTGATTGCCTTGCTTCAATATCATGTACAGGTTTACCAAAGAAATGCATACTTTTTTACCTTCATCTCATTTAAGTTCACGGAGAGATGTGGATCGAAGCACGGTTTGTTTGTACTGAGAGGGGTTTAATTAGCTTCACGAACGGTTCCCCCAGCCCGCACCGCGCTGGGCCAGGGAACGATGACGTTATTTCGATTAAGATTAGACCAATTGTAAGCAGAGCAGCGACCTGGCAAGCACATACGACATGGCCATCACTGGCAGACTGGTGTCAATACCTATGACCTAATTAGCCAAGAGAATCGCAGCGGCATTACCCGATTGATATTGGCCTGTGCAAATGTGGTGGGAACAAGCTTGGAGGTGAGAGGGAAGAGATACCAATTCACGGATTGTACTCAACTATGTGGTCCATAAATGTGTGTACTGATTGGTGTGCAAATATATCCAGACAATAATGATAATAGGGAAAATATATTTAAAGGTAGCGTACCTAAAGTTTTTAAGTAGGTTGGAAAGGTAATGAATATGGAGATGCAGAGATAGAGAAAGAAGGGGAAACAGAGATTAAAAAAATAGGAGAAATAAACAGAAAGAGAGATAAAGAGGTGGATTGGCTGATCCACCAAGGCAATTCAATTGCCTAAAAAGTATTCCTCTGAACAGAGAAACCGTATGAAATAGAAAAAAAAAGAAAAAGAAAAAAAAAAAATCGAGATTAAAACCCTGGACACGCGGAAAAAAGAAAGGTGTGCGTGGGAGTATATTGAGTGTGTGGAAGTGGGGGCATAATATGAACTTACATGGAGTACGCGGATGGAGGTAGGGTGAAAAGTGTGTTTGGTGATAGCAAGAGACATAGCAGAGATGTGGACAGAGAGAGAGAGGGGGGGGGGGCGGAAGAAATATGTATAACACACAAGGGGGGGGGGGGTAAGGAAGTGTTGCCTGAGGTTAAGTGGCAAGTAATATTTATTATTTATGCCCCGGGACATGCGCTAATTACCGATAACTAATACAATTATTACGTCACCGCAGTGAAATGTATTGACCGTCAATTATAACTGTCAATCGCAAAATGCCTGTAGCATTCCATTATCACACTGGGCGCTAAATGCACTTGGTTTCTATATACTTTATAGCCAATTTGTTTATTTTTTAATGTTATTTTTTTAAACTGCCAGTGGCTTTTATATTTATAATAAGTCTTTATTTATTTATACAGAGTGGAAAAAAATATTAGCAGTATGTGTATAAATGGGTTATGGTTATGCTGTCTTGTGAAGGGCATGTAAACTGCTTGCAAATAGCCTCGAAACAATTTTGTCGATATGTAATAGATGTCAAAGGATTTTAAAGACAGTATCGGAGAGTTTGACCATGTACTTTAAAAATAAATCGTAATCATAGCACTAAATATATGCTGTCATGAAAACTCGTAATTACATTCACTGAGCATCTACGTTTGCTGTCTAATTGCTAGGTATAGAAACTACCGAAATAAAGTTAAACAGGTCAAAATAAATGGTTTATAGTGGGGCGTACCATGGTCGGGCACATGGCATATCTGATAGGTCATGAATAACTCAATATCGGGAGCAATAATATGCTAACCGAAAGAAGTCAAAAGCATGTTATGTAAGTATTTTGTGGTCAAGCAATAAATAGGGCAAGTGAAGTAAACATATGGGCAGTGAAGTACAGCTTTAGATGGAATCCGTCTACTAATGGAGGTACTTGTAACGGTTTGCATCCCAGTCTCGCAATAATCAACCCTAATTGTTCCGTCGTCTGGTCATGATGTTGAAGTATTTTTTTGCGAGATTTGATGACCTTTAATCAGGGGTTTGGGGACAGTATGAACATGATGAAGGGGATGGTAGAAGGATTGAGAGTGGTAAAAAATAATGAGGGAGAGAGATAGATAGAGATGGGGGGGGGGGAGGCGCCAAAGTGAATGAGAACGAGAACACACGCACACACATCGATAGAGAGAAAGATATAGGAAGAGAGAGAGAGTGAGAAAGTGAAATGCAAAGGGAGACACACACACACACACCCTCCCTCCCTCTCACACACGCCATACAAAAAAGGGAAATGAAGGTAAATTAGGATGAGAAAATGAGGATAATGGGGTAATAGACAGCAAGCGGACCTTTAAAAAACATGGGACAGGGGGTATATGTGAAACCATTCGGAGTAGGTCTTGGTATAATGATGAGCACGTTCATCAGTGAAGCCCGTTTGATCCATTGGTTGTGTGTGTGAGTGATGTAGGAGAAGAGACGAAGAGGAGAGAGGATATGGAAATAGAAGGTGGGGAGGTAGCAACTTCGAAGAAAAAACTGAAAGATATTGGGAGGGAGTGGGTGAGGAAAGGCAGGAATTATAAGGGTGTTGAAAGGGAGATGGCGAGTGATATGGAGTGGCTGGGAGAGCTTATTCAAACCTTGAAAGTACCCTCCTCTTGGATCTCAAGATCTGTACATCAAGTGGTTTCCTGCGGCATTTACACTGCTCAGCCACAAGTATCATCTTATTCTCCTATGCATATCCCTAACACGAAGGAACAGGTATCATAGACAGATCTCAAAGCTACGCTGGAAACGAGTGATGTGCAGAAATGAATTCTCTGAATATGTGATAGGTTCACTGTTTAAAGACAATCGTCGGGCATACGTTTGAATATCATACCTATAGATAATACTTAACCCAAATGTGCCGTAATTAATTACTGCACACTTGACGGCACGTTTTGCATGTTTTGGTAACTTCTGTGATCATTCGCCCAGTTGTCTGTTCTCATTCGTTGTATAACAATCATGTCAGTTGTCCTCTATTTTCTAAAACCACATCGGCTAGCCCCATTTGGTTTACCACTAACTTTGTACTATAAGTTCTACATTGTCTTAGTCGGTTAATGTTCACTACTCCCAATGCCATTCCATCCAATGACCATGTCGTCTAATGCCGTTTGGCTCAGTATAATTTCGTTCAATAGCCATTACGTCGAATAGACAGTTCGTCCAATAAACACTTCGTCCGATATCTATTTCATGCGTTAGCCAATTTATTGGGCCCAAAGCCACTTCGTCCAATAGCCATTTGGTCTACTCTAACGTCGTTTAGTCTAATATCAATTTGGCCTAATACCCACTCTGTCCTATACCAACTATTTTTGCATCTGATCCAATATCATAATTATCAATATCTATGCCATAATAACAATCAAATTTGGTTTTTAATTATGTTACCGAAATGTGCATATGGTCAAAAAATACAATAAAATAATAAAGTCCCGCCAGGCATAGGTGCATCATCGGCACACTTTGGTAACGAATTTCTTTTACCAAAATTTGCTGTAACAAGCCCTTATAAATACAAATTACATGATTGCATAAGTAATTGACATCCAACTCTTTATGATGTCTGCCCGTTATTTCTATTTTATTTTTTTCAGTTTACTATTTTTTTTCATATTATGATATTTCAACATACAACAGTACAACGAGCACTGCTGACATTCAATAACGACATGATATTTTTTTGCGAAACATGGATGATAGTGATGGAAAAGACCAGCGGGTCTTTTAATTGTCAGGAGGGGTTAGACACAAGAGACAGTCTTGACGCTAGGGCCAGGAGGCAATCCATGTCTTCTGCGAGGGACAGACAATACACCAAGCTTGGCCAAATGAAGACATTCTCATCGCATACATTGCACGGGGGCAGGAAATACGAGAAAATAGATTGCAAAATAATGCGCTCAAAATTTGCAGACCCGAATAATCTCCGAGAGTAAACTTCTTCTCAAGGTTCACCAAGGGGGAGGACGATGGAGGGACAAAGAAACAGAAGACGCCCCAAGTGGAATACATTATGGAAACAGAACACCGTTAGGCAAAGATTTGTGTTTTAGCTCGGGTAAGCGAATGCGACAGCGTACACATTTTGGAGATTGGGGCTGAAATATCATACCATACAGATAACAAGAAAAGGGGCGGATTGTAGAGATAAAGCAGCCAGCAAAGATGTGCCACCTTCAATCAAATATGATATAAGTTATGGAATTCAAGTCTTTCGAACATTTAAAAAATGCATTAAGAACGAATATCATGCTTTCACGTAGAAACAACCCCGTCGCCACCAAAGATGTCTGAAGTCCTTGTTTTTTTGAAATTCAATCTGAAGTCCATAAATTAAACGAAGCTTATGAATTCACGTTGATAATTTTCAATGGTGCTCTTTTAAGTCAATTGCGGTTTCAAGTTGATGAACGGCGTGAAAACTATATGATCATTGGAATTAAAGTACCGTAACCTTATCCAATTTCTCTTCGCTCTTGGCGGTTGCCGGCTTGAATCTATGATAGTAATGTTCAACATAATTATTACTCATCTTTTTTTTATTACGTGTAGACGAAGTATGTACATTCTTCAAATGTTGGGCAACATACTGTACACATAACAATAGATTGAACATTCAGCTTTGGCAAGATTTCAACCGATAATGTGTAGTGTTACCCAAACTACACATTATTGGTTTAAAACTTCCCAGAATTCCAGAATTGGATAAGGTTTTAACCAATTGTTGTGTTGATAGTATGTGGCCCAACATTTTTAAGAGAGTAGAATTCAATAACCGTTTTACGCTTTACTTCAGACCCAGCGTTATAGTGTAGAATTTAAACCTAGGCAGTGTCGCTGATATTTTATTGAAATTAGATTTCTAATTATGACACAACACCGTTCACATCAAATTAAGAGAATTGCATGTCTATAACCCCCATATTTTCATTGTCGGTTATCAATGGATAGATATAATCGATATATTAGGCGTTTACGAAACTAACGTATACAAAACTAAGATATGATCATTCGTGTTGAGTTAGGTATATGCCTATGTCGTGATCTTATACCTATAAGACTGGAAATTATCCACAAATAACATGTTCTAAGAATATCTCGTTTTGAAAAAAAAGCAAAATTACATCAACCTGTCTATAATTGCCCCCATATGCTACTCTTTGTCCTGACTGATGTGTATATTATATGTGTAATAAAATCATCACACTACCCCTATATTGCCATTATTATCAGGTTTAATGTTTGTAAGGATACTAAATCCCACCTTCCCATTTTGAAGTACAACCATCTTATCTGAGACGGAGCAGTATTTTCGTGTAGTATTAAAGGTAAATGCCAGTTGTGGTAACGATATCAAAATGAGTTCGTACAAAATCCAATGAAATGACCACCAAATTGTCTGTTTGTATAAATAAAAAAAATATGTGTCAAAGGATTCTGGAAGAAATTGTGTAATTGCTGAGAAATTAAAAAATAAGCACAAGATTCGGGTCAAGCGTCGGGCCGACATTCAGAGCAATAATAATACGCTGTCCCACGTGCGCCTATCTGTGTTGGTGATCTTCAGTGTGAACATTTTCAGCATAGATTTCAAGATTTCACAAGTTCAGTTTATGTAATTGTACCAGATACCAACAATTAAGCCTGGTTTTACAACTCTCTCATGAAATCAGTGTTTACTGCAACTACTGGCATTTCTCTTTAAATCGGCAAATCCACATCATGTACTACTACAGCAGTTATTCTCGCCTATACGTGTTGGTATAGAAATATATACCTACTTGGTATATTGTATTTGAGTATATAACAAAAATACTTTGGTTTACCGGTTCGTAGAGTTATGATTTCCTTATGAATCACAATCTTTTAAATAAATAAGATTGATGTACATGTATAAACACTATTCATGTAATTTAAACAACGCTGTTTACTATGTCAATTGCAGAGTTTAAACAGCTTAAACAAGTGTTTGAATCTTAAACAACCATGCTTAAATTATTCATGATTATATATTTGAATTTAAACTTTGTTATTTGAAGATTTTAAACACTTGATTAAGATGTTAAACACTTGTTTAAAGCGTTTAAACAACTACTGTGCGATTCACGTTGTTTAAATAATTTTTAAGAGTGTACATTTACATGCAAGTGGAAATAATATGATATGAAACGGGTTAGATTCATAAAGTGATAGACAACGGAGAGAGTTTTTTTATTTTAGTTTTTTTTTTAGTTTTTGACAGACGTGTATCATTCAGGTATGATTATTTACGTCTGGGACCGACCTTTAACGTCATCATCCGAAAGACGTGATCAGGGCTCGAACCTCGAACCTTTGCATCAATTTGTAAATTCCCCACAGCTTGGATTATAGGCGCACGCCACAACGCCCAGTGGGGGAGGTGGAGAGAGATGAAAACTGAGAGGAAAAAAAAGAGTGAGAAAGTTAATGGAAGATTGTTTGTGAGAGGGGTAGAAATAAGACATTTGAACCATTATTTTATATGTTTACACAGCAGATAAATGTGTCAATACACAGAGAGTAAATTGAAATGGCAGCGTTGACTACCTAACACACCTTTAGAGTTGTGAAGAAGCATTTCACCCGAGGAATGATGACACTTCACACCAGTAATTAATAATGTTATTTGAGAAAAATCCATTCCATCAAACGTCCCATGTCTGACTTGTGTAACACTCTAAACTAAACTAAACATCACCTTGCAATTAGATTAACGATGCCCCCGAAATTGAGGATTTTATTCCAGGATTTAGGACGACATAAATACCAGGCTCATGATAAGATGAAGGTTAATACTGAACGGGTAGTATTAAAGACGCTCTCGTGTGCTGCCCAAAGTCAGCCACGATGTCAAAAGTAGCCTAACTGCTTGATCATTCCCCACGGGTGTGTACAGTATTTGTTACAATCGGCTTACATCAATCTGATAAAAGAAAATCCATGCATAAATACATGGGGGAAGATGGCGATCATTTTATAGCCCGCAGCTTAAAACGAGACAGATTTTAATTAATTAAGAGCATATCCGACAACATTCCAGTGATGCATGGACGTGAGTATTGAATTAGCCGTCTTTCTTCGAAGGCCCGGCGAAACCCAATATGTGGGACTGGAAGTATCTTGGGGACCCGTGCAGCTATACGGCTGTTGGCCGATTTAGTTCCCAAGGCGAAGTGAGATAACCAGGTTCGGAAATCGATACTATGACTGGGATAATAGCTTTTAACTCAGAATACTGCAGATATTGGATTGTACTTAAAGAGGAGTACACCCTTACCGTTTTGTCCTGCGCCATGATTTAATTTCGGAAAGGTCACGTTTAATTCTCATTGAATTAAAAAAGATGATTAGTATTATAAGATGTAATATCCAATGATATCTTTATGTATCGATTAAAATTTCATTATTTTCTTATAACATTGTAAAGGTCCAGTTGAGTGATCCGCTGTTGCACAATCCTATCGTTTTTACTCCTCAGACGAAGACTCCAATCATGATAATAAAAGAGTTGAATAATTAGAAATATGCCAATATCCTTTAGATGGATTTGAGACTCAGTGACACACTTGCTTTCTAAACTTGAAAATCTTGAAACTTTTTTTGAAATAAAACTCACCGCCATCCGTGCCTATCATATACATTCGAGACCCATCACTTTAACATGCACGTAAATTATTGAAATACATGACAATTATCAACTTCACTTTCATATAAACAAAAGACCTTCTTATGTACAATGTTAGAAAATTTATCCTTAAAAAAAAAGTTCCTGCAGCAGAGTCTCGAGAAAACCTGTAATCTTACCAGATCGCGCAATTTTACAGGAACTTGGTATTTGGTGTATGGAACCTTACAATTTTCCTTTAATAAAACACCCTTTGCCCTTTTTAAACAGAACTGTTCTGTTAAATTGCAGAAAAAATCCTTTTTTATGAATTTACAGAATGATTCTGTTATTGTTTTTGCAAAATCTTCTTTTTTAAAAACAATGTAGGAATCCTATGAAAGTTATTGCAGTGAAGTATATTCCAGAGGAAGATGGCAAGTCATGTGAAGACTATGCTGATATCTCGCGACATCAAAAGTATCAAGTCAATGCAGAGTACAGTAAATTGGACAATATTCGTGCATTGGATCAGTAAGATCGTTCATTATATTAATAGTTTCTTAATTTTCGTTGATATTTCCTCTACAGATACTGGTGCGGAACTCGTTGTCATGGCATGCACTGGGTAACTCGGCGTTTCATTGCTGGCCCTTAAACGGACCCGACGAGGGCAATTATGAACGTGATTGCCACGGTAAGAATCAAATATAATTATGTTATATACGTTATGTGTCAGAAGCATATTTTAGTATGTTTTACAACTGCGCGCTTCACATATACGTGGGTTCGTAGTTCGCACTGTGGAGGTGTATCAACCTTGTGTACGTGTTTCACTCACCAGCGTGCTTTACACAAAACATGTGTGTTCCATGTGCGCGCTGGAAAAGTGAGTGTGGGTGGTGGACGCGAGGATGAAGGGACTGTATGGGTATGTGGCTAGGCGCGTACGAGTTGCAGATGTCGATGTTGTTTTCAGGAAGATTATACATTAATCCGAAATGTATGGGGCTATGTGGGTTGTTGGCCTTTGGCACAGCGAGCTACAAGTATTTGTTCAATTTCGCCTTTCGGAAAAAAATGATAGCTATTCATAGATAGTTTGCTATGGCCTTAACTATATGTACATTTGACTATATCCTGAAACTAGAAGTTTATGCACATGAGGTCATAAATTCATGGTACCCTGTATCTCTCTGTTAAAAATTTCTATTATTCAGATTAAAAGTTTCCAACCCAGCAAAGCCGTGTTTCATCAATGTAATACCCTTATACCATTAAGTGTGTTTGCATATTTAAAAAAATGTAAATCTGTAGGTGACATTAAGTCATTGAATAGATTGAATTTAGAATACTCAATTACTCGATTGCAAAACAAGAGGGTGAATCTATTCATTGCTAACATCAACTTTGTAAGTTGGTAAAAACAGAGTTTTTGTGAAAGTTGCCGAGTTTCCATTGATATATATGTGCCTACCTAACGGTCCTCACAATTTGTATTTTCATTTGATTATGTATCTTGAGTCCCGTTGTTCAAATAGAAACTACTGTATAAACATGGTGCAAGATATGAAAAAAAATTACCTGAGAGTCCTGAGGCACGAGTTCGATCAGATGGCCCAAAGCCTTGAAAAATACCATCAAGACAAATGAATCTCCATGATTAGGAGTGGTATATTGTCTAAATTCCATATCACGTTAGAGTAAAACAACATCGTAACAAGGTTTGACTTGGTTTTATTGGGAATTCTGACCCTTTCAAACTGCCTGTCACTTGTAGTTATAATTCATGAGAGCAAAATCCCAAAGAAGAGGATAGAATTTCATTAGCATGGGTCAACAATATCAGAGGAGTCTGACCTATTGTTTTAGAAAGCTAGGCACTATCGATCAAAACCTCTGTCCAAACAACATATCAGATTGATCACATATGCCCCGGGATCATGAACATGATAGATGTAAGGTTGAAGGAACATAGTCGAATGGATAGATGGTTGGTAGGTGCTATCCCATAAGGGGGAGTGGGAGGGGGCAGGGGGTTAGCATGATTTGACGAAGAACTAGAATATTACGGTACAAACCCTGAGTCTAAGGTTTTTGCTTGTATTCTTCCAAAGTATTCTTTTATGAAGCTTCATCGAAAACACAAAACAGCTAATGTACTCTAGACAAGCAATGTACTAAAATATCAATAATGCTAATCAACATGAGCATATTCGGTTCAGTTTTAGCCAATTCAGTGTGACTTTCGGATGCCTTCATTTGTAATATATGCATTCAATTCGAAGGTCCAGCATCCATTCCGTCGGAACATGTCGGAATGACTGAGGATTGATGTTGATAATATTAATGATATTTTTTCTTCTTTTATTTCAATTAAAACAAAATCAATCCTGTTATTAACATAATTATTGCTTGTACAGTGCGTCTCACTAAAAATGAAACCGAGATTTATCGATGATTTATCATAACTAAATCACAAATACAATAGACAAAATGACCTACCATTGTAAAGCTTAGAATCCCCTCTTTCATTTGAAACCCTTCACGCATGAGTGAGCAAAAAGAATATAAAGAGGGGATACCAAAAGTCACTTGGCATGCTGTATCTGTGTTTCAAAAAGAAAATCACATTTTTTTAAAAGGTCAATATCTGCTCTTTAATTCAATACCTCAGTTACATAAAATGGTCAAGAAATAAAAAAGTTCTGGTTATTAGAAATAAGGCTTGAAGTTAATAAAATTAAGGAGTTATACAGGCTAGCGTTCAAACTCACTCGACACTCTGTTTTGTTGGCGATCAGCCATGCATTTAAGTCTTTTGTTAACTGTGCGATAACTTCTGTGGGAAACCGGTGAAAACACGTTTATTTAATGAAATAATCGAATTACAAGCATTGTTTCGAAGGAACATCTATATATATTTTTTTACTTCTTTACCATTCTCTGTGATTAAGGTAGCAAATAAAAGAGCAGATATTGAACTTTTTCGACATGTGATTTTCTTTTTGAAATTCAGATACCCCGCCAATGGGTTTTCGGTATCCTTTCTTCAAATTGTTTTTGCTCTCTCAAGCGTAAATGAGGATATTCCAAGTAATATCAGATGAAAGAGGAGATTCTAAGCTTTACATTGGTAGGTCATTTGTCTATTGTATTTTTTATTGAATCATTAAGTTATGATAAATAATCGCTAAGTCTCGGTGAAAAATTATTATTGAGGAAAAAAAGAGCAGAAAAGGGGAAACCGAAAGGTTAATCGTGGCATCTATTGAACAATCTGATATGCCTTTATGCAGAAGAGGCGAACAAGATATTGCACCATGCATATTATTCTGAAGAGTTTAATAACAATTTTGTATAGTCATGATAGTCTAGTCAAGAACATAGTTTCAGCGTGCTCATGAATAAAAGAACATAGGGACTTTGTCTGGGGCTGATTTGTACAAGGCCGATCGGGCTATTAATTCAGCGCCATGCATAGAACAGTAATTAGGTTTATTATAATTATGTATTCATTCTTCAGCCCATCCCACAATAGGGAAGTGAAAGAGATAGCGAAAAAACTATGAGAAAGTTATAGAAGGGACGAGAGAGAGAAAGAGAGAAAATGAGACAAGGAGAGGCAGAAAGATGGGGGAGGGGGGGGGGGGAGACAACTGAACAGGAAGTGAGAGTAATGTAGGAGATGGTTTCAGTTCCATGATGAGTTTTAAAAAAAACACTATTTTTCTCTTTGGTTTCTGAAAAAATCTGACGCTGCATTTGTTTTGTTTTTTCCCTTAGATTTAGTTGTATAATGGTTTTTGAA
Organism: Lytechinus variegatus; assembly: GCF_018143015.1. Classification (NCBI taxonomy): domain Eukaryota; kingdom Metazoa; phylum Echinodermata; class Echinoidea; order Temnopleuroida; family Toxopneustidae; genus Lytechinus; species Lytechinus variegatus. The sequence goes on from NC_054750.1 coordinate 3,983,815, forward strand.
TGATGCACCTACTGATAGAAGTGGCATTAATGGAAGGTTTCTACAGAATATGCAATGTCTTGAATATAATGTCACGAGACCCCGCCTCCCCCTCCACCATTCCAAATCAGCCACTTTGCAATATGAACTCTCCCTCACGAGAATAGCCAAATTTGTCCCTGAAACACTCAGAATAATGACATTGGCTGTCTCAGATGCAGAAGGCAAACGCAATCTTTCTGGATAATTTTCGCCTTGAAGAGAGAGGGAGAGAGAGAAAGAGAAAGGGAGAGGGTGCGTATCGGAGAAGGTAGGTGTGGGTTGGTGCGCGCGTGTGCGTGTGTTAGAGTGTATGTGTGAGAGGGAGAGAAGGAGAGAGATGGGGGTAAGGGTACAACAAACAGTAGGAGGAGGAAGTATTTGATGGAACATTATTTTTATGCGATTAATCTTGAATTCTGCCAAATATAAAGAGATAATAATGGACAAATTAAATTTGGATTCAAAAGATGTGAACTTTATTCATCGTTAATTTGCTTACTTGCGGAACAAATTAATGGCTTATTGAAAGTATTACAGATGAAAAAAGAGAGATACTGGTGTACCTGTATTGATTATGATGAATGATCCAAGAACATAGCACCTGATTAATCAAGTTACAATGATGATGGTGATGAAGTAATCCACTTGAATGTGGTGAGGGATAAGCAATTAGTTGATCATGAGGGCTTAATATAACATAGGATCCTTGGTGCGACGATCTATATCATACATCAACGTGTAATAAGTAATAAACTATTGCACCCGACTGCATGGTGGCGAATACGTTTCAAGGACTTCAAAGTTATTAGACAATTTATTTAGATCAAGTCAGGGAAAAGTACACTTGGTTAACAGTTATCTCTCCTTGTATAAAGAGATGTATATAAATAGTACCATCATTCATTATGGATAAGTTTCCGATAGAACCGGCTCTGTTTAATGGCTAAACGCAGGTGAACGTTATTTTGCAAGGTAAAATCATACGCGATGGAGTGTGTGTGTTTCACGAGCGTAAATCCCAGAAGGAGGGGGGGGGGGGATACATTCCCCACTTTTCAAGATAGACGAATATTTTTTAAATCATAAAGTGGTTAATACTAAGTATGTTAATGTGTGGATTCATCTTTAAATGCAGTCCAAGTTTTTAAACTGGCTTAATATTGCATTCTAAAAACGCATCGCTCCGCTCCCGGGCTCAATCTATTCTTAAAATAGTTTTGGCCGTGACAAATCCCTACGTTTGTCTTATTGCGAAGGTTATATTCACCGCATCATGGGAGTTTGGTTTACAATAAGTCCATTTATGAACATATGATTCCAATGAATTTTAAATATGATTATAACTTTTATCATAAACGAATGAAACCATCCTTTACATTCACTTTCGTGGATCAATGCCGTTAATAAAAAAAATCATCTTTACCATTTTATCCATTAACATCACATTACTTAACACAACTTTAATAAATGTTTCATAAAAAAAATTGCTCAAAATCTGGAATGCTGCATCATCTACCATTATAATCTTAAAGATTGTCATCTTCATCATTTGATATTTCCACGTTTTTGGAAGATTATATTGTGGCCTGTGATGGCCTTATTTTTCCTGATAATCCTATTTTTGTTTTCATTCTCAGCTCACCTGTGAGTCCAGGGAGCAAGTTAGTTGTCATTGAACAAATCTCGACTATTTAAATCCCTATTTGCTCTTTTTATATATTTCTTGTTCATATCCTACTTAAGTTTACGTTATTGGTATTAAAGCATTATAATCCTCTGTATTTAATGAATATTATTTTAAACGACGGAAGCAACTTTTAAGGCTCGCTAACTACGCTCACTCGCTAACTACGCTCAATTTCCCATAATTACGCTCCCTTGAAAGACGATTTGATAATCATTCTGTTTCTTCCAACTATGGAAAATTTGCTCGTTCGCATTGGGATACAAACCTTAATCCACTTGTTTGCGTCAGAACAAATTCATTGCAATATATATATAACCATCATTGTGATAGTCCTTCAAGTGAAAGATGGTAGTATTACGCACGCAATTATATACCCCTGCACATGTACCCCGTGATATGATGATTACACAACACTTGAAAGAGGTTTTGCGGCAACAAACATTCTTTCTTACACCTTCTGAAAATCTGCCCGCTCGCTATGCTCATTCACCACATTATCCAATAATCACACCTCATGAAAGACGATTTTGGTCATTATGTCTTCCAAATACTGAAAATTTGCATTTGGATATTAGCTGTAGTGCAGTAGCTTATAACACAACAAAATCATTATTATACCCATTGAAAAAATATCCTTAGAGCGGCCTTTAACTGGAAGATAAAAGGATTATGTACACGGATGTATACCCCCGTGTACATAGCCTTAGGTGTGGGGGTGTCCCCTATTTTTTTTAATTTTCAAGTCAATATATTGCTTTCATCCCCCGACTGCTCGGACCGGATTTACGCCAGTGGTGTGTGTGTGTGTGTGGGGTGGATGGGTTAGGATCGGGGTGATATCCATCCTCATTTAACAAAATATATAAATATATATACATGTATTTGTAGTCGGGGATGTTGGGATGGTTGTTGTCCATACCCTGTAAAGTATTTTGAAATCAAAATTCACTTAAAAGACACCTAATACATTTACTTCTTGGGCAGGGATATTTCATAAGCCCAAATAAACTGCATATGCTCGCTCCTCAAGTATATAATGCTATTCACGCGCATGCATGATTCGAATTAAATACAGACGAGATAATGATATTTTTATTTGCATTTCCAATCTGGTCAGACATACAAGGAAAGCATATTGCCTGTTTCGATTCAACGTACATCCAATGATCCAAATATAGAAATTGTAGATTTGTTTCCATAAAACATCATTCGTTTTGGCATCGGTTCCCATCACGATAGAAAGACAAGGACATACGTTACCATCAACTGACAATTGATCAATGGGCGCATCTTTATAACAGTAGCTTATCCCTGATCATTTCAGAGTAATGTAGATAATCACACTTAAACAGTACTACAATGACATTTGATTTCGTTCCTCTAACAGAGATGTTAGGGAGTTTTGGCTCCTCGGCACATGAGGGATTCAAGAACATAGATAATGTATTATCAAATACCCATCATGACAATGAACAACCAAGAAGTCTTTGTCGAAAATTGGCGATACAAATCAGCAGTGTTGTCCTTGACCTGCACAAACGACAGATTTGCAATTTTCCGTTTGCTCTAAAACTTAGGACGACAATGCTGTCTCGGTTCACCATTTTTTCGACAAGAACCTCTCAGTTGCTCTTTGTCATTTAGTGGGCATTTAAACAAGTTTAATGTATTCTTTAATCCGTCGTATATCGCGGAGCAAAATAACAAGAGTATTTTTTTCCTTTTTTTTTTTACATCTGAACTACAACTCATCCGACCATATTTATGTGATCATGAATATAATAGACCCAAGCTTATATGAAAACTTATGAAGATAAGATGTTAACACTGAATCGTGTTTTCTATCAGACTTTGCAAGTTACAAAATTAATATTCAGGTGGTCTCCTAATGGTATTTAAGACGGAAAGGCAGACAGTTTATCACGGGACAAAATTTTCCTCACACGCTTAACTCCTACCATTCCAAAAGAAAATACAA